>NC_140940.1:124152968-124552968 GCF_014529385.1 Adiantum capillus-veneris
CTCCCAAGCCCTATTCTTGCCCGTAGACAATAAGGATACTGCAGGGAGAGATGTACCTGTAGCAAAGAGAACCTAAAATTTGTAGAGAGGATGAATTACTAAGAGTGAGAGAGATAGAACTGATTAAGGAGATGAGATTAGATACATATATATATGTCGGATTAGAGACGAAAAAGAAAACAATAAGAAATCAAGAAAACATCAATGTAGAACACATCTTACTTGACAAACCCTTCGGCACCATTATTGATGGAGAGAGAAGAAGAGTGGATAATTCCACTTTGATTGATACGCCAAGTACAACACCTTCTTTGATTAGAGTTGATCCTCCAAGGATGGCATACAAGAATGGCTAGTTTTCCTCTAGGAGAAAGTGTAGGCTTGGGCTTATGTTAATGGGGCTAAGTACAATTAGGCATTACTACTCACTCCCTCAAGAATTCCTCTCATCAATGGCTTGAATGCTTGAGTTCCTTCCAAGGAAGAAGAGGTCCCCTTTTATCGGTGAAGGGAACCCACAAGGGTTTACACAAGAAGAGAGGAGCCAGTGTGAACAGGAATTGGAAAAGTTGGAAATGAGCTGTCCCTGCATGATGTGGGCAGACTGGGGTCCAGTATTTTGATCATATCTCCTCAACCGTAGCTCCAAATAAAAAAGTAAAAATATGGGCAAAAACTTCAGCTCATTAGCTACGTTTTTCATTTTAAAATCATTCTCCAATTCGGATTGGAACCTTGTGTAAAAAATTCATCAAAATAAGGTCCATTTATGGCAGCAAAAGTCTTCATGTGGTCTCCTTAGCCTTGACTTTCATTTAATTCCCAAGGACACCTCATGCCATATGAAAGCATGACATTTCTCCTTGACAAAGTTTTGTAACCATGCTTGCAATAATGCATTAAAATAAGTGTATCTTTGAAATCATGCCACCTAGTGTCCCACTAGGATTTGATTCTCTCCTAGTAGCTATTTAAAAAGAAATATAAGAAAAGTATAAAAAATACATAGAATATATATATATTGGAGTTTACCCTAGATATAGGATCTAGCTAGGGTGTGAGATGATAATGAAATAGTAGAAATAAAGAATCAATGCTTTTCCCCAAGTTAAAGAGGCGGAGCTATTGACACTTTTCCCATAGTATTTTTTGATGGTAAAGTAAGAATACATTACCCTTGAGATAAATAATAAGATGAGATAGAAAGCTTATTTTTATACTTACATATGCATATGTACATTATAGGAAATATAATTATGTATCTAAAAAGTTACAAGATAACTCTTGTAGCATGTGTTCCCACTATGTACATGTCACAGCACGACATCCACCCCCTCTAAACCTGCACATCCTCTGGTATGTGCCAAATTATTTCTTTGTAAGATCAGCCCTCTTGTACATCTTCCTTGATTTCATCTTCACTGGATGATTCCAGAGCTTCATTTTCACTTTGATCTTCACCTGTGTTTTGCTCTTCTTCCTCATCAGCATTTTCTGGATCATTGTCTCCTCTTCTCTTAAACATTTTGATCCTTTTTCCTGCAATGGGAATCTTTACTTCTGTGCCATCTAGTTCAGACAAGCTGTAAGTAGCATTTTCATGCACATGTTTTACAACATATAGTCCAAACCATCTTTTTGAAAACTTACGCATGACTGTGTGTTGGTTATCAAGGCTACTATCATACACTAAAACCCAGTCACCTTTGTCAATTGCTTTGCTCCTGAGCCGATGTCACTTATCAAAGTAGTCCTTGTTTTTCAATCTTGCATTTTTGAGTCGTTCTTTTGCAGCCTCAATGTCTCCAGGTCTTCTCTCTAGTTGCCTTATGCGTAATGCAAGGAGATCTTCCCTACTAAGCCCCTCTTGCCAAGGTAGTACATTCCATGTGGGAATTGTATCCTCAATCGGCATCACTGGCTTTTGACCATGCATTAGCTCCGCAGGCATGTAGCCAGTTACTGAGCTATGTGTTGTACGATCAGCCCATAAAGCGTATGGTAACAGTTTTGGCCACTCATCAACTCTTCCTTTGCAAGCCTTGGCCAAAGCTTTGATGATAGGAGGGTGCTCTCTTTCACTCTTTCCATTGCCTTCAGGGTTGTAAGCTGTAGTAAGAGAAAGCTTGATCCCTAATCTAGAAAAGAACTCCCTTGCTTCTTCGGCATCCAGTTCACCTCTGTCTGCAGTGATCTTTCCCACACAACCATAACGGCAAATCACCTCATCAAGAAGGAATTTGCACACAGCTTCTGTGGTTTTAGCTCTTAATGCTCTTCCTTCAACCTGATTAGTTAGGTCCTCTCGTGCAAGAACCAAGTACCTCATCTGCCAGAGTCCTAAAGGCATTGTGACTAGATCCACAACCCATTTATAGTGCATGGCTAGTGGATATGTAGGGTGCAATCCATCACGATGCCAAACATTTGAATACATTTGACAAGTTACACATGACTCTACAAACTGAGATACATCTTTATACATACCCTTCCACCAGTATTTTTCTTTCAACTTGGAGAAGGTTGCCCACACACCCCTGTGTCCAGCCCATAGACTCTCATGAAACTCTTGCACGAGCTTTACTTGAGTCTCTTTTTTACATATAACCCGTTGTGGTGTAGCACCCTTTTGCTTAGGATGCTTCCACAAGTAACCATCCCTTAAAAAGTACCCATATGCTTTCCTGCGTATCCTCTTGAATTCTTGTTCAGACCAATCATCCTGTTTTGTTAGAGTACTCAAGTACCTTCCAATAGAAAGCCAATCATCTTCATAAATATCTTTCAAGAACAATTCTATTCATCCCATTCATCATATGTGCAACCGAGTTGGTTGCTCCCTGTGGCAAGGTACACATCCTTACCAAACCCAAAGGTGTCCTCATGGTTGTCAAGTCTCTGCTTTCGATTGCAAGCTGAAATTGATCATACCCTGAGTAGAGATCCCCCATTGAGTAGATTGCCCTCCCTGCAAACGCCTCTGCAAATTGGACCTGTTCCTACATTTCTAATTGTCACCTTGTTCACTGGTTGCATATCTTGGATGAAGCGTAGAGAACCATTCTTCTTTGGAACTGTGAACCACCTGTTTGAGTATGGAGCACAAGAAGGCTCCAAGATTCCCATTTTGATTTTCTCATTCAGTAGCTCTACTAACTTTGGCAAATGAGCCTTTGGAACCGGAATAGGCCGCAGATTCCAAGGCACATGAGGTATTGTGAAAATTACCATAGGAGCTACAATATAAGGATCAACACATCCTATCTCATGTGGCTCGAATGCAAAAGCCTTACCATGCTTTGAAAGCATTTCTTTGAAGCACTTTGTCTCCTCCTGTGTTAGAAACTCCTTGCAACCAATCTGCAACTCTTGAAATGACTCCTTTGTGAAGGTATGCCCGATCTTTTTAGGATTCCGCAAACTTGGTTGTAAAGAAGCCTGTTCAATCTTTTCCCTGTTGTTGGGTGGTAAGGGTGAAGCTACTGGTTTCACCTTCTTTGCTACACTCTTGTATTTAGTTTCAACATGGACTTCTGGGCCAACTGTTTGGCTTTCTTTAAAGGCTTCTATTACTTGATACATTTCCATAGAGCAAACTTCCACAACTTCATTTTCAAGATGCACACTAGACCTCATTATAGCATCAAGCTCACCCATAGTATCTACAAAAGAAACTTGTTCACACAAACCCAAAACATTTTCAGTAGGCTCTAGCAAACCACTCTTTTTCATGCCTATTTGTACATTATGCACATATTGCTTCTCACATCTCTTCAAATCTTCAAGTTTTGTAAAACATACTGATCCATTCTTTGTTACCAAGGAGCTCGTTGAAAATGCTTCACCTATTTTTGGATCAGGCGAGACCCTTTTTCTTTCTGTACCACTGCAATCCCGCTTTACAATGGTACTTGGCCAAAACCCATCATTTCTCTATGATCATGAAACTCTTTGCTCACCTTTGGTAGAGGATGTTCTCTGAGGTTGTCACGATTTCTTTCATGGTTTACACAAACTGTGAGGAATTGGACAGCACGTTTACCATCTTTGCTGCGTATCCTAGCATATGCTGAACCATCGTCCATTACCTTTGTTTCCATTCGAACTCCCACAATGTAGGGCTGTCCAAGGATGAGATGATATGAAGATGTATCCTGTACAAAGAAGTTTTGGTCAATCTTTACATCACCTATTGTTACCTTCACACCTGGATATGCTACATACAATTCACCGGATGAATTGTTTGCCACTTTTACCATCCAGCCATGATCTGTGTCCATCGGCCATTTGCACTTGTTGTAGAGACTCTTTGACATTATGTTTATTTCTGAACCATGGTCAATCAAGGCAACAAATGGCTCTTCAAGATCACCTACCTTGACCAAAGTTTCTGTAGTAGCCCTTGCCCAATGACTTCGTGAATAGTAACTCCTAGGAATATCTTCAACTTCTTCATCATCATTTGAGAAATGCACTTGCTTCACTCTCCCACTAGATTGGTAGCATCCTACCACAGCTCCATCATTCTCCTTATTTTGCAGTTGCATCCCTTGTGTCTTTGAGGTTTCCTCTTCAACCTGTGGACGAGAAACTTCAGCAAGGGTTTGCCTCTTTCTCTTGATGATGTCAATGATCTCCTCATGGAATTCACGCTTTGCAATGCCAAGAACTTCTCCCAGAGTAAACTCAATCTTGCTATTCAAGATCCTTTCCTCCAAGACTTTCTTTAAATATGTAGCAACCTCAATATCAGATTGTAGTTTATAAGTTGGGCCTTTTGTCTTACCTTTCATTGGCTCTTTCTTCTTTCCTGTTGTAGACTCCTCCATGAGTACTTCAGGTGGAGATGCTCCTTGTGTTGAGGGTGTTTGAGAAGGCATTGAGTCGCTTCTTCCCCCACTTCTAGAAGCCCTTTTTGATGGTCCTTCATCAGCATTCTCACGTCTGCGCTTCTCTTCTACAATTGCCTCATTTTGTTGGCATTTTGTAATGTAGGCATGCACTGACAATGAGTCCACTGGATCATTCCATCCTGTTTCTAGACGTATACAATCACCTGCTTCATGTAGAATCTCTTTTGTAAGCTTTCCCTTTTTAGCTAATTGCATGACATTTGGCCAAATTTGACCATGATGGTCACTCACTTCTTCATCACAAAAATGTTCAATTTTTACTCCATAAGTAGCTGCCTCAACTGAAGAGGTGGCATGCTTGGTTGCCATATCTTCAACTAAGGTTTGCATTCCCCCCTTCCCAAAGTTAGTTCTCAAGGGTAGACCTGTCTCTCTTAAGTGGATTTTACCATCCTTAAAAAATACAACATCTTTTGACAAAGCATCACTAAAATCATCACAATTCCTTCTTACATGGTTTGTACTATCACACCAAATACATCTATTAACAAACCCTTCTTTGGGCTGTTGTCTTTGCCTAGGAAGTGGCCCTAATGGTTGGCCTTTTTCTTCAAGCTTTGCAAACTTCACCTTCAAGTCACGCATCCCCTTCACAAGCTCATCTAGCATGGACTCATCAAACTTAGGAGCGATAAAAGTAGGCTTTACCATTTTGTCAGAAGTTGAGGTGGAAGGACTTGTAGTGTTTACTACCATCTTGTCCCTTCTTCTTTGTCGTTTGGCAAGCAGTGAGACAGCACCTTCAACCTCATTCCAGTCGGTCTTTAGTCCTTGCTCAGCATCTTTATCTTCAAGAAGAAGCTCCAAATTTTCTTGAAACTCTTTACCTGCAGCTTGTAAGAAAAGATCTGTCTTCTCTGCATCTAGTGTGGCCCTTTCTGTCCTAGTGAGTTGTGCATAGCGCCGCTCAAATTCCCTAAGTAGCTCTGTTATTGATAGTCCTTGCTTTGGCTTGACTACCCATTCTAAGAATGTCCTTTTGGTCACTCTCTCAGAGTCCTCCATGAAATATTCCTCCTTTAAAGCTACTTTGAGTTCTTCCCAATTTCTCCCATGCCCATCTTTAATTGCCCTAACATGCTCCCTAATTTCTGGAGCAACAACTAGCTCAAAGCTTTGAATCATCTCACCTTCTGACACGCGATGCAGCTCCATCTCCTTCACATACTCGCGTAAGTACTTGGTTACATCTTTGCCATTGAACTGATCCATTCTGTTGACGACCGCTTGTATGGCCTTCGTTGCTGAAATCTCCCTTCTTTCAGTAGCATGTTGTTGTTGCATGAACATTGCAAATGCTTGAAACATTTGCATTGTTGCTGGGTCAAAATGCATACCCTGTTGCTCAACATGATCACCCATGGTTACCCACAAACTCTCACCCTAGCAGATTCGCGTCGGGTTCACCAAAAATATGTCGAGAAATTTGCGGTCTTGCCAGGAAAGCACCGGGCTTATGGCTGTGAGAGTTTGTGAGAGAACTCAACAAAACTATATGAAGGAGTTAAACCATAGATGCCATGAAGACTAGGGTTTGGAAAGAAGTGCAATCAAAGAAGACTCACTCTTTCTCTCTTGCATTCACACACACAAAGAAAGAACGCAAAAGAGAATGTCAAAACAATACGAAGATGAAAACATCAAGGCTATGGTCATATCGTATCATGGGTAATATGAAAGGGTTAATAAATGAGTTAATGGCATTCAATCTTGGCTGACCAAATAGGCTACGAATTGTTCTTTGGAATTGTAGTTTTGTGCTTACCATAATATATATATTTTGTCTAGTGATTGGGATTAATTGTGTGTACAAATCCTCTTGGTTCATAGCAAGATAAATACGCTTACATCAAAAGAAAAATTATAGTCTATGAGAGGTAGTATGATGGGATCCGGTGATAGAAGTATTTCATTGAGCCTTTCAGGGCCAAAGAGAAACACTATACGTTGTTGAAAGTGTATTTTACGGCTAATCCATACGTTAATTCTAATAGATTGTACAGAGTGAAAGCGATAGAAATGATCATCATGTGGGTTATTCATCTAGGATAGTATGTGAGAAATGTAGATATGAGAGAAGTGAAGAGATGAGAATTTTCCCTCCCAAGCCCTATTCTTGCCCGTAGACAATAAGGATACTGCGGGGAGAGATGTACCTGTAGCAAAGAGAACCTAAAATTTGTAGAGAGGATGAATTACTAAGAGTGAGAGAGATAGAACTGATTAAGGAGATGAGATTAGATACATATATATATGTCGGATTAGAGACGAAAAAGAAAACAATAAGAAATCAAGAAAACATCAATGTAGAACACATCTTACTTGACAAACCCTTCGGCACCATTATTGATGGAGAGAGAAGAAGAGTGGATAATTCCACTTTGATTGATACGCCAAGTACAACACCTTCTTTGATTAGAGTTGATCCTCCAAGGATGGCATACAAGAATGGCTAGTTTTCCTCTAGGAGAAAGTGTAGGCTTGGGCTTATGTTAATGGGGCTAAGTACAATTAGGCATTACTACTCACTCCCTCAAGAATTCCTCTCATCAATGGCTTGAATGCTTGAGTTCCTTCCAAGGAAGAAGAGGTCCCCTTTTATAGGTGAAGGGAACCCACAAGGGTTTACACAAGAAGAGAGGAGCCAGTGTGAACAGGAATTGGAAAAGTTGGAAATGAGCTGTCCCTGCATGATGTGGGCAGACTGGGGTCCAGTATTTTGATCATATCTCCTCAACCGTAGCTCCAAATAAAAAAGTAAAAATATGGGCAAAAACTTCAGCTCATTAGCTACGTTTTTCATTTTAAAATCATTCTCCAATTCGGATTGGAACCTTGTGTAAAAAATTCATCAAAATAAGGTCCATTTATGGCAGCAAAAGTCTTCATGTGGTCTCCTTAGCCTTGACTTTCATTTAATTCCCAAGGACACCTCATGCCATATGAAAGCATGACATTTCTCCTTGACAAAGTTTTGTAGCCATGCTTGCAATAATGCATTAAAATAAGTGTATCTTTGAAATCATGCCACCTAGTGTCCCACTAGGATTTGATTCTCTCCTAGTAGCTATTTAAAAAGAAATATAAGAAAAGTATAAAAAATACATAGAATATATATATATTGGAGTTTACCCTAGATATAGGATCTAGCTAGGGTGTGAGATGATAATGAAATAGTAGAAATAAAGAATCAATGCTTTTCCCCAAGTTAAAGAGGCGGAGCTATTGACACTTTTCCCATAGTATTTTTTGATGGTAAAGTAAGAATACATTACCCTTGAGATAAATAATAAGATGAGATAGAAAGCTTATTTTTATATTTACATATGCATATGTACATTATAGGAAATATAATTATGTATCTAAAAAGTTACAAGATAACTCTTGTAGCATGTGTTCCCACTATGTACATGTCACAGCACGACAACGCGAGAAGATTTAGCTACTTCACTAAGAAACCTACATCAAAAAATCATTAACGATAATCTCTATTGCATCAATCAATCAAATAAATGAGGTACGTGCACTTGTTAATCTCCTTGTGTTTTTATCATTGTGCATGTAAGTGTGTGTGTGTGTGTGTGTGTGTGTGTGTGTGTGTGTGTGTGTGTGTGTGTGTGTGTGTGTGTGTGTGTGTGTGTGTGTGTACGCGCGTGCATGTGTGTGTGTGTATTTGTATGTGTGTGTGTGTGTAGAGTAGAATACAATAGAGAAAGAGGGGGGGATGTTATGTGATTACTTTAAGTTGTAGAGATGGTTGACCATTAGATTGAGCATCCTTTGACAATCGGTAAGCCCCCTTCAAAGACTCCTTTGAAAATGACCTGAAAATGTGTGTTTGTGTGTGTGTGAGGGAGAAGGAGGGGAGAGATGGACAAGGGAGAGAGTTAGACGGTGTGGGAGTTAGAGTAGGGAGGTTTGGACAAGGTGCAGGTGTGATGGCGGAGAGGAGGAGGGTAGAGTATGCCGCAAATATGCGGCATACTTTTTTCTTCTTTCTTTTTTAGGGACCAATGATTACCACGGATATTATTGCTTTCATTACCGCATCTATTACCATGTAACATCATTTCAAAAGGATAAAAAGATATTCGAGGTAGCAGGGGGTTACCAACCACCCCCCTCTACCCTTAGATAACATAATTTCATACTACCTAACCTTTGCTTTTTTCTATGTTTTTTAATTTTATTTTTCTTATTGAATATCTTATACTAATATGTACTTAAATAATTAGCATTTGTTTATCTCCAGCACTTTTACATGCTTTTTTGATGAATTTTTTATTTATTTTGTACTATCTGCGATTATAAATTAAGCTATTCAGTATAAGTATTGATTGCATCTTACATACAAAAATTGTAGCACTCATTGCACTTCATTCTCTGACTATTTTTATTCATTTCTCTCTTTTTATTGTATTGAAAAATGTAATTGACACTATTTATGATACTTAATTGTATATTTTTTAGGACACATATGGCTAAATTTAATTTCTATGAACTAATATCTCTCTTCCATGCATGTGCAGGATGATTGGGATGATTGTGGCCTTACGAACGGCCTTGAATGTTATCATGCATTTTTTGGATGAGCATCAAGTCACTAAGTCATGCCGAAAAGCTTGTGCACCAGCCTCATGTATATATGTGTACATATCCGTGGAAGCCTTGGAAGTGACCATGTACAAATGTGTGATTTTTCCATTTGGAATGCTGATGTTTTGGGTTGTTCCAGACTCCAAAATATAGTTTTTAGTAACTATTTTCAGTCGTGCTTTATAGCTCGTGAATCGGACTTGTAAATCATGAGCTATGAGCATCCGGAGCAGGTGGTCTCAACTTAGAAGGTGATTTACGAGTGCATGGGACAAGGGAAATTGGATCAACTTGGGGATCTAAAATTAGAAACGCTAAAGTTTTACATTTTTGGAGATAGCCGAGGTGATGGGCTTCAACCGGTGTGTTACAGTGCATCATTCGTTGACCGGAGGAGCAAGTTATGCTTCGGGGAAATTTTTTTGGGGAGTCCTCCTACGTAGGGGAGAAGCTAAGAACTAATGGGAAGTTTGAGGAGATTGCCATGTTTTGTGGGGATTATCCCACATGAGAAAAGGAAAAGGGAAAGTAGGGGGTATATAAGGCACACTGGGTGCCCACTATAGGGTATCAAAAGTTAAAGGACCTCTCTCAAGGCTTGGCTATGGAGGCTCGTGGGCTCATGGGGAGGGAAATGGTGCATTTTTACTATTCACACTGCCTGGGCAGGCGCCTTGCCACATGTTTGGTCCCCGGCCACCACTGGCCCCCACCCGGTTCCTTGGTCAAAGGGTCACCGACAACTCATTTTTCACCCAACAAAGGCCAAAATGGAACAATTAAAAGGTGCCTTGAGAGAGAGTCTTCTCGGCTAAGATGAGAGAGAAAAATATTGGGGATAAAAGATAAGAAAGCCCCCATTTTAATAGCTGCAACACCTGCACAACTTCTAGAGAGCTTGCAAGAAACAGTGCATGCCCGACTTCGAGCGGCCATAACTCTTTCATCCTTTATTTGTTTTTTGTCTATGGATACTCTACGGACATCTCCACGATACAATATTTGTCATAATGTCCCTTGTTTCTTTTAATTTTGAGTGTGTTTCATGCTTTAAGGGTTTTTCATAAATCTATACTGGTGTTTACTACAGTTGTTTTCGTACATGCAATAGTTCTTCTGTCGCAATAGTTCTTTCGTACATGCAATAGTTCTTCTGTCGCAATAGTTCTTCCGTCCAATGGTGTGGCTCATGGAAGGCATTCATTTTCCTTATTGTTTGAACGCTAAAAATGTTTTGGTGCCTCCACGGAGGAGAAGTGCTCCCATACTCCAATTCTTGTGAAATATGTCTATTCTGCAGGTAGAGAATGTAAAGGGGATGTGGGTCCTTATGGACAACCGCCTATACATGTGCAAATTGTGGAGAGCACTTGAGGCAGTTGTATAATCGGATTGCAGCCTTTGGAGGGTTGTGAGGTTTTGTGAAGCCAAGCACTAGGGGACGCATTCCCCTGTGTGAGGTGGATTAGGTATTTGAGCGATCCATCAACGTACCTTGTGCTTTCGACGTCACATGTAAGTGTTTTTGTGGCAATCAAACATGATACACGAGTTTCCACAATTTCATGGATTTCCTAATGATAATGCACATAATTTTATTGAAAAGTTGGAAGTCAATTGCTTACTGCAGAATATACTAAACCAAGCTATATTGTTGCAGCTGCTGCAATACAGTTTACAAGATGAGGCAAACGTTTGGTTACACAATCATGAAGAGTTGATGCAAGCACAAACTCCAAGGGTAATTTTGAACTACAATCTTGTGAAGCAAGCTTTCTAATGAAAGCTTGCTTCACAAGATTGTACAACTGCCTCAAGTGCTCCCATACTCCAATTCTTGTGAAATATGTCTATTCTGCAGGTAGAGAATGTAAAGGGGATGTGGGTCCTTATGGACAACCGCCTATACATGTGCAAATTGTGGAGAGCACTTGAGGCAGTTGTATAATTGGATTGCAGCCTTTGGAGGGTTGTGAGGTTTTGTGAAGCCAAGCACTAGGGGACGCATTCCCCTATGTGAGGTGGATTAGGTATTTGAGCGATCCATCAACATACCTTGTGCTTTCGACGTCACATGTAAGTGTTTTTGTGGCAATCAAACATGATACACGAGTTTCCACAATTTCATGGATTTCCTAATGATAATGCACATAATTTTATTGAAAAGTTGGAAGTCAATTGCTTACTGCAGAATATACTAAACCAAGCTATATTGTTGCAGCTGCTGCAATACAGTTTACAAGATGAGGCAAACGTTTGGTTACACAATGAAGAGTTGATGCAAGCACAAACTCCAAGGGTAATTTTGAACTACAATCTTGTGAAGCAAGCTTTCTTGGCATAGTACAAATCCATTGAAGTACCTACTGAAGTTTGACATGAAGTTTTGGGGTACACTGAGAAGGCTAATCAAAGTGTTGATATTTTGTCATGCAGTTCACTCGTTTGTGGGATAAATGGGCCCGAGATTTGGTAAATGAAATCCCTCCATCCATGTTGAAGAAGGATCATTTTGTGGCAAACATAAAAGAAAGTATGAAGTTCAAAGTTTAGCTGAAAAGGCCTTACACCTTTGAGGAGGCAGTCACTATCACTAGAGAGAAAGAATGGAAGGCTCAAAGACTTAATGAGTATGGGAAAGCAGTCCTTGTGCAAAGTAATGGTGGCCAAAAGGAGGAAAATAAGGTAGAATTTGGAGGCCAACGTGTTCAAAGGGCTCCTAATAGTGAACAGTTACAACAAAATATGCAAGACATGATGACAATGATGTAGGAGTTACGACTTAGTGTTCTTGGGGGTGGAGGTGGTCGTGGTCGTGGATGTGGTAGAGGGATGGCTCAGGCATGTGAAGCTCAACCTAATGCTAATGTGGGTGGTGGACAAGGCGTATTTGAGCCGTAGAGGAGGTTCATTCCTACTTGTTATAATTGTGGGGAACTTGGCCACGTTGGAGAGGGGGAATGGGGAACACACCTAACACACAAACAAGTGCCCCTATATAGCTCAGGGTATTCACATCACCCTATCCTCTCGAAAACACCTTCAAAAAAGACGATTCACACTAGCAGGGCCTCATCTGCACTTTGCCCAGCGCACACACGCTTTGCACAATCCTCGGATAGCTACCACACCGATCTTTCCCGCTTCTAGCTCTTCCACATCTCAACACCTCTCTCTCTTTCTCTCTCACACACACAAGGGGCCCGGAGGGGCGCACACGCTCACACACACTAGCACCACACACCTTGGAGACGAGCAAAGGAGAAATGGGAGAAGGGGGGAGAGACGACACCAAAAACAGGCAATGATAGCTTCTTCTTCAAAGGAAAACACCATGTACAAAATCCATATGGCTTGCTCTAGGTCGCACCATTGCCCTCACCAATCCGTACAGAGGGGCACACACTTCCCTCACTACTCGCCTACGTCGACACATACCTCGACAGGAACATCCACCACTGGCTTCACTTTGGCAACATCTCCTCCTCTTGGCAGCCTTCGCTGACTGCCTCTCTTGCAAGGCCCTCGCTATTTCGAGCCCCTTCACAGACCACACCCTACGTGCCGGCTTTGATCGTCGAGCGCACGAAAAAACTCCTTCTTCTCCCAGTTCCCTTTCCTTCCCCAAAAAAAACCCCCCTTCTCGAAAAACGCTACTTTCCCCTTTCTTTTCTTTCCCCTCATTCTAAATTAAGCTTCTCTATCAATAGTGCCCGCCGCTATTGCTCTTTGTAGCTCCTCATAGATTCTTTCTTAACTTTTCTGACTTTGTAATGGGTTTTGAAGCTTAACCTTACTTTCCTTAACTCCAACCAAGCTTTTTTCTTTGCATTTATTGCCAAGGGGGTTTTTAGTACCGGTTTCCTATGTGGTCGGTGCTCCGTGCACTCGAGTTTGCCAAACACTCATCTCATCAAGCTACCCCCTGTCAGCTTCAAACCTTTAGAACTCTGCCACATTCCAACCACTTCTCACCCTTCAATAGCCAGCCACAAAAATGGGAAGAAAACCGCGTTTTCCTCTATCGCGATTATTTATCAACTTGAAGTGGGTGCATCATAGTGACCATGACTCTAACCGGCGATCCGCAAGTTTTGGCTGACTCCTCAACTTGCATGCAATTTCCTAGAACTGCAGCGAGCTCAAAAACTCTTGTTGGCCCGCCTACCAACTCGACCCTGTGAGCACGTACCCGACCCCCAGAAAATATTCCACAGGCCATAACTTGACCGTCTGAGCTCCGAATGGAAATCCGAAAAGACCTGCATGCTCCACATCTCAAACACTTCACGTGTATCCACTGATCCTAGTTATGGCCGCATGTCTCTACCTACCCTGTCCCTCGGGATCTACAAAGCCTTCTAACTTCGGACTTGCATATCTTACACACCGTGGCCTCGTTTCACAAGCCGTCTGGATGGGCTCCTAGAGCATCTTGAGCACTTCATTCTAGGGCACATTCCCACACTTTGGACACCTTGACTTTCCATCTCAATAAGGCCACCCCCCCCCCCCCCCCCCCCCCCCCCCTGCCTAAAAACCTGTGTTGAGCATACATTTCCGCTGCCACTATCTTTTCGAGGTCTCCCACACTAGCTTTAGCCCTCTACCATGCACCTGTCAGCATACACATCATTGCATTTCACACTTCCTAGCACGGACCTTTGCACCATCATTGCCAACCCCCCTAGTTGAACATTTATGCTCAACCACAAACACGCTTATTGCACTAAAAAAAATTGCCCCACCAAAACAAACTCTCTGCACATCACAAAACCACCTAGCATATGTACAAAACTTGGCATTTGCTACCCGCTGCCTTTGTTCATGCGGGTTGCCGAACCCCCTGCTTTACCTGTCATCAACCGCCTGGGTCAAACACCATGTACTGGTCTCTTCCGTCCAACTGTAACACCCTTGCATAGTGCTGCATCCCAGCACATAGCCAATCATCCACATAAGCTGCCCTCGGCATGCTTCCATTGCTCGCAACGTCCATATGCACACTGTCCACTTCAAAAAAAACACCACCAACTGCATTACTACTTCCATCAGACATATCATCGTTGACACGGAACATACCATGCCCTCTCTCCCAACCATATAAAATGAGATCCTCCTCAAGCAAATCCTACACTTGCTCCAGAGCCCAATGCACAGCTGCGTTTATCAGCATCTCCTTCAACCACCATATGCAAACTTCCTTTGACAGCTCAAACAAGTCCACACCCTTGGGCTTTTCTTCATGCTCAAAATAACCACTCCGCTTAGCGGGAAACTCTTTCAATAAAGGTACCCCGGTCACCATCACTTCCATACTCACCTCCATACCTGCCTCTGTCGGCACCACCATAACAACAGACTTTTGCTCTCCAAAAGAAACCTCCACTTGTAGAGGGACAAACTCTCGTATCACCTACATTCTAGTTAAAGCTTTCCCAGCAAGCACCTTTGTCTCCTCATCCATCTCACCCAGCGGGTCATCAAACCCCCAATCATCTTCATCGCCAATGCATTCCTGGCCAAAAGAACCTGTATCCAAGGCACTACCCGTGAAATCCATAGGCAATTGCAGTTGCTCTTCCCTTCGACAAGTATCCGATGCCTCTCCCTTGCCATCTTCTTCAACTTGTTCTTCTTTCTTAGCCACAACAACACTCTCCTTCTTGGGAAACCCTTGTATCTGTCGTAGAATCAAAGCACCTTCCACAGCTACCTTGATGAGCATCTTCATTAGCATGGTTCCAGACAACACCCTCACCTACATGTCTCCATTCCCAATCTCTGATGCTATCACATGCTCATCCCTTATAGTGGCAACCACCACATCTTCATGCATATAACAAGGTAACTTCACTTTTACCAACATAGAGCCTTCGGATTATGTCTCCCAGCTTGTAT
Organism: Adiantum capillus-veneris; assembly: GCF_014529385.1. Lineage (NCBI taxonomy): Eukaryota > Viridiplantae > Streptophyta > Polypodiopsida > Polypodiales > Pteridaceae > Adiantum > Adiantum capillus-veneris. The sequence goes on from NC_140940.1 coordinate 124,168,379, forward strand.
CTTTATCCTCCTTACCTGTGTCCCAAAAGCTTGATCTTGTAACCTCATCATCTTCACCATAGACCAATTTGGAATCAGTATCATTATCCTCTAGCTGCTCCACAAAAGCCAGACCATCGTCGTGCCCACTTTTGTCATCCAGCCCCAAGCTCTCCGCACCTACCATTTGGCCACGATCTGTTACCCTTTCATACAAGCACTCCACAAGGATAGGCTCCACCTCTTCAAGTTGGACTAGACACTTGGCATTTGCTAACTCCTTTACACACGGACTCTCTTTAACAAAAGGCTCATCTTTGCTGACAAGCTCCTCCACGAATGGAATAAACACTTCACTAACAGGTAATTCCCGAGGAACATAGTCAATCATAGGCCTTACCTTACAATCTCCACTCTTCACATCATTGGAACCATCCTCGACGGGCCCATAGAAAAAACTTTTGCTTCAACATGCACACAATTTGTAGGCTTTAACAAGCCTAACTCCAGCTTTCTTTTCATTTTCCTGCTCTTGACCCTGGCAACTCTGACTGCCTTGGTATAAGTCTTTGGCTCTTCGTCATCCACCTTATCTCGAACTCGAGGACACAAGCAAGCTAGGAATTTCTCCATCTTGAAACCATCCGCATTGACCACTTGGGTGGCAACAACCAGATCGCTCTAACAAGCTTCAAACTTACTGACAAAAGCATCAAAATCATCACCTACATCCTATTGTAGGCTCTTAATCTTTATATCTGCTTCAGTAGCCGATGCCCCCTTGCGAAACTTATAGAGAAATAGCTCTCGAAAACCAACCCAATCCTGCTTATCCGCAGCTTCCTGACCATCGAACCATGCCTTCGCTTTACCTCGCAGCACCAACGGCACTATCTCTAGCTTTTCTTCATCACTCCACATTTGCAATGAGAGCACAAATAACTCAAAATCTGACAGCCACTCATTTGCATCTTCATCACCATTGAAAATCGGACCAACACTCTACCACATTTTTGCTTACAAACACATCACCAGGGAGCAATTAGTGTGCTCCTCCGTGGGGGCACCAGAAGATGGAGAGCGGGAATGGCAAACACACCCGACACACACGCAATTGCCCCTATATAGCTTAGGGTATTCACAACACCCTTGTCCTCTCAAAAACACCTTCAAAATAGACAATTCACAATAGTAGGGCCTCGCTTGCACTTCGCCCAACGCACACATGCTTTGCACAATCCTCAGAGAGCTACCACACCGATCTTGCCCGCTTCCAGCCCTTCCACAACTCAATACCTCTCTCTCTCTCTCTCACACACACACACACACAGGGGACCCGGGGGTGCACACGCTCACACACACCGGCACCACATACCCTGGAGACAAGCAAAGAAGAAAGGGGGGAAGGGGAGAGAGAGAACGCAAAAAACCTGGCAATGACAGCTTCTTTACACACCATGTACAATATTCATATGGCCTGCTCTAGGTCGCACCATGGCCATCACCAATCCGTACTAAGGGGCATACACATCCTCGCTACTACTAGAATCTATCAGTACAAACCTCGACAAGAAAATTCACCTTTGGCTTCACTTCGGAAACAGCTTTTCTCTTGGAAGCCCTAGCTGGCTCCGTCTGCTGCAAGGCCCTCGCTGTTTCGAGCCCCTTCATGGACCACACCCTGCGTGCCGGCTTCGATCCCTGAGTGCACGAAAAAACTCCTTCTTCTCCCAATTCCATTTCCTTCCCCAAGAAAAACCCCCCTTCTCGAAAAACCGCTGCTTTCCCCGTTCTTTTTTTCCCTCATTCTAAATTAAGCTTCTCTAGTAATAGCGCCCGGCGCTATTGTTCTTTGTAGCTCCTCATAGCGTTTTTCTTAACTTTTGTGTGACTTTGCAATGGGTTTTGAAGATTAACCTTCCTTTTCTTAACTTCAACCAGGCTTTTCTCTTTGCATTTATAGCCAAGGGGGGTTTTAGTGCCGGTTTCCTATGTGGTCGGTGCTCCGTGCACTCGAGTTCGCCGAACACTCATCTCATCAAGCTACCCCTTGTCATCTTCAAACCTTTAGATCTCTATCACATTCCAACCACTTTGCACCCTTCAATGGACAGCCACAAAAATGGGAAAAGAATCGAGTTTTCCCCCGCCGCGATTATTTATCAACTTGAAGTGGGTGCATCATAGTGACCATGACTCCGACCAGTGATCCGCAAGTTTTGGCTGATTCCCTAACTTGCATGCAATTTCCTAGAACTACAGCGAGCTCAAAAACTCTTGTCGGCCCGCCTACCAACTCGACCCCGTGAGCATGTACCCGCCCCCTATAAAATATTCCATAGGCCATAACTTGCCCGTCTGAGCTCCGAATGGCAATCCGAAAAGACCGGCATTCTCTCCAGCTCAAACACTTCAGGTGTATCCACTGATCCCATTTATGGCCACATGTCTCTACCTGCCCTGTCCCTCGGGATGTGCAAAGCCTTCTAACTTCGGACTTGCATATCTTACACACCGTGGCCTCGTTTGATGAGCCGTCTAAACGGGCTCCTAGAGAATCTTGAGCACTTCATTCTAGGGCACATTCCCACACTTTGCACACCTTAACCTGCCATCTCAATAAGCCCACTTCGGAGCCCCCCCCCCCTTGCCTAAAAACCCGTCTTAAGCATACATTTCCACTGCCACTATCTTTTCGAGGTCTCCCACACTGGCTTTAGCCCTCTACCATGCACTTGTCAGCATATATATTATTGCATTGCACACTTCCTAGCACGGACCAGCTTTGGTTGCACCAACGTCAGCACTTATTATTCAAAGCTAACAAGGATGGGAGGTGACATGTTTCCACTCCCCCAACAGATTCCTAACAGGTCTAATGATTATGCATTGGATATACAAGGAGATCAAGGTAGTAAACACAAAAGTCAGCCTTCATCCTTTGCTATTCATGTGGGTATTGTGCGGATTGAAAAGAAAGAAGCAGATGTGCTGACCATGGGCAAAAGAGAAAGGAAAGGCTATGCCGCTCCTGGTCCTAGCAAAAAGAAATGGAAAGAGAAAGAGGGTGAAGATGCGAAAGCAAAGAGGAAGAATGGACCTTGTAGACAGTTTGAAGTGGGAGATTTACCTTTGGGAGAAGGCCAAACAGCTTACAGTTTAAAGGAAGGCCTGATTGGGAGGAGAGTAGATTGTACTTTTGGACAGCTGATGAATATGGCACTCAAACTCAAGAGACAGTGGAAGTCATTAGTGAATCCAGAGAAAGAGCCGAAACATAGACAAGTTCGAGTGTTGGATGTGGGAGAGTTATCCAACATTTGTTCCGTGGTGAACGCTTGGCACAAAGGTGTGGGCATGGGAGAGGCCTACGTTGATGAAGGTGCTCAAGTTTATGTGATCACACAATTATGTGTCGAGAGACTGGGTCTCATTACATGTGGAACCTCTGGGTTCTTGATTCAACCAGAAATTATGCCAAAGTGAAGTGTTTGGGAATGATTAAGAATTTGGAAGTTGAAGTCTTTAACGTGAAGTCTATAGTAAACTTTCATGTTATGCCAGCTGGCCTGGGAGCTTATCCTCTCATTTTGGGACGACCTTGGTTGAGAGATATTGGTGATGTGCAAGATTGGGGCAAGGGAACAATCTATGTGTATGGTAGGAAGGGTGAAAAAAGGGTGTTTGATATGACTAAGAAGCAGCCTATGGCACTATAAGATTTGAGTGAGAATGATGACTCTGAAGTTACTAGTGAAGGCAGTTCTGAAGATTCAAAAAGTAGCTTTGCTTCCAGTTCATGTGATGAGGGTGAAGTCTCATTCTTGTTGTTGCATGAGGAGAAAAGCAAAGTGGGTGAAATGTTGCAAGTGTCACGGAACTTAAATGCTTCAAGCCGTTTAAAGAAACTTGAAGAGTTGATGCAGCCTAAACAAGAATTGCTAGTGAAGGAAGAGTTAATTCAAAATATTCTAAGTACTGATTTGACAGAAGGAGAAAGAAGGGAGTACTTTGCAATGTTGGACAGGTTTTCAAATATTTTCATCACTTCATGCCAAGAGGTAAGGGGTTTTGTTGGGGTTCCTGTGAAGATCGAGTTAATTGAAGAGACAAAGCCAATATCGCATAAATTAAGAAGGATGGGTAAGGAGCACATGAATGCTTTAAAGGAAGAAGTAGATATACTTTTGGATGTAGGGCTCATTGTGTTGATAATGCTGAATGGGTTAGCCATGTAGTGGTTACTCCAAAAAAAGATGGGTGTTGGAGAATTTGTGTTGATTACAAGCCATTAAATGGAGTGACCAAGAAAGATACTTACCCTTCGCCTTTCATTGATCAACTTTTAGAAGCAGTGGGCTGGCTTTGAGAGATATAGTGGATGCGATGGTTATTCAGGATACTTTCAGCCTATCCTTGCTCCTGAAGACTGGAAAAATACTACTTTTATCAGGCCATGGGGTTGTTTCTGCTTTTGTTGCCTACCTTTTGGGTTGACAAAAGGGCCTAGAACTTTTGAAATAAAAGTGGATTGGGTCCTTACCCTCTTCCTTGGGAAGTTTGTCAAAGGATTCATAGATGATTTTTGTGTATACAGCTCAAGAAAATAGCATGTTCAAAAGCCTGAAATGACTTTTGCAAGGTATGGTGATTGCAGGGGTCAGTTCAACCCTAAGAAATTTCATTTGACGCAGCCAAGAGTGAAGCTTCTTGGACATGTAATTTTAAAAAATGGGACTAAGGCAAATCTATAGAAATTGGAGGCTTTTTTGTTACTGTCATATCCAAAAGATACCTGTCTCGTTTCATACATTTGGCATCGCAGCCAGTGTATCCATTGCAGCAAACAGTTAAGAATGATCCCTTGGAGTGGTCTCGTGACTGTGATGATGTTTTTGACAAAGTCAAAGAGGTTTTGAGTACACTACCCATTATGAACGCTCCTGATTGGGAAAAGGAATTTTATGTTAACCCATCAGTGGGAGATGATGCCATTGGGACCATGTTATTGCAAAAAGGTAAGGAATCTCAGTATATGAATCATGTTCATTATGCTAGCAAAGTGAAGACTCCTCATGAAAGAGATTTCTCTGAAATTGAATTGGTGATGACCAGTATGGTGTATGCTTGAAAATGGTTCACAAACTTCTTGTTGCAAAAGTCATTCACCTTTCTCATCAGTTATTCATTGCTTCCGCAACTGTTCAATAATTCAAATATATCAAAAATAGTGATGAGATGGGTTATTGAACTTCAGGAGTTTCAGTTCATCTTTTTGGTGAAAGAAAGTACTCGAGCTACCCTGGCAGATTTACTCGCTTATAAATACACTCTTGTTTTGGTTAAAGAAGAGGTGTTGCGAAAGAAGAAAGTCGAGACTCTTGTCATATCGGATGCTTCACTGTTATTTGATGGCTCTTATCGAAGAAGTCATGATGCTTCTTTTGAGGCGTCATCATTTATGATGCACAAGGAAAACTTGTAAGGAAACAACGGTTGAAACTTGACGCAAAGAGTAACAATGAAGAAAAATACATGGCTCTTGAAGGTGGTTTGCAGATTTGTTTGCATTTGGGAATTAGATGTTTGCAAATCAAAGGAGATGCCTTGTTGGTCGTGAAACAAGTATTAGGAGTATGGAAGAATAAGTATCCAAAACACTGAAGAATTTATGCTTCAAGGTGAAATCATTGCTCAAAAAGTTTGAAGCATGGAGTTTGCAGCATATTGAGAGGTCTCAAAATGAAGAAGCTCATGATTCTGCCCAAGAAATGATCACTTGTGTGTTTGTGTTGAAGGAAAATTCCCCTTTATATCATGGGAGAGAAGTGTTATCAAAGGAGATGGATTTTCTGTTGACAGGTGTCCTTCCTGAAGGTTTACCTTCTTCCAATGAGTATGCGTTTATAAGAAAAGCCAAGAAACTCCCTGGTCCTTGCACCAGTGCAAAAGGGCAATTCCTTGCTTGAAGCGCATTGCTTTGGAGCATGTGGAGAACGAAGGGCTTTGGCTTCCTCGAAAAACTACTCGCAGAGATGAGAGTGCCACTCACCCTTGGCATCGTTGGAAGTACTCAACTTGAAAGAAAAATTTGGTTGGAGCAATGCAAGTGTCGATGCACTCCATGGGTAAGTTTGTTATATGGATTTTTATACATCTCTCTCGTTTCATGGTGTCTCATTGCAATTGTATTGATATGCTTGTTTGTTGTAGTTTAATGGAAAAAATGTTGTCTAAAGATCACCACATGCCTCCAGATCTCCAACAAGCCATATTATACCTCACTACACTTGGCATGGAGTATGAGTACATACACACATTCGTCAATGATTGCATACTATAACGCAATGAGCACGGACATGCTACCTCATGTCCCGTGTACAGAGAAGCACGCTACAAGACCGTAGTGAGCGGTGTCCTGCTGCTCCGCTCCCATGACAAGAAAATGAGCAAAGGAATGCTGATCAAGAGTATTTGAATCTTGCATGGTTAATCTGCAGCTATAAGGGCTTGCTAACAAGCCAATTTATAAGCTGAAAGTGTGCCAGATGTGGCTCTAAGGGCCAAAAGATGTCCTGGTAAAGCCAAAAAGTGAGTGTGCTTAATGTGGTCATAGCTGGGGTTTTATTAATGAAAGTTGAAGTATTGAAAGGCTCTACGTGCCTGTCTTTATGGCTCGTCAATCGGAGATATGGGTAAGAAGTTATGACAATTTTAAGTTGAGTCATTAGCAGATCTGTACCCGATTGAGCACCTGCCGATAAAAGGTCAAAGATGAAAGAAATGCACGAGTCCAAAGTGCTCACTTTCAGGAGCATGTCGGTCTTTTCAGATCGGAGATCGGGTTTACGGTTGCCAAGTTATTGGCCGTTAAAGTATCACCGAGGGCCGGGTTTGAACCGCCCTGGTCGCCCTGATCAATCACATTCATTTGGTTTAATGTAGTGCGGTGCCTGTATGCCAAATGAGGGCCGATGCGGGAGAAGTAATTGCTTGAGGAGTATCATGTCCGAAATGACGTATTTTGGAATGCAATGATTGCAGGGAATGCCGACACGGCTTGGCAAGGAGCTGGTTTTTTTTTTGATTGCAAAGGAGATGCCTTTCCGCGAATATAATCAATAAAACTAGCATCTTGAGGGCATGTGGCATTATATGAGAAGATAATATGGGCATCAAAGTCAATAGTATTGTTAGTCAAGGACTGTTGGAGAGAATGCTGCTTAGCAATACCTTAGTCGATATGTATGCCAAATGGGGTGCCCTTTAAGGGTCACCCACTCAAGCTAAAGCAAAGGCTGCCCAAGGACTCAGGGGATGGCGGCCCACTCAATCCCAAAAGGCCGCCCAATCTAATTGATTAAGGGCCACCCACTAAGGGCTTTAGTGTGTGAAGAGGAAAAAGAGGAGAGGCCATGGCATGGCAGCGCGTAGACGAACACAAAGAAGGAAGAAGGGCTCGCACCAGTCAAGACGGGGCTCTGATGCCCTCATCGTAGTGTCAAAAAACACTCAGGAGCACCTCACACACAGCTTTGGTACGAGCCTTGCGGATTTTCACGCTGGTCAATTTCGGCCCTACCACGTCACCAAGGGGAAGGACCCATTAGCGACGTCGCTAATGGGTGCCTAGCCTTTTTTAGCAAGGAGAAAGGCATGCAAGATATAAAAAGAGAGGGGAGGGGAAGCAAAAGTCACGTGAGTTCATTTTTTGGGGATTGCTCTTCTCCTTCATGAGCTCTCCTCCTCATTTTTCATTAAGCTATCTCTCTTCGGAAGAGGAAGCAAAGCTCTTAAGCCCTCATAAAGAGTTGTTAAGCTTTATTAAAGCCCCTTAAGCCATCATTAATCGACTCTTAACCTCACATACCATCCAAACCCTATTCGAATCCTCAAGCTTAATCTCTTAATCTCTCTTAAGCCTAGCTTCATAGCCTAACCTCGTCCTTGATCAAGCTAATCCTATTATTCCTAAACCAAGCCTAAGCTTCTAAGATCTCATTACCCGAGTCTTAAGCTCTCATAAGCCGAGTCAATCCTGATCCTTAAGCCAAGCCAAAGCTTTCAAGCTTGATTATCCATTAAAATCTGCAACTTAACTTCCATTGCCATCCTAATCCTGTTCGAAGCTCATTAACCATTCGAATCGGGAAGCCGCAGAGTAAGCAGAACATCTGGATTAAGCCAGGTTTCTTCTTGTAAAGAGCATTTAAGCCTCCATAGTGATTGTTTAACCATCAATTCTATTGATTAACTGGAGTTAAGCGAACTGCTTGTTTTGAACACTGTTGTCGTTAATTGTGTCTATTGCACCTCTTTCCCCGGACCTCTCATAGCCAAGGGCCCGATGCCTTCCCGGATCACCTTTTGCACAATTATCCCTCGACATTCTTGGTGAACCTGATGCAAAATGAGCCGGGGTGGGAGGTCAGGATGGAGATTCCAGCAGAATTGAATAAGTTTATTGCCAATTACAACCTCAATAGATTTGATAAACATCTAGCAACATCAGATCTGCCAAAACTGTTGGGCGTAGTTCAGAGATGCTTGCAAGTAGTAAAAGCTATGAAGATTAAAAAGCATCTTGATGATGCAGTGCAGATGGCACTTGATGCCATGCATGAGCAGTATGGAATTTCTCAAGGGCATGATCGAAATGGACTCCTTGCATGCTATCAAGCGGAGAGGAAGAGCCGAGGAATTCCAGAAGATCGGATGATTTCAACCTTTGAAGAAGTGGTAACCTCTGAGTTTAAAGATAAGGTCCGAAACTGGCAGAGACATACCCCACACAGTGAGACTATTTTGCAGATGGTTTTGTTCATGAAAGCTCAAGAATTATCGAGCTAGCAATGAAGGAGATTAATGAACGAAGCCAGATTGTTTTCTATAAAGAAGAAGGGGATTATATGCAGTTCCTTAATTATGATCAATTTTGGGACCATATTTCTGCAAGAAGTAAAGCCAAGGCAAATACAACTTTGGAAGTAGCAAATTCAATGACAAAGGACCATATTTTTAGCAACCGAGCAAAGGTACATAATGAATTTACTGTTGAAACACAAATGTATGACTTTTTTTCAAAGATTGCTCGCATGGAAGTTGATTTGAATAATGGTTCTAGTGAAGAGCTAGTCTGTACAACAAAAGTTTTTCAAGCTACTGACCTTGTCATGCAATGCTCTCAACAAGTTTATCAAGAAGATGAGCCACTACAGGCTTCTAATGGTTCTATCGGCACTATAGGTGAGTAGGGCAGCATATTTATTACAGACGATTGCATAAACAAATCTATTATATATACAATAGCTGATGAAGTGGCCGAGACTATGAACCTAACACAGATTGTACCTGATAATGTCAATGAACCTATGGTTGCTTCTGGAAAATGTTTGCCGATTCTATTCTCATAGAAGCACATTCCATAATTGATGGGTTTTTGGCCTAATTTGAAGGAGAATGGTATAGCAGTTTAGAAGAGCTTTTTGATGCATGTACCCCTTCAGAAAGGGTGCTTGATGAACCTTTTTCAAGTTATAATGGCTTGCTAAGTAGCATGGATGCAGAGATGGAAGCAGAGGACGATATTGAAGATTGCCTACATCATGTTGATTGTGAGCAGGATATTGACATGGATTCTACGTCTATGCTTATATATGGGCTGCAAGAGGAGCCAACTCCTATAGCTTTGAAGAATGATGAGACTTCCAAGGGTGATATTTCCAAGGATGTTATGGATGAAGATCTTCAGGATAAAGCTTCCCTTTATTCCACTAAGAGATCCTATGACCCTAGGGCCATAGGGATACCATGATGCCCATGTAGGTACCTTTGAATGGCTTAAATGCTCTTGGAGAGCTGCTAGATTGATATCCTATATTTTTTGGTACACATGATCTTAATCATGGGTTTCTCTAAGAGTTTGGAAAAGCCTATAATACACCTTTTCATGACCTTATGGCTGTATGGATATGATTTTTTGTAGATATAAAATGGAGATAACTTTATATACTTAGGTCTATAGGATGCACCTCTATATTTGCACCATGTGGCCCAAGGGCATGAAGAAACCCTTCATGAGGGTTTTTGGCAACCTATGGCCGAGGGTTCTCTCTTTATGGCCGTAGGGTTTGTTGTATACCAAGGAAAACTCTCCATGCTCTATCTTGGCATCTTATGGTTGTTGTCCTCTATGCTAACAAGAAACCACCATTGCTCTATGTTTGTCTCTTATTGCTTTAGGGAAACAAGGTGTCATCCTCCATGCCAATAATTTTTAAAAAACTAAATGCTCTTCATGGAAACCCTATGGCTAGGGCCCAGGTGTCCTCTATGCTACTAAAAACCCCTCTATGCTCTATGTTGACACCCTACAGCCTAGGTCCACAAGGTTTCCTCTCTCTCTCTCTTCTCTCTCTCTCTCTCTCTCTCTCTCTCTCTCTCTCTCTCTTTCTTTTGGATATACATTGTTTATTTGACCTAATTACCTCTCTTGCTCTCCTCCCTCTCTCTCAGCTTCCTCTCCTGTGTTTGTCTCTCTTCCTCTCCTTTCTCTCTCACTCCAAATAAATATTTTTCTCCCTCTTCTCATCTCTCCCCATTCATATAGGAGGCAGTCCCTTGTCAAATTTGGGCGTGAATATCTACCAGTTAACATGCAACATCGTCATTGAGGCACCCCCTACCAAATCTCCTCTTTCTAGGACCTCTCTAACACCAACAAAAAGCATACAATACAAATGTTAGTTATTTATTATTTTACTATATTTTTTAATAGAGAGAGGTAAATAAATGTAGAAAGAAAGATTGAACTTACCTGCAAGCTGTGTCGTGAGGCACTGCCATGTTTGGGAGAGAGGAGCAGTGAGGGAGAGAGAAGGCAAAAGAGGCGGCACCGCAAGATGCTGCACTTTTGAGAGAGAGGCTCAGGGAGGTGTTCAATGTCGTGAGGTGCTGCACGCTTGAGAGGAGGTACACAGAGTGCGGCAAAGGGCGGCTATTCTTTGTTGTTTGTTTGTTTGGGAAAAGAGGCGCAAGAAGGGCGACAGAGGGGTGTTGTTCGTTCAAGAGAGGAGGCATTCGAGAGAGGAGGTGCTTTGAGGCGGCGCAAAGGAGGCGTTTGGGAGAGGTGCAGGGAGTGCATAGTCAGCAGAGGAGGCGTAGAGAGGTGCAGGGAGCGCGTAGAGAGCACTGGTCATAGAGAAGAGAAGGCATAGGGAGGGTGCACGACAAAGATAGCGTAGTAGGGTTCTGAAGAGAGAGAGAGAGAGAGAGAGAGAGAGAGAGAGAGAGAGAGAGAGAGAGAGAGAGAGAGAGAGAGAGAGAGAGAGAGAGAGAAGGTTAATTAATTTTCTTAGTTCAAAATTCAAATTTTGAATTTCAAATTTTAAACTTAAACTTCTTGCTCTTCTTTATTTTGAATTTTGAAGGGTTTAGAATCATTTTCTTAGGGGAAAAGTCATACTACTGGATTGGAAATTGAAAGAGCAAAACATTAAAATTAAAAGAAAAAGGAAATTCTTCAAAAAGTTGGCGTGAGATTTTGTGAGTGCCCATATCTTCTCACTACAAGTGGAATGATACCCATGGTTGAAATCACCATCTCGGGACCAAAACTCGCATACTAAAAAATACACTAAAACGCAGTCAAAATTAGTGAATTTTTGCCCAAAAAAAGTGTGCTATTTTCTGGTGCAGTATTGACCAGGAGACTTGAAAACAAAACAAAATTTTGTTATGCACGTGCAATTGCACACTAGTTGCAGGTGCTTTGAAAGTGTGAGCATACATGCAACATACACATATTTATACAAATAGTATTTAAATGAGGCAGCCATATACTAGAATGGGTTCCAAAGGTGTTGATGCACATTTGCAAAAGGGGTTGTAAAGGTGCACATATGCAATTTGATCACACATTTGATCATGCGAAACGTGCGCACCGCTGTTTTTAATGTTTCTTCAAAGACGTTGCTAATAGTTTTTTGGAAGAAGTGATTGTGCATATGTACATACACATGCATGGTGCATCGAATAAAGGATTGCCCATTTTCCAGAGCCAGGTGCTTACGTGGGACCCACATGTGTACAGGTAGGACAACATGTACATAGTGTATCGATTTTCACTCTCACCAGTACTAGTGTGCTTTTTCTATAGTACTGAGGAGTTGGTAGCGTGTAGAGCTTCTCAAGGAATCTATCCGCGGGCCGATGACATGAGGTAAGGAGGAGCGTCAGATGGCATCTAGTGGCATCAAGAGGTCGAATGGGGTCAATACTTGCACGTGGATAAGTACGGACACAATGTGGGTGCTTTCTTGTGATGATTATGCAAAAAGTTCATCATGAGGACTATATTTGGGGTCCACTTCACATGGTTGCGGGATGCATTATTGGGAAAAGTTGATTGCCATGTGTGCGGATGGATGTAGAAGGGTGACAAAAATGCACTACGTGGCCATTTTTTGGCCTGTTCGGGGTCAGCTTGGGGTCCGTTTGATGTCAACTAAAAGGCCAAAGGTGCCCAAATGATAGAGTGAAGTGTGGACACTGAAAAACCTGAGAAAAAGACCAACAAATGTGGACATAAGAGGAAGAACAACCACAACTGAGTTTTTATTATTTTTGGAGCCTTTTTTGGCCATCCAAGGTCATCCAAGGTCGGATTTGATCACTTTGATATTGTAGACTAGGGTTTTTGGTTACTCCAGACACAATGGTGCTGTCTATTTTGCCAAATTCCTCACTCTTTTCTAATGTTTTGGCTGTGTAAGTTTCTCTTGTGAGCGAAGTCTCTACTCTAATTTGGATTGTATCTGGCATATTTCAGCCATATTGTGTGAGCTATTTGCCCCATTGGTGTTGGCCCAAGCTCAATTCTATCTAATCGTCAGAAATCTTCCTCTTTTGAGCTGAGTTTTTTGGGTGTGTGTGTGTCTCTCTCTGTGTTGTGAGTGGGCAATGGATAGTCTCCCTCTCCTCTCGTTCCATTGGTGTATTCCCTCTCTCTCGGCCTATTGGGTTGTGTAAGCTGAGTGGTGTCCCATAGTGTGTGTGTATCATCCCAATAGTGTGTGTCGGGTCATTATAGAGGTGTTGTGTGTGTTTCCATCCCGCTCAACATTCTTTTGGTGCCCCCATGGAGGATCTTCTTCGAGTGCCTTCAACTTCGGGATTCGGGAGTACAGATTGTAGATTGGAAGGTTACGGGTTACACGTTACAGGTTACAGTACAGGGATAGGTACATGTAGCTGGAGTAGATTCATACACTGGCAAGTGGAAGTCACTTGCAGTTGTCGTGCATATGCATCAACTGGTGCCTATTTGAGCGCATTGTCTTGTATTGTACATTACTTGTGGATACTGCCATTCTACACCTTTGTGGAGCCATGCTTGGTTTTATTTGGCAGTCCCAGCCATTTTTGAGACTTGTTCTGGAAGATAGTCATTTCTGAGACTTGACTATACGAGATTTACATAAGCATTCATGAGAGGGTTGATAGCGTGAGGTTTTATTGAGCTAGGGGATTCTCAAATGTGAGATCCTTTCGGTGATACAGATGGCTAGAGCACCCTTTTTGTGACCTCGCCGTAGGCTATGTACTAGTGATTCCTACTTGATGCTCAAGTTCTATTGTTGGTAGGTTATGCATACATATACAATCTATATTTTGGGTTCTTACTGCTCTACTTCAGAGGGGAAACTCTCTAAAAAAATTTCCAAGTTGTGATGACTGGTTTTTGGTCCTTTAAGCCATTTATGCTGTTATGCTGCTGAAATTCTGGCAAAATCGGAGGATAAGTTAGGTGTCCCTTCTTGAGAGCTTCATGGTTGGCTTTAATGGATGATCAATAAGGACCTCAACTCACTCCTTTTCATTTAACACAAAAATTCCAAATAAATATTTATGTGTCCAGGAAGATTTTTTTCCAGCAGCGCATAGCCTTTATGTTTGGGCCAAGAAGATTAAGAGAGATACTGGACTGCCTTTGCCTGTTGTTATTCTGATGATTAACTATGAAAACTCATTTGATGTGCATGTGTTTGTCCTTATCTAAAGTTGAGCTCCATTGAAGTTTTTGGGGATTGGGTCAGTAAAAGTTTGGGTTCTTGTACGTATGTTAGAAGGGGTTCTCAACGCATTAAAACTTGGGTAGCCATGGCTTTCTCTTATCCGCAGTTTCATGAAAGAAGAGATGAATATGTGGAAGATTTTTTGGAAAAGATGGAGTTGACTGCATTAGCAATCAGATTCACGATCCTGCACAGATGTTACATCTTCTGCAAATTTGTTTGAAGAGTGATGCACGAGTTTGGTCCAAAGATTTGAAGAGGAGTTGTGTGCGCTAGATCCACCTGTGAGATTAAGTTGGGACAGGAGTTTGTGAAGACAAAAGATCCTGACAAAGTGTGGCAACAAGAAGTACAGCGTTTGGTGCAAAGGGAAGGTGAGCCTGTAGATGCATACATACTTAAGTTTTCAATGGCATGGGAGAGGATGTGCAAGGCCTTAGCACCACAAGTACCCCCACCTGACATGATGAAGAAGGACAGGTTTTTGGCTGGTCTTTGGGATAATATACATTGGAGAGTGGATCTAAATAAGCCTAGGACATATGAAGATGCACTAGAGGTAGCGAGGAACAAAGAGTGGAAGCTGAGAAGAATGAGTCAGCGAGGAGTAGAGTCTTTGCCCATGAGGTCTGAATTTCAGCCTATGGATTCTTTGCAAGGTCGCATGCTAGGGGTTCATCATAAACCAATGGTTTGTGTTACTCATCAAGTTATGCCAGCAGTGGTCACTATAGTAGTACAAGACGATGGGCTACGGCAAGACATGAGACAAGTGGTAGATGTAATAAATAATCTCAGCCTAAACATGCTAGGTAATGTGGGAAATAAACGAGGTCGGGGGAGGTTTGCAAATCAAGAAAGACCCAAGAATGGTGTTGGACAAAGCATTGATATGATTCTACAGCTGGACTACACTTATGGTGCCAGCCTAGTACACTTCTAGCGAGTTCACACTTAGTGACCGCATGTACATATGTGCTACTTTTCAGTTTTACCACTTAGTCATTTTGTACTCTCTTTTTTGTGCGAAGAAGAAGAAGCTTTCCATCTCTGTGTGCTTTGTGCTGGTCTTTTGTAGCTCTCTTGCGTCCTCTTTCTTTACATGGTATCAGAGCCTGGTGCAGGCAAGAGAGGCTAAGAGAGCAAGAGCATCACAATCCCTTTGTTCGCAATCCACGACCAAATGCAAGTTTCTCGTACAAGTTTCTGAACAGGTCTCCAAAGTGCAGTACACAGAGATTTACTGTACAAGTAAAGTGGTTGTATGTACGCTTGATTGTGGACACTCGTTGAGTGTAGAAAGCGTTACAGGTACCATGATAGCAGGTTCAGCAGATTTGCAGGTTTTTGCAGATTGCAGCTATTTTGTCTTAGTGCTTCAAGATGTCTGACGGTTTCAGTCAGATTGTTACTGAGAAGCTTGAGAAAAATAACTACACTGCATGGAAGTTCAGAATAACAAATTTCCTAAAAGGAAAAGGTTATTGGGACTATGTAGAAGGAGACAATGAAAAGGAACCAGAGATTCCCGAGGCAAACGCTACATAAGAACAAAGAAAAGCTTTGAGGGACTGGCAACAAGGGCAGAGCAAAGTGATGTATTGGCTTTCTATGAGCATCACAGATGGCATGATGGGCTATCTACAGGATGCTAAAACCCCCGCCATTGCATGAAAAAACTTAGGCAGAGTGTTCGAGGTGAACACCAAGGCCAGGAAGCTTCAACTAAAGTCGGCGGAGCTAAATCAGGTTAAGAGGAACAACCTCTCCATCAATGATTATGCCTTGAAGATCAAGAGTATCATTGAGGCTCTTGGATCTATTAAAGTCTCAATGGAAGACGATGACATTGTCCGTGCATGCTTTGATGGTCTAGGAGATGAGTATGTACATTTCAGGTCTTCCATGAATACAAGAGACGATATTCCCGTGTTCCAAGATTTGATTTCTATGCTTATTCTTGAGGAGAAGAACCTTGGTCTTGGCACATCTTCTTCTCGTGGCAGAAATAGGTCTGAACAGGCCTTCTATTCTAACTCCAACAGAGGTAGAGGTAAAGGTCGTGGTCGAGGCCCAAGTGGTTGCAGGGGCCAATTTCAAGAAGGTCAATCAAATCAAAACAATACAGGTGGTAGGGGAAACCAGTCTCAAGGCAGGGGGAGTCAAAGAGGTCGTGGTGCAGGATCAAGCAGGCAGCAACATACTGCAAATAGAAGAGAATGTTTGAATTGTGGTGAAAGAGGTCACATGTCACGTGACTGTCCAAAGGGAAAGGCAAGTTGAAAGAGAGAACAGGGAAACTATGCATCTACTAGCAGAGATGCAGATGACAGCAAAAACGAGCGGATGTTTTTCTGCATCATGTAATGAATACAATGACTGCAGAGAATTACACCCAAGATGATATTTGGTATGTGGATTTAGGTGCCTCTAATCACATGACATTTTGTGGAGAGTGGTTTAGAGATATGCGCAAACCAGATGTGTCAGGCTATGTGCAGACAGGAGATGACACAGCTCACCCCATTGCTCATGTAGGGGACATACCTCTAAATACGAAGAGTGGGAAATCAAAGTACTTAGCAGATGTACTTCATGTCCCAAACATTACAAAGAATCTTGTTTCTGTTGGACAAAGGGTTTGCAGGTTCGCTTCAATCCAAATGGCTGTTATGTAGAAGATTTTTAGAATGGCTGTAATCTGATCACAAAGGGCAAATGTGTGGGCAGAATGTTTACGCTGAATGTAGACATGCCTGAGGTAAAAGCTGCATTATTTGCACAGGGCACAGGTGTTGTGGCTGATGTTGACATTTGGCACAAACGCATTGGCCATGTCAATGAGCAGAGATTGTGCAGCATGCAATCAAAATAGATTGTAAAAGGTTTTCCCAAATTCAAGGTGGATGGTATGCATAAAGTGTGTGCAGCATGCCAGTTTGGAAAACAGTCAACGGGCTCATTTCCACATGAGCGCAATGTATGTAAAAAGCCACTTGAGGTGGTGCACACAGATGTTTGGGGTCCAACCGATACTGCAAGTATACATGGTTGCAGGTATTATGTCTCTTTCATTGATGACCATACAAGGAAAGTATGGGTCTACTTCATGCGTAACAAAAGTGAAGTGTTTGGTCACTTTCAGGACTTCGAAGTCATGATTGAGAAGGAGACAGATATGCAAATGAAGACATTGAGGTCAGATGGACGGGGAGAGTACTTCTCCAATGATTTTTCAAATTTTCTACGAATGCATGGTATACGCAGGTAGTTTACATGCAGATATACTCCACAGCAAAATGGGGCCGTAGAAAGGAAAAACAGGCACATTGCAAAGGTTTCACATGCATTGATGAATGAGAAGAACATGCCTCATCATTTCTGGGCTGAAGCTGTAAATACAGTTGTGTACATTATGAACAGGACACCTACAGCTGCGGTGCATGATGTAACACCTGAGGAAAAGTTTACAGGTATAAAGCCTGATTTGGCACACTTGAAAGTGTTTGGCTGCATAGCTTACGTGCATGTACCAGATGAGTTGCGTAGGAAATTGGATGCTAAAGCACAGAAATGTATTCTTGTGGAATATTCCCTTGAACAAAAGGGGTACAAGTGCTACAATCCTACTACACGAGAATTACGAGTGAGCAGAGATGTAGTCTTTGATGAGATGAGCAGCTGGTACAGTAATGCACATGGCACTATTGGGGCTTATGTAAAAGATGATGTGGTTGTACAAAATGTGAGGCCACAAGCACAGGTTTTGAGTGGACCACAAGAGTCCTCTTCTCGTGGCTCTATTGAGAAGCCATGGAATGGTAGACTACGTACGCAGGTTACTCCACCAGCAGGTACAGGGAATGTATCACAAAAAGGAAAGGAAAAGGTTGATGAACCTCCCTTTATGGCTGATGCATCATCAAGGTTTTCACATGTAGACATGGATTCAAATGGTTCTAAACAAAGTCTTGATGAGGAATTTGGAATTCCGGCTGTCAGGACACCTGGTGTAAGGAAAGTACAAGAAGACGCTAGAGGGCAAAGGAGTGACCCAGGACCGCGCAGATCTAACAGAGTCAGAAATCCAGTTCAAAAATTATCTTATGATGGGTATCTAGCGCATCACCAAGCCTACATGGCTAAGGTGATATAGGATGTGGAGCCCACATGTTTTGAGGATGCAGTTGGAAATGTGCATTGGGATGATGCAATGAATGAAGAGATGGCTGCATTGGAAGCAAATGACACATGGGAGTTGGTACCATTGCCAAGTGGCAAGAAAGCTATTGGCTGTAAATGGGTATATAAAACCAAGCATAAGGCTGATGGTAACATTGAGCGTCACAAGGCAAGGCTGGTCACAAAGGTTTATGCACAGGCGTATGGCATAGACTATGAGGAGACCTTTAATCCAGTGGCAAAGATGACGACTGTGAGAGTTGTCATAGCAGTGGCTGCATCTAGAGGATGGATTATGCATCAAATGGATGTAAAGAATGCCTTCTTGAATGGTGAGTTGCAAGAGGAAGTGTATATGGATCATCCACCTGGTTATGTCGATCCAGGTTACCCAGATTATGTATGCAGGCTTCTCAAAGCTTTGTATGGTTTGAAGCAGGGCTCTAGAGCATGGTATGACAGGATTGCCACGTATCTTGTCAGTATTGGTTTTAGCAGAGCTCATGCTGATCATTCACTCTATGTACGTGAGAGTGATGTGGGGATTGTGGTCATTACCATATATGTAGATGATCTTATTATTGTGGGCGACAATGCTATGGAGATTGACCATGTGAAGGGTCTTTTCAAACAGGAGTTTGAAATGAAATATTTGGGTGAGTTGCGCTACTTTCTTGGCATTGAGGTGATCAGGACTCCAGAGGGTGTATGGCTGTCACAGAGACAGTATGCTTTGGACATGTTGTCAAATTATGGTATGGCTGATTGTAAGCCAATTTCTATTCCCTTGGATGTGAATGCAAAGCTGAGTGTAGAGAAGGGTGATGTTGTTGAGGATGTCAAGATGTACAGGAAGATTGTGGGTAGTCTAATCTACTTGACTATCACGAGGCCAGACTTGAGCTACACAGTAGGCTTGGAGAGTCAGTTCATGAAGCTTCCAAGGAAGACACATTTGGATGGAGTACGACGCACACTTCGGTATGTGCAAGGGACTCTTGACTACACATTGTTCTATGCAACAGATGTGCCATTAGCATTGTATGGGTATACAGATGCAGATTGGGCAGGTAGCATTGTTGATAGGAGATCTACGAGTGGCTTCATGTTCTCTTTTGGGAGTGTTGTTGTTACTTGGAGCAGCAAAAAACAGCCTACGGTTTCTTTATCCAGCATAGAGGCCAAGTACAGAGGTGCAGCAGTTGTGCGGCGTGCGAGGTAGCTTGGCTACGCACATTACTTGAGGACTTGGAAGTGCAGGTGGACCAGCAGATTTTCATCCATTGTGACAACCTCAGCAGCATGCAGTTGGCTAGGAACCCAGTGTTCCATGCCAAGACCAAGCACATAGAGGTCCATTACCACTACGTTCGAGAGCGAGTGTTGGCGGGCGACATCGACTTGGTCTACGTCAGTACAGAGGAGCAGATAGCGGATATCTTTACCAAGGCCCTCGAATCTGAGAAGCTTCAATGTTTCCGGACTATGCTTCGACTCTGCAACATGCAGAGTCGAAGCAACATGAAACAGGCAGAGCTCAAGGGGGAGTGTTGAGATGTCGAGCTCTACACCTTGAGCTGGCATCCACTACGAGTCTTGGCCGCTCACGGCATTTACTCACTGGCGCATTAGGTGACCGACACGGAGGATCTCTGCCAGTGATTCTACAGTTGGACTACACTTATAGTGCCAGCCTAGTACGCTCCTAGCGAGTTCACACTTAGTGACCGCATGTACATATGTGCTACTTTTCAGTTTTAGCACTTAGTCATTTTGTACTCTCTTTTCTGTGCGAAGAAGAAGACGCTTTCCATCTCTGTGTGCTTTGTGCTTGTTTTGTGTAGCTCTCTTGCATCCTCTTTCTTTACAAGATTTGGGCCACATCAACCCGCAATGTGATAAGCCACCAAGGATGGGTGGAGACATGTATCCATTGCCAAGATAGGTGCTAACTAGGTCAAATGATTATGGAATTGAAATTAAAGGAGAAGAAGGAACTAATGGATTAACCCAAGAGGAAAAGGGAAAGACAAAAGTGATAAGTGTGGTCACCTTAGAGAAGGCAGCAAAGCTGGAGAATACATTAGTGATGCCTATTGGGAAGAGGACCACACAGGATAAGGAAGGAAGAAATGTCCCAGGTCCTAGCAAGAAGAAGGAAAAGATCCATGAAGAAGAGGATGCCAAGGCCAAGAGGAAAAGAAGGGCTCGTCGCAAGTTTCATGTTTCAGAGTTTCCACCAAGGGATGGGCAATTAAGCTATGACTTGATGTTTTTACTTTTGGGCAGCTTATAGAGATGGTGCCTAAGCTTAAGCGACAGAGGAGGAGGATGGTTAACCCAATGGAGAAAGAACCAGAGAGAGGTTCAGTGAAGGTATTGGCAATGGATGAGCTACCAGACATCCGCCCAATAGTAGATGTGTGGCACAAAAGAAAAAATATAGGACAAGGTTATGTTGATGGAGGAGCCCAAATATGTGTCATAACATATTCATGCGTTGAGAAGATGGGTCTTACAGTGACTGGGGTGTCAAGTTTCAGGATCAGATTGGCAAACCATCAAAAAAGTAAACTGTTTGGGTGTTGTAAAGAGCTTAAAAGTGGAGGCGTATGATGCAAAGGTGATGGTTGATTTTCATGTGATGCTAGCGGGGTTGGGAGCATATCCTATCATACTCAGTAGACCATGCTTACATGTAGTGGGAGCTGTTCAAGATTGGCGACGTGGTATGATTAGCCTCTATGGAAAGACAGGTGCCAAGAAGCTATATAATATGGACACAAGGAAAGTATTGGAAAAGCTTTATGTAGATGAGGACGAGTCTAGTGATGAAGACTATTCCACAGTAACTGATGAGGACAGTGATAGTACTACCAGCAGTAATGAGTATGTTGATGTTGCATTTCTTTTGATGGACAAAGAAATCCAGGAATCTGGTTTAGTTGCATTTGCAAATGAGATTGAAGATGAAAGTGAAAGGCCTTATGAAGTGATTGAAGGACTGATGCAAACCAAGGTTGAATTTTCAAAGAAGAAAGAATTGATAACACAAATGATCAGTGGATACCTCTCAGCTATGGAGAAGGAGATATATTAGCACATGCTGGCTAGTTTTCCTGATTTGTTCATTACTTCATATGAAGAAATTAGAGGGTTCAAAGGAGAAGAGATGCATATAGAGTTGAAAGAAGTTGCTAAGACAGTGTGACAAAGGCTAAGAAGGATGGGTCAAGAGCAAATGGAAGTCTTGCGGAGTGGACAAGTTACTGAAGGCAGGGTTCATAGTCCCAATGGAAACCATAGAATGGGTGAGTCCAGTAGTAGTCAGCCCAAAGAAGGATGGGAAGTGGAGGATTTGTGTAGATTTTAAACCCTTAAATGCAGCCACTAAGAAGAACCCATATTCTCTTCCATTCATCGATCAGATCTTGGATTCAGTGGGCAGGTTATGAGAGGTATAGTGTGTGTGATGGTTTTTCAGGCTAATTTCAATTGAATATTGCTCTTAAAGACTGAACAAAGATAGCTTTCACTACGCCATGGGGTTGTTATTGTTACACGGTATTTCCATTTGGGTTGACAAATGGACCAACCTTTTATCAAGAGAGAGAAAATTGGGTATTGGCACCATTCATTGGTAGTTGTGTTAAAGATTTTATGGATGACTTCAGTGTCTAGAGCAATAGGGCTGAACACCATGAGAAGCTGCAGATGGTATTGGCTCGATATGATGAATGTGGCGGACAACTAAATCCAAATAAATGTCATCTAAAACAGCCAAGGGTGAAGTTATTGGGCCATATGGTGTCAGAAAATGGCATTGAGGTTGATCCAAACAAGGTTAAGTCTATTATTCTTCTTCCATCACCTACAAGTACCAAGCAATTGGCAACCTTTATACACAAAGTGAAGTACATGGCGCGGTCTATTCCATTGTCTTTGCAGCTCCTTTATCCATTACAATAAGTGGAAAAGCATGATCCAATTGCAATGGGATGACAAGTGTGAAGAAGCGTTTCAAGAGGTGAAAGAGGTGTTAGGGGGGTTGTCAGCCATGCAGGCTCCTAATTAAGAGCAAGTGTTTTATGTAAATCCATCAGTAGGAGATGATGCCATTGAAGCCATGCTATTGCAAAAGGGGAAGGGCAGCCATTATATGAGGCCAGTGTATTGTGCAAGCCGAGTGAAGTTGGTAGAAGAAAGAAAATTCTTGGAAGTAGAGCTAGTGATGGCCAATGTAATATTTGCTTGTCGACAAATTCGTCATTACTTGCTACCATGACCTTTTGTTTTCTTAATGAGTTACACCTTTTTTCCACAGTTAATTAATGGCACTAACATGTCAAATGTGGTCAAAAAATAGGTAATTGAGATCAAGAGTTTGAGTTCTCTTTTTTAGTGGAAGACAGTAAAAGAGCTACCCTAGCTGATTTATTTACTTACAAGGAGAATCCCCTTCTTGCTAAGGAAGAGGTGGTAAGAAGGGTAGTGGAAGAAGTGCCACAGATCAGCAATGCACATGTGTTGTTCTTTGATGGCTCACACAGAAAGAGCCATGATGCAATTTCAGGGGGTATATCACTTTACGATCCTGAGGGGAAGCTAGTATGCAAGAGAGGGTTCAAATTGGATGCACATAGTAACAATGAGGCTGAATATGCTACATTGGAAGTTGGATTACACATTTTTTTGAAGCATGGGATTAGAAGGTTGAGCATAAAAGGTGATGCCTTGTTAGTTGTGAAGCATAGAACACCTCATTGAAGGAAACATGTTTCAAAATTAAAGGCCTATTAAAAAAGTTCAAAGCGTGGAGCATCAGACACATTGAACGTGCTCTAAATGGAGAGACACATGAAGTGGCTCAAAGCATGATTGGGAAGCTATTTGTGTTGAGGACCAATTTACCTCTTTATCATGGTCGGGAAAGTTTGGCTCAAGAAGGGGAAAGTTTGGCTCAAGAAGGGGAGGTTTTGCTAACACGAAAAATTCTGAAGGACATTCACAAGTCTAAGAAGTATGGTTTTGTGCGTAGAGCATCCAGATACAAATTGATTGGTGATGTCTTGTACATGAAAGGGGCTTATCTTGTGTTGAGACGTACCTTGGTGGGAGGAGCTTTATAGAGTGTTGGAAGAGAATCATGAAGGCGCATGTGGCGGACATTTTGCTCTAAAAATCACCTTGCATAAGATCTTGCAAGAGGGGTGTGTATGGCCTAGTTTGCACAAGGATGTTCACCATCGTTGTAGGGCTTGCAATTTGTGTCAAGCATTTGGGAAGAGAGTGTTGAAGCCAGAGCTACGAAAAATCATTATGGAGTTTGATGTGTTTGAAAAGTAGGGGATTGATGCAATAGGTCCGTTACCTATCACAAGAAAGGGCACAAGCTATATTTTGACTACAGTGGACTATCTCTCCAGATAGGCAAAGGCTATAGCAGTAAAACAAATCACTACAAAGTATGTGGAAAAGTTTGTGTACGATGAAATATGTTGCAAGTTTGGGGTTCCACTAGAGCTACTTTCGTATAAGGGGATATGATTTAGAGATAAACTGCTAGACTTTTTGAAGTCGCGGAGCGGAGCGTGGGTCGACTCTCTCTCTCACACACACACACACACAGTGAGCTTACACAGTACAGTACGCAGAGAACTGTTAGAAGGGTTATCTCCCAATTCCTTAGTATTCACAAAGAATATGTTAGTATATACAAAGAGTTAGAGGTAAGTGAGTTAGGCGGGCGGCCGGCCATATCCGCATAAGAGGCCACTTGGGCTTTAATCCCAACAACCTCCCACTTAAAGTCCAATGTGGCACTTTAAGTAACTGTAAATCTATGAACATAAATGTACAAAGATTTACATGGCTGCCATCTATCCAATGCCCAATAACTCACGACAATGCACAAAGCCCTCTCCTGGAAGTCCCTTTGTGAGTAAATCAGCAGGATTGTCCTTGGTGTGGATCTTCAGCAATTGTATCTGCTTGTCTTCAAGTACTTCCCTAATGAAGTGATATTTGACATCAATATGCTTAGTCTTCGAATGGAACACTGGATTCTTTGCCAATTGTATAGCACTTTGACTATCACAATATAACTCTGGCATATCTACTTTGATTCCCAAGTCTGCAACCAATCTACCAAGCCAAATAGCTTCTTTGCATGCCTCATTTGCTGCAACATACTCAGCTTCTGTAGTAGACTGCGTAACACAATCTTGTAATCGAGATCGCCATGATATGGCACCTCCAGCCAATGTAAAGACATAGCCTGATGTAGATCTCCTCTTATCCAAGTCTCCTGCATAATCTGAGTCAGTGTATCCTCTGACACTCAAATCCTGACTACCATAGCATATGCGCATACTCTTTGTATGTTTTAAGTATCTCATGATACCTTTCACTGCCTCCCAATGTTTCTTGCCGGGATTTGATATATATCTGCTAACCACTCCCACTGCAAATGCAATATCCGGACGTCTAGCAATCATTGCATACATCAAACTACCCACTGCAGACGCATATGGAATCTTATCCATTTCAGCCTTTTCTTCCTCAGACACAGGACAATCTTGTTTGCTAAGTTTCACATATGGTGGCAATGGAACACTCAATGCCTTTCCCTTCTCCATATTGAAACGTTGCAAAACCTTGTCAATATACTCTGTTTGAGATAACCAAATCAACTTCTTTGATCTGTCTCGCTCAATGCGCATACCAAGTATATGACTTGCCTCACCCATGTCTTTCATGTCAAACGATTTTGCCATCTTTGACTTCAAAGCTGAAATTTCTTCCAAGTGTTTGCCAGCAATCAACATGTCATCCACATACAAAATAAGGATCAGCCAACTGCCATCCTTAGCCTTCTTTGTATATAGACAGTGATCAAACTCACTACGTTTGTAGCCTTGAGAAAGCATAAACTGGTGAAACTTATGGTACCATGCCCTCGGTGATTGTTTTAAGCCATAAAGACTCTTTAACAACTGGCATACCAAATGTTCCATGCCTTTCTCAACAAACCCTTCTGGCTGCTGCATGTAAATTTCCACATCTAAATCACCATGCAAGAACGCTGTCTTGACATCCATTTGGTGCAACACCAAATCCAATATAGCAACCAATGCAAGAAAGCATCTCAATGTAGTCATCTTGACCACTGGAGAGAAGACTTCATCAAAGTCAATGCCTTGTTCTTGCTTAAAGCCCTTGGCAACAAGCCTTGCTTTGTACTTTGGCTGACTATCATGAGCGGTGATCTTATACCTGTAAACCCATTTACAAGGTAGAGCCTTTTTGCCCTGTGGTAATTTAACCAACTTCCATGTCTGGTTTTTATGCAGAGCTGTCATCTCTGACTGCATGGCCAACTGCCATTTTCTCGAGTCAACCACTTGTAATGCTTCCTTGTAACAAGATGGTTCTCCGCAATCTGTGAGCATGACATAATTTAGAGATGGCACATAACGATCAGGGAAGCCAAGTTTCACGCTAAGCCAGAGAAGACAGAGGAGATCAGAAGAGTTGTCTTCAGGGAAGATGGACCTAGAGCTAGCACATCAAGACAGCATGGTCAGGCTCAGGAACAGCCTATAGTGGCTAGAGAGGCAGAATCAGTTTGGAGACACGCTCAGAACGTCTCACCACAACTGATTCTGCCTCTCTAGCCACTATAGGCTGTTCCTGAGCCTGACCATGCTGTCTTGATGTGCTAGCACTAGGTCCATATTCCCTGAAGACAACTCTTCTGATCTCCTCTGTCTTCTCTGGCTTAGCGTGAAACTTGGCTTCATTGAAATGCACATCATTGCTACGAATAAGCTTTCTGGACTCAGGATCCCAAAGCCGGTGATCCGAGCCTATCACAAATTTTCGTTTATCATATTTTGTTGGTTTTCCTTGCTTCTAGAGGTTTACAATAAAAGAAAGAGTGAGAACAACCTCTTGGAAAAATTTTAAAAAAATGATTTTTTCTTGACTAGTTCACCGGAGGTGAAAGGTAGAGGGAGAACCTAGTGGTAAAGGGAAGGGAAAATATGTAAATGTGAAAAGAAAAGATATGATGTGGTTGTGGAGCCATGCACCCATGATTCAAGGGTCATGAGTGGCTCATATTATCATGGCTTTGGAGCCATATGATGATTCAAACAAATGGGACCCAAGTGGAAGACTTGGTAAAGGAAGAAACCAAGCACATGATTTTGTTGAATTTTTAAAAAATACTTCCACTCCGATCCAAGGAAAGTTGTCTTCATCAAAGTTGTAACTGACGAGCTGAAGATTCTGGCCATATTGTTTTTATAATTTTTGCATCTACGGTCTAGGAGATATGGCCAAAATGGTGGACGGCAGTTTTTTCAACTGTGGTGGAGACCACTCCCCTACCTTTACACACACACACCCTTCCTTTTCCACATTGAGACCTTCTTTAAAATCAGCCATTAGTCTTCTCACCCTCCTCTCCTTCCTCCTCTCTCTCAAGCTCAAAAACCCATCAAAGTTCCTCTTCTAATCACCTCTCAAGTCATGCTTAATCTTGTTGTAATCATAAGTTCTCATTCAACCCCTTTCTATTATTACTAGATATGTATTGATTTTGTGTAGATTCTTTACCTTTTAAAATAAGGAAGCTCTTGGACTCAAGCTATGGAGGAAGGAGTGAAGACAACACAAGTGATGATGGAGCTAATTGGTCAACAAATCACTTGGAAGGAGCTTCTTCATTGGTTGAATGTCCCTAATCAAGCTTCATTTGTACAAATTACACTTGGATCTTAACCTCACTCCTAATCACTCTCTTTCCTATATAAAGGGGCCTTCCCCTTTGTAATTTCAAGCCTCCCTCAGGCCATTGAGCCATTGTATCACTCACCATGAGCCCATAAGCTCATTCATTCACTCTATTCTTGCACATCCTAGAGTGCAAATTGTTTCATGCTAGTAACCTCTCCTCCTCTTCCTTATGTTAATTAAGAGAAATGTTTTATATGCGTGTGAGAGTGCTTGATGTGATCTTGGCTAATCCTTGAGTGATTGTTTGGTAATCTATATGCTATTTGTGTTGGGAGTGTTTGAAGTCATCCATTCCTTGTACACACACCACGGTTAATGCTTCATTCATAGTGATCTCTCTCTCTCTCTCTCTCTCTCTCTCTCTCTCTCTCTCTCTCTCTCTCTCTTTGTGTAGCGGTCCTAGTCCACGCTTCCAAGACTAGGTGGTGCCCTCATCTCATTTCCCTTGTGGCGCAATGGAGTTTGTTTTGGTGTAGAGGCCACCATTCCAAATTTCCTTCGTCATAAATTGGTGCCCCCACGGAGGAGTTCTCAAGCAGCGCTCTATCAATCCATGAAGGAAGATCCATCAAATTCTCCGAGACTTCCACTATGGTCTCCCCAAGAAGCTCGAGAAAAGAAGCGTCTTTATCTACAAACGGCACGTATGCGGGTAAAGAGAGTTAACTACACACACCCTTCTTTGCTTCAAGGAAAATCTTGTAGTCATCAAGTCCCTAGGTCAAAAAATTGTGTGGAGTGTTTTGTGGCTAGTGTGAAGACACTTCCTTTGAAGCCTCAACTTCAGGTGGTGAAAGCACTCTCAAACTCGGGTATTAACAAGTTTTTGGAGGGGGAGCTACACATCAATGGGGTGCGGTATTGGCAAGAGGCTACATATGGTGATGCACTCCAACTACTACTAGCAAGAAGGCTCAAGGTGGTTGAGAGGGTAGCCATCGAACCCTATGAACTCTACAAAGCTGAAGATGGTCACACCAAAGCTAGGCTAATCACTCGTGAGCAAATTCTTCGCATCTCTCAAATGGTGGGATCCAAGAGATCTCAACTTCAATGAAGTGCTTCATGGAAGGTTGTAATTAATGCACCAATGAATAACCCCATTTTCCACAACTTTCAATCAGTTCAGAATATTAGGGTGAATGTGCGCATTGATAGAAAGATTTTTTTCCAACAAAGATTGGTCTTCTATTTTGGAGCTGAGAGGTTGAGAGACATATTGCTGTCCCCTGACCCTATAATATTTCCTATTTTGGAGTATAATGTATCTTTTGATGTTCACATCTTCATCTTGCTTTAAGCATACTCCATGAATCATAGGGATTTATATGGACCTTTCCAACCTCTTGCTAGACAAACTGTGCATATAATAGCTAGCACAAAGCTTAGGTTCCAAAACATCATAAGGGACTTACTAGGCCCTCGTCGTCTAGCTGAGATTAATGCATCTATCAATCCATTTATTCTACCCTTAATAAGATATGATTTGGGCCTAGACGTTTTCATCTTTGTGCTGTATTGAGAGGAAGGCAACCCACTTTTATGATGGCTTTCCCAAATTTTTTTGGGCGTAGTGGGGAAAATGCTGGGGATTTTTTGGATAACTTGGAGATGGCTTTCCTTGTCTCTGGGAGGGATGACGAAGCATTGAAATTGAGAGCTTTTCCTTTGGTGCTCAAAGAAGAAGCTAGGGTATGGTTCCAGGCTCTAGATCCAACCCAAATAATTATTTGGGACGGATTGAAGGTGGCTTTCCTACGAAGATTTCAACGAGCCAATTCGGCAGAAGAACTATGGCAACGGCTTCTGTCCCTTCATCAAGTTCACCCTCATGGTTATGCAACCTATGAGGAAGGTTTTCTGAAACTTTGGGGGCAATGGTCAGACTCACTAAACCTTGGTGAGCGAGCTCCCAATTGCCTCCAAAAGGATCGATTTATCTCAGGTTTGTACCCCTTGCTAAGGGAGAAGGTAAAGGGCAAATTTCCAAATGCTTTTGAAGATGCCTTAAGAATTGCTAGGGAAAAGAATAGAAAGATTCTCTATCAAGCCCAAGCTGGCCAGCTAGCTTTGGGAGGCAATATCACAACTATGGAAGCTTCTCACATATCTCCAAATGTGCCTAATGCACCATACCTCAATAGAGGTCAACAAGAAGATATGCTCCAACAAATAAACAATCTCACAAACCAGCTAGAGGGGTTGAGAGTAAATCTTGTGCAGGGTGCAAGAAGGCCTATTGAGGGAAATGGTGGGAATCGGCCACCAATGCGACGTCAAGCAAGGGAAATGTTGTGTTACAATTGTGGGGAAATTGGCCACGGCATGTATAATTGCCCTCATCCCAGAAGATATGACTACCCTGTCAGAGGTCCTCGACAACAAGTAAGTCCACCCCGTGCTAGAGCTCAAGCACAAGAGCAACCGCAACCTCAAATTTTGCAGCCACCTCGTGCTCAAGCTCAAGCCCCTGCTACTCAACCAAATGTGAGCATCATAAGGATGGAGGAGGTCCTCAAGGGCAGAAGCAACCAGGAAGAAATAGCTAAAGGGAAGATGAAGATAGATGAAGTGGCTACAATGCCTATCAAACGTGTGCGTGTCCAAGATGAAGTAGGTAAAGAAACAAGCAAGGACGCAAGCAATGAAGCAAGTACATCTCGGGCAACTAAAGGTGAAGCCAAGAAGAGAAAGACCCGTACTAGGTCTCAAATTGACATCTCTGATTTCCCTATGGGATCTCGGACACAACCTTATGACTTGACAGCTGATGTGAGTTCTCAAGGACCAAAGATTACTTGGCCACAACTACTTCATATCTCCCCAAAGCTTCGACGACAATGGTCAAAAATGGTGAGCACGAGGGCAAAGCGAAGTAAGCTAGTAAGTGTAATCAAAGCATATGGTCTCAAGGATATAGTGCCTTTGGTGGAGGCTCAAATCAAGGGACAACGGATTCCAAAAACTTACATTGACAGTGGAGCAGAGGTTTGTGTCATGACAGAAAAGCTAATGCATCAATTGGGTTTAGAGGTAATGGAATCATCAAACTTTAGGGCAAAAATGGCCAATAATGTCTCTGTCACTTGTGTGGGTGTAGTGAAAGCTTTGAGAGTTTCTGTTTTTGGAATCACTACAGAGGTTGATGCTTATGTGATGCCAGTGAAGGGAGAAGGATACCCCCTTATTTTAGGACGACCTTGGCTCATGGGTATAGGAGCTAGGCAAGATTGGGCAACAGGAGACTTGGAGTTGAGGCCTCGCATGGGTGGCCATAGTCGGAAGGTGGTTTATAACCTAAAGAATGGGAGACAAGAGAACCTTGAACTAGAGACGTCAGCTGATGAGTGGAGCTCAAGTGGATGCTCCTCATCCATGGACGAGGAAGAGAGTTCAAGTGAAGAGAGTGATAGCACTCTCGAAGTCATGGGCGTCACCATAAAGGAAACTACCTCATCAGAAGACTACCCAAGGATCCAAATGGAGAATGTGTGGGATGCCAGCCTAGAGGAGATGTTATCCAAGGATATAAAGGAAGAAGAAAAGGAGGGTTATGTAAATGTTCTCAAGAAGCATGCATCATTGTTTATTTCTGATTACACTCACATTACAGGTGTCACTGCAGTGAAGCATCATATCCATCTAAAAGAAGGGAGCAAGCCAGTAGTACAAAAACTAAGAAGATTAGGAGTTGTGCAACAAAATGCACTGTTGTCTGAGGTGAAGAGACTCTTAGAAGCAGGATTCATATACCCAGTAGAAGATTCAGAATGGGTCTCCCCAGTAGTGGTGAGGCCAAAGAAGAATGGTAAATGGCGAGTGTGCGTGGATTACAAGCCACTAAATGCTGCAACAAAGAGGGACCACTTCCCTCTCCCATTTCAAGATGAGATTCTAAATGAAGTAGCAGGCCATGAAAGATACACAGTGTGTGATGGCTACTCTGGCTACTTTCAAATACGCATTGCAAAGGAGGACCAGAAAAAGACTACTTTCATCACACCATGGGGATGTTTTGCATTTCGAGTCATGCCTTTTGGTCTCACCAATGCTCCAGCCACCTTTCAACGATTCATGAACATGGTCTTCCAACCTTACTTTGGTAAGTCCATAAGGGTTTTCATAGATGACTTTTGTATTTACAGCTCCAAAAGTATGCATCTCGGCAAGATTGATGAAGGATTTACTCGTCTAGCTAAGCTAGGTGGACAACTAAACAAGGACAAATGTCACATTGGGGAAAGCAAGGTTACACTATTAGGGCATGTAGTGTCCATTGATGGAATCGAGGTAGATCCTGAAAAGATAGAAACATTGCTAAATCTACCTTCCCCAACTTCCATCAAACAATTAATCTCCTTCTTGCAAAAGCTAAGATATTTGAGTAGATTCATACACTTACTCTCCCAAGTGATATTTCCTCTACAACAGCTTACTCGTCAAGAGACGCTTATTTGGAGTGAAGAAAGTGAAGGGCATTTTAGAGAGATTAAAAAAATGTTAGGGTCACTCCCTGTAATCCTCCAACCTTGTTGGGAAGAAACATTCTTTGTAAACCCTAGTGTGGGAGAAGAAGCCATTGGTGCTGCCCTCCTACAAAAAGATCCAAAAACCTCCTTTATGAGGCCTGTGTATTTTGCTAGCCGCCTCATGGAAAACACAGAGAAGGCCTACACCCTAATGGAACAGCTAGTGTTAGCTCTCATGTTTGCGGTAACCAAATTTCGGCCATACTTGCTGCCGAAGAGGTTTGTAATTATCATTGTGGAGGATATGTTTCCCTATGCACTACAACATATGGAAATCTCTGACAAAATAGCAAAGTGGGTGGTGCGACTTCAAGAGTTTGATTATACAATACAGGTTGAAAGAACAACTCGAGCGTGCTTAGCCGACATTTTAACAAACAAGTGCTATGAAAAAGTTTGCCATTTGAAGAGAAAGGAACTTCCACCACCTCCAGCTCTAGAGGCTTTGGTCAATGCTTATAGCCTCTACTTTGATGGAGCATACAAGAGAACCAAGGATAAGGCAGCTGCAGGCATCGTGGTCTTATCCCCATTGGGAGAGAGGATCCATGGTGAAGGGATCACTCTAGAAGATGTCCACTCCAACAATGAAGCAGAATATCATGCTCTGATTCATGGCCTTTGTTGGTGCCTCGATAATTCAATTAAGAGATTAAACGCTTTTGGTGACTCCATGCTTTTGGTAAGGCAAATGCAAGGTACATGGACTTGCAAAAATGCCCGTCTCTCTACTAAAATGAGAGAAGCAAAAGCTCTTATGAGGAGATTTAGGGAGGCACAAGTACATCATGTACCAAGAGACCAGAACAAGGATGCAGACCACCTAGCATCATCAAAGTTAAATGAGTCAATAGTGGGAGCAGTGGCCATCAAACTTCCACTTCAGCAAGGCAAGGAGGACTTGGAAGATATTATGCACATTCTGGAGCAAGGAGAGGCTCCTAAACACTTGAATGCAGGGGAAAGGCGATGGTTAGCTAGGAAGGCTACCAGGTATCGCATAGTAAATGATGACTTGTATTGTCTTGGTAAGGATAGTGTGCTTAGGAGAGTTCCTTTGAAGAATGAAATTGAAGAGATTTTAAAAGCTTGTCACGATGATATGTGCGGAGGACACTTTGCACACGACGTCACTAGTAGAAAGGTTCTACAAGCTGGGTTTACTTGGCCAAGTCTTCATCGTGATGCCAAATATTGGTGTCAAACATGTGATGAATGTCAGAAAGCAGGACCACGACGGCTCATAGCTGAACCTCAGAACCCAATAAAGGTATATGGGCCCTTTGAGAAGTGGGGAATTGATGCCATAGGGCCTCTACCACGCACTCAGTCAGGTAAAGAGTACATCATCATGGGAGTAGACTACATGACTAGATGGGCTGAGGCTATGCCGACCAATAGAATTACTGCTAAGGATGTGAGTCAGTTCATCTTTGACCACATTTGTTGCCGGTTTGGCACCCCTCTTGAAATACTATCTGATAGAGGACCAGGGTTTAGAGCAGACTTGGTAGGAGAACTCATGAAGAAGCTAAATATTCAGCATCAACACTCTACTCCTTACTACCCTCAGTGCAATGGTTTGGTGGAAAAGGTAAATGGAATCATTTGCAAAATTCTCACCAAACAGGTACATGCCAGGCGCCAAGATTGGGACAAACACCTGAATGGAGCTCTATGGGCCTATAGAACCTCCTTCAAAACCACATTAGGGTACACACCCTTTCATTTGGTTTATGGAAAGGAGGCGCTTTTGCCCATTGAAGTGAAGTTAACAAGTCTTCGAATATTGGGTAGCCAGGTAGGCTCTCAAAAGGAGAAAGTACATCAGAGGATCATGGATCTAGAGAGGCTGCAATTGGATCGTGAAGAAGCCATCAACCACTATTCTCAAGAAGCAGAGAAGCGCAGAGAAAAGTTCAACAAAAAGCTAGCATCCAAAGACATCAAAAAGGGATCTCTGGTGCTTCGATATGACAATCGCTTCGACACTCGTAAGGATGGAAAGTTTCTTTTCCGATGGGAAGGCCCGTTCTTGGTCACCAAAAAGTTCAAAAATGGCTCTTACAGACTTCAAGACATTGATGGTAAAGTGCACAAGACCAGGACAAATGGATGGCGTCTAAAGCCTTATCACATCAGGATAAGGTCAGCTCAAGATCAAAGAAAGTAGGCTAGAGGCATAAATACCCCTAGCCAGGTTTGGGGGGGCTATGATCCGAGCCTATCACAAATTTTCGTTTATCATATTTTGTTGGTTTTCCTTGCTTCTAGAGGTTTACAATAAAAGAAAGAGTGAGAACAACCTCTTGGAAAAATTTTAAAAAAATGATTTTTTCTTGACTAGTTCACCGGAGGTGAAAGGTAGAGGGAGAACCTAGTGGTAAAGGGAAGGGAAAATATGTAAATGTGAAAAGAAAAGATATGATGTGGTTGTGGAGCCATGCACCCATGATTCAAGGGTCATGAGTGGCTCATATTATCATGGCTTTGGAGCCATATGATGATTCAAACAAATGGGACCCAAGTGGAAGACTTGGTAAAGGAAGAAACCAGGCACATGATTTTGTTGAATTTTTAAAAAATACTTCCACTCCGATCCAAGGAAAGTTGTCTTCATCAAAGTTGTAACTGACGAGCTGAAGATTCTGGCCATATTTTTTTTATAATTTTTGCATCTACGGTCTAGGAGATATGGCCAAAATGGTGGACGGCAGTTTTTTCAACTGTGGTGGAGACCACTCCCCTACCTTTACACACACACACCCTTCCTTTTCCACATTGAGACCTTCTTTAAAATCAGCCATTAGTCTTCTCACCCTCCTCTCCTTCCTCCTCTCTCTCAAGCTCAAAAACCCATCAAAGTTCCTCTTCTAATCACCTCTCAAGTCATGCTTAATCTTGTTGTAATCATAAGTTCTCATTCAACCCCTTTCTATTATTACTAGATATGTATTGATTTTGTGTAGATTCTTTACCTTTTAAAATAAGGAAGCTCTTGGACTCAAGCTATGGAGGAAGGAGTGAAGACAACACAAGTGATGATGGAGCTAATTGGTCAACAAATCACTTGGAAGGAGCTTCTTCATTGGTTGAATGTCCCTAATCAAGCTTCATTTGTACAAATTACACTTGGATCTTAACCTCACTCCTAATCACTCTCTTTCCTATATAAAGGGGCCTTCCCCTTTGTAATTTCAAGCCTCCCTCAGGCCATTGAGCCATTGTATCACTCACCATGAGCCCATAAGCTCATTCATTCACTCTATTCTTGCACATCCTAGAGTGCAAATTGTTTCATGCTAGTAACCTCTCCTCCTCTTCCTTATGTTAATTAAGAGAAATGTTTTATATGCGTGTGAGAGTGCTTGATGCGATCTTGGCTAATCCTTGAGTGATTGTTTGGTAATCTATATGCTATTTGTGTTGGGAGTGTTTGAAGTCATCCATTCCTTGTACACACACCACGGTTAATGCTTCATTCATAGTGATCTCTCTCTCTCTCTCTCTCTCTCTCTCTCTCTCTCTCTCTCTCTCTCTCTCTCTCTCTCTCTCTCTCTCTCTCTCTCTCTCTCTCTCTTTGTGTAGCGGTCCTAGTCCACGCTTCCAAGACTAGGTGGTGCCCTCATCTCATTTCCCTTGTGGCGCAATGGAGTTTGTTTTGGTGTAGAGGCCACCATTTCAAATTTCCTTCGTCACCGGTAACCCATCTCGCCCGATTCTCCGTAGCCAAGAAATATACACTTCTTGCTCTTTGGTTCTAACTTATTTCTGAACTCCTTAGGAATATGGCTATAAGCTTCACAACCAAAGACTCTGAGATGCTTATACAAAGGTGCCTTGCCTGTCCATAGCATCTCGGGCACTGCACTCTTATCCAGAACCCTACTAGGAGACATGTTGATCAAATGGACTGCTGTAGCCAGTGCTTCCGCCCAAAATCCATCAGGCAACTCAGCATTTGACAGCAGGTCTCCTAGTAGGGTTCTGGATAAGAGTGCAGTGGCCGAGATGCTATGGACAGGCAAGGCACCTTCGTATAAGCATCTCAGAGTCTTTGGTTGTGAAGCTTATAGCCATATTCCTAAGGAGTTCAGAAATAAGTTAGAACCAAAGAGCAAGAAGTGTATATTTCTTGGCTACGGAGAATCGGGCGAGATGGGTTACCGGCTTTGGGATCCTGAGTCCAGAAAGCTTATTCGTAGCAATGATGTGCATTTCAATGAAGCCAAGTTTCACGCTAAGCCAGAGAAGACAGGGGAGATCAGAAGAGTTGTCTTCAGGGAAGATGGACCTAGTGCTAGCACATCAAGACAGCATGGTCAGGCTCAAGAACAGCCTATAGTGGCTAGAGAGGCAGAATCAGTTTGGAGACACGCTCAGAACGTCTCACCACAACTGATTCTGCCTCTCTAGCCACTATAGGCTGTTCCTGAGCCTGACCATGCTGTCTTGATGTGCTAGCACTAGGTCCATCTTCCCTGAAGACAACTCTTCTGATCTCCTCTGTCTTCTCTGGCTTAGCGTGAAACTTGGCTTCATTGAAATGCACATCATTGCTACGAATAAGCTTTCTGGACTCAGGATCCCAAAGCCGGTAACCCATCTCGCCCAATTCTCCGTAGCCAAGAAATATACACTTCTTGCTCTTTGGTTCTAACTTATTTCTGAACTCCTTAGGAATATGGCTATAAGCTTCACAACCAAAGACTCTGAGATGCTTATACGAAGGTGCCTTGCCTGTCCATAGCATCTCGGCCACTGCACTCTTATCCAGAACCCTACTAGGAGACCTGTTGATCAAATGGACTGCTGTAGCCACTGCTCCGCCCAAAATCCATCAGGCAACTCAGCATTTGACAACATGCTTCTGACCTTCTCTTGTATGGTCCTATTCATACGTTCTGCAACCCCATTCTGTGAAGGATTATATGGTGTAGTAAGCTCCCGCTTAATCCCTTTTGCTTCACAAAAGTCTTGAAAAGCTTTGGAAACGTACTCTCCACCATTGTCAGTTCTCAAGCACTTCAGCTTCTGACCACTTTGATTCTCCACCAGCTGCAAGAATGTCTTAAAGACCTTGAGCACCTCATCCTTGTGCTTCAAGAAGTAAACCCATACTTTGCGAGAATAGTCATCTATGAATGTACAAAAGTACGCTGCTCCCCCTAGTGACAAACTAGGCATTGGTTCGCATAGATCACTGTGTACAAGAGCTAACCGTTCGTCCCTACGATTCCTCTTTGATCTGTGCGGTTCCTGTGTTTGCTTACCATAAACACAATGCTCACAAAACTCGAAATCTTGAAATGAAAATCCAGGCAAATAACCATAATGAGAAAGTATTTCTATTCCTCTTTTTGACATATGTCCCAACCTACGATGCCACAGTGACACACTTGGCTGCTCAATCACATTAATTACATGGTTTTTAACCTCTGAAACATGTAAAGTGTACAGAGTTCCTGACTTGCTGCCATGTGCTACAGTCATCGAACCTTTGGAGATCTTCCAAGCGCTGTTCCCAAAAACTGTCACATAACCCGCATCATCCAACTTCCGTGTACTAATCAAGCTCTTTCGGATTGCTGGAACATGTCTGACATTCTTGAGCCATAAAGAAGAGCCATTCTGAAACTTCAACTGCACATCTCCCACTCCAAGTATGTCACAAACCTGCTCATTGCCAAGTCTGACATAATCTTTAGTAGCCACATATGATGTAAACCACTCTTTGTGCGGAGAAACATGTAAAGATGCCCCTGAGTCGATAATCCAATCACTCATAGCATGTCCATCCTCTGCAGTCAAGAAAACAGAATCAAGATTGCTTGTAAGGAAGATGTCACCAGCTGCTATACTAGAATCACTGTCTGAACCAGATCCTGTGACATTCACCTCTTCAATCTTCACTGAACTCTTCTTTTCATCTTGCTCAGAACTCTTTGTTTTTCCTTTTTCTTGTTTCCACTTCGTACAGTCTCGCTTCATGTGACCCTTCTTGCCACAATGGTAGCATTCTATGTCATCCTTTGACTTCGAATCACGAGACTTACTTCGGTTTTGTGCCTTCTTACCCTTCTTCTCTTTAAACTGTTGTCTCCCTCGAACGACCAAAGCACTATTGCCTTTGCCTTTGTCAATGTTCTTCCTGTTCACTTCCTCTGTGAGCAAGCTGCCTTCTACATTGGCACTTGTAAGACCTTCTGGCGCGACAGAATTACTTAACGCTGTACGAAAAGTATCCCAACTGTCTGGCAAAGTGATTAAGAGAAACATAGCCTTCACTGAATCTGGAAAGACTATCTCCTGTGCTGTTAACTGGCTGAAAATTGTGTGAAATTCATTCAGATGATTTGACATGGCTGTCCCTTCCTTCATCTTCAAATCCACCAATTTTTTGAGCCAGTAAATCTGAGAAGCAGCACTTTGTTTCTCGTACATATCACATAGCTTTTGCCATACGCCATACGCTGTAGTCTCTTCTGCTACGTTGAAGTAAACATTTTCTGCCAGTGTCAGCATGATTGTGGAACAAGCTAACTCGTCAAGCTCTTCCCACTCATCTTCAGCCATACCTTCTGGTCTCTCCCCTTTGAGCTTCAGTGGCTTCACTTGTTTTTTCTGCACCAAAACCTGCCAAATCTGCTTCTTCCAGAATGGAAAGTTTGTGCCATCCAGCTTCTTTATGTTGTAAAGAGTCTCACTTTGAGAAGATGCCATATCTGCCAAACTGTTTACTCCTGAGAAAAATCCGACAGAGTTTCCCCTGTAAACTGGCCTCTGTACACAGTAAACAAGCTGTAATCAACAAGCTGAACACCTCTCCTCAGGAACTGTCAGTATTTTGAAAATTTTTGACAGAGTCTCCCCTGTGAACTGAGCTCAGGGAACCAAAAGATAGCTCAAAAAACAATCATAAATAGCTGACCAGTGACAAATCCTGTAAGCATACACTGTCTCCTCTCTGGGCGATGACAGAACCTGTATCTGTCTCAAGACTGAACCCTGAACAATGCCTCAACGGCCTGACGCATAAGATGCAATCCAGTGTCTACACAAAGTCATACATCCTAAGGGATAAAAGTCGCCGAAGAAGATGCGTGTAGAGGGGAACTCCAGCAACCTAATCCACCTCACACTGGGTAACCCAGCCCCCAGTGCTTGGCTTCAAAAAACCTCACACACGACCCTCTCAGATGGCTCAGCAAACTGCCCAGAACTAGCATACATCCTATAATAGACCAATCACTGTCCTATGACCGCTGCGGCGGTCTATCTGCTAGCGTGACTCACAACTAGCAGACCCACAATCACAGTACATCAATCTGCAATACATGCCAGTGGTGTCAAGCCGTCGTATGGCCACACCTCCCCTGGAACCTGGCAAGCACAAGAAGTAGCAATGCAGACTGCAATATATATATCTGATGATATATATGTGTACCTGGTCTATAGATGATGCTCTGAAGACGAATCAGTGATGTATATCGATGTCGATATTGATGTCGACCACCTCCTGCTTGTCAATCTACACAAGACGGATTTCTTTGCGGCTGAAATCTATCTTCTGCTGTAGTGCTCAGAACGAAATTCTGAGGGCATAAACGGCTTTGAAAGGGGGGTAAAGCCCCAGGTCGCCTGATGGAAACGCTCCCGGAACACCGAGTGTGAATTTTCGAACTCCGGATCCAGAATCTGCCGAAAAAGTGCGCGCGCGCGCGATTGCGCAAATCCGCACTAAACCAAGGCTCTGATACCAATTGAAGTCGCGGAGCGGAGCGTGGGTCGACTCTCTCACACACACACACACACACACAGTGAGCTTACACAGTACAGTACGCAGAGAACTGTTAGAAGGGTTATCTCCCAATTCCTTAGTATTCACAAAGAATATGTTAGTATATACAAAGAGTTAGAGGTAAGTGAGTTAGGCGGGCGGCCGGCCATATCCGCATAAGAGGCCACTTGGGCTTTAATCCCAACACTTTTTATGCACGAAGATGAAGATTAGGCACCATCATACCACTCCTTATTATCCACAATGTAATGCCTTAAATGAAAGAGATAAACTGCTAGACTTTTTATGCACGAAGATGAAGATTAGGCACCATCATACCACTCCTTATTATCCACAATGTAATGCCTTAAATGAAAGATTCAATGGTGAGTTGGTACAAATTATTTTGAAAGTGACAGAGCACCAAGAAAGAATTGGGATTTGGAATTTCCTAGTGAATTATGGGCTTACCGTACTTTGGTGAAGACAGGTATAGGGTTTACTCCATTTCATTTGGTATATGGAAAGGAAGCACTATTGCCTATGGAAGTAGAGTTGCCTACGGTCAACGTGTTAGAGAAGTTGCTTGGGCAATCCAGTGATGCATTCAAAGAGAGGCTCTTACAATTAGAAGAGGTTCAACAGGATAGGATGAGTGCATTGGAACATTATGGGCAGATGCAGGATAAGGATTTAGCAAAGATAAATGAAAAGGTCAAAAGTAAGGGTATCAAGAAACATGACTTGGTTTTGTGTTACAACAATAAGCTGGACAAGACATTCCAAAAGAAGTTTCAAATTAAGTGGGAAGGCCCTTTCAAGGTAGTGGAGTGTTTTTTGAATGGTACATATTAGTTGGCCAACGTGGATGGGATTCTACATAAGTCAAGGATAAATGGATTGCGTCTTAAAATGTACCATGCTAGATTGATGATGGTGGAGCAAGATGAGCTGTTTGGAGAACAAGTAATGTATGTGATGGATGAGGAGACCTGTGATGCGATGAGTCTCATATCTCTTTTTGCTGCTGCTGATCATGAATGATCTAGTAGGCTAGGGGATGGGCAAATTATGTTAAGAGTTTTTTGGAAGAAGTGATTGTGCATATGTACATACACATGCATTGTGCATCAAATAAAGGATTGCTGATTTTCCAGGGACAGGTGGTTATGTGCGGCCCACATGTGTACAGGTAGGACAACATCTACATAGTGCATCGATTTTCACTATCACCAGTACCAGTGTGTTTTTTCTATAATACTCAGGAGTTGATAGCGCGTAAAAATACTCAAGCAAGCTATCCATGGGCCAATGACATGAGGTAAGCAGGTGCGTCAGATGGCATCTAGCGACATCAGGAGGTCGAATGGGGTCAATACTTGCACGTGGATAAGTACGGACACAATGTGGGTGTTTTCTTGTGATGATTATGCAGAAAGGTCATCATGAGGAATATATTTGGGGGCCACTTCACATGGTTGCGGGATGCATTATTGGGAAAAGTTGAGTGCCAGGTGTGCGGATGGATGTAGAAGGGTGACAAAAATGCACTACGTGGGATTTTTTTGGCCTATTATCGGGGTCAGCTCGGGGTCTGTTTGATGTAAACTAAAAGGCCAAAGGTTCCCAAGTGATAAAGTGAAGTGTGGACACTGAAAAAGACCAGAAAAATGTGGAGAGAAGAGGAAGAACAGCCGCAATTGAGTTTTTGCTGTTTTTAGAACATGTTTTGGCCATAAACTGCTCATTCGAGGTCGGATTTGAGCACTTTGATATTGTAGATTGGGGTTTTTGGCCACTCCGGACGCAATGGCATTGTCCATTTTGTAAAATTCATCACTTTTTCCTACTATTTTGGTTGTGTAAGCTTCTCCTGTGAGCGAATTCTCTACTCCAATTTGTGATTGTATCTGGCATATTTCAGCCATATTGTGTGAGCTATTTGTCCCATTGGTGTTGGCCCAAGCTCAATTGTATCTAATCATAAAAAATATTCCGCTTTTGAGCTGAGTTTTTTGGGTGTGTGTGTGTCTCTCTCTCTGTTGATTGGGCAAATGGATAGTCTCTCTCCTCTCGTTCCATCAGTGTGTTCCTTATCTCAGCCAGGTGGGTTGTGTAAGTCGAGTGGTGCCCCATAGTGTGTGTGTGTGTGTGTGTGTGTGTGTGTGTGTGTGTGTGTGTGTGTGTGTGTGTGTGTGTGTGTGTGTGTGTGTGTGTGTGTGTGTGTGTATCATCCCAAGAGTGTGTGCCGGGTCATTATAGAGGCATTGTGTGTGTTTTCATCCCGCTCACAATGTAAACATATCATACGGATGTACATCCACGGGACTACTTGAGACATGATCCCTAGATATAATCAATGGTTCTGGATGTGCCACATGGCATAGGATCAATCAATGTGGATGCACCACATGGCATATCGTAATGTAACATTTAAGGGCCTAATAACTTATGTGTAGCGGAAATTGGCATGAACATAGTGGGCATTTCATTAGAATAGATTCCTAATGAGAATTACAAGAGTGCTTGGGTGGAGAGAGCAACAAAAAGCATAACACCTAGTTAGATAGCATCAACAATACTTTCAAAAGAGAGAGAAATTAAGCTATTGACAACAATTGAGGACCGGATTTGCATGGAGCCGGTCCCCCCTCCAAAAGGCTTTGTATTATGGTTTCTCCCATCAAGAGAGACATTGTACAATACAATTCTTTGTGTTCCTTCAAGACTAGCTAGTGCAATGAAGATGGAAGCTACATGCACTAAGAAAAACACTTAATCAAACACAACTTGAATTATCCCCGTTCTCAGACCCAAGACCTCACACACCTTCGAAGATGGTGAGAGCTAGCAGGGTATGAGAGTAGATTGAGAGGAAGAAGGAGTATCTTACGAGAAAGATGTACATCTCCTCACATAATCACTCATATTAGCATAGCTTAGCTTAGTAATTAGCTTGGTAGAGAAGATGAGCATGCTTTGAGGCTTGGCTCTTGGTTGGATTTGCATCCACATGCCAAGAGAGTGTTGATGTAGGCTTCTATCTCACAAGCTTGGAGTAGGTGATGAGCTCTCCATTAAAGCTTGGGAGGAGATAGAGTATTCTTTCTTCACACATGGTCAAGTGTGAGTGTGTGTGTGATAATGCCAAGCAAAAATCAGCCCCCTCTCTCTCTTGGGCGAGCCCTTACTGTTAAATTGATCTGGCTTTTGCCTCATTGGACCTCCCCAAATCAAGCCAATGGGTGTTAAGCAGCATAAGTGATAGCCTTCTGACATGTGTCCCCCTTTCCCCTTTTGTGAGAGCTTTAGGTAATTAAATGATTAAACTAAACTCTCATTGGACCCCTTTGCCTCCTGGGTGGCCAATAGGAATCAGGCAAGCCAATGGGCTCCTGAATGCTCATTGGACCCCTTGGGAGACTGTCCAATAGTCTTCTAGGAGACTTAATTCTCATTGGTTTCTTTTATTAAATGTTTTTAAATTAATTAAACTAGATTTAATCTAGCTTAATTCTCATTGGTCCACTTCAAGGGTCTTCCAATAGGAATTGGGCACACCTTGTGGGCATCTGGCCTAGGGAGCTGACATGTGTCCCTAATTCCCTTTGTGTACAGGGAGCCTGTGTGTGTGTGTGGCTTTCTCTCTCATCCCCTACTAAATGGGCTCGCCCCCTCCTTTGTAGGCTTTGAAGAAGACTTTTATACACACACTAAGCATCCAATTTTCCCTAGGATTGACCTTTGGACACAACCTTTGAATTTTGGAACCTTAGCATTTTGGAAGTCTTAATGGGTTGAACCTTAGGGTCTTTTTAGCCCATTGTTGCACATGGATCTTTTGCAGATGGCCCCCCCTTTGGATCCCTATTTTCCCTCCTTTGGATCCCTACTGTGGCCGGTCTGCTAGCTTAACCAATATTCTAGCTTTTTCTCCCCTGGTACCTCCCCACATTAAATGATCAATTTAATATGAGAAAATCATTTAGGAGAATTAGATATTGATTATTATGACATTACCTCTCTCTTGAAATCATAGTCATCCTCGACTATGGTGTAGAGAAAATAAAGCATATTCATGAGTCCTTTTCTTAGCGGGAAGAGGATCCCTATGTTACCCTACGACATCATTCCATAATGGATGACTAGTCCATTTGGCACTTGAGAGCTTGAGGCTGCCGCAAGCATGTCTGCACATCAGTCCTATCAGTCTTCCATAGTAGAGTGACAAGCTCTACTTGGTGTTTGGGAGACGTCGTCTCCACAAACTTGATCTAAGCATGCATACTACTTTATTTTTGTGCACAAATAAAGAGAAAGAGAGTCTTATAAGACAAAAACTTTGTTCATTTTTAACATTTTGTACATTTGCTTACTCTTGGGAAGCATTGTAAGCATTGACAAGGTTTAGCTTATCCTTTAATTGTATGCCTTGCATCCATCTAGCATCTTCAAAAGGATAATTCTTAAACTTAATAAGATATCGTCGGATAGTCTTACCGCCTCTTAATACCTTGTCTTCATGTCGGAGAATGGACTCGGGCTGCAGCACCTCCTCTTGGTCCTCGATCTCCGGTGGGTCTTCAGTAGTTGGTTCTTGAGGTGGCTCTCCTTTGTAAGGCTTTAATAGGCTCACATGAAAAGCATTTTGTATGAGCCAATGATTGGGCAACTTAAGTTGATAGGCCATGTCATTGATTGGCCTAAGAATCTGGAAGGGACCATAGTACCTTTTTGCTAGTTTATCATAGTACTTTTGGTGGCCCGTAGGATTCTTGCCCGTGGTGTGCCTTAATCGAGCCTTGGGAAACTTTAACAAGACCCAATCGTTTTCTTTAAAGGCTTGGGCTCTTCTGTGCTTGTCAGCAGCAGCCTTTTGCCTTTGCTGTGAGATA
Organism: Adiantum capillus-veneris; assembly: GCF_014529385.1. NCBI lineage: Eukaryota > Viridiplantae > Streptophyta > Polypodiopsida > Polypodiales > Pteridaceae > Adiantum > Adiantum capillus-veneris. Next base: position 124,212,621 of record NC_140940.1, read on the forward strand.
GAGATAGCATCGTTAATCTTTTGAAAAGATTCTTGTAGGTCTTGGTTATACTCATCTGCAGCGAAGATCTTCCCATGTACCTTAAGTAGCAAGGGATTTTTTGATCTTCCCTCAATTACCTCGAAAGGTGCTTTTCCCGTGGAAGTATGTACAATGTTATTGTAAGCATACTCCACTAAGGGTAATTACTTCTCCCATTGGGATCTTTGATCTACTTCCGTTACATAGGCTTTTAGTAGATCGAGAATTGTTAGGTTAGCTATTTCACTTTGGCCATCCGTTTGTGGATGATAGGCCGAAGAGAAATTTAGCCTTGTCCCTAAATTCTCAAAGAGACCCTTCCAGAAATTACTAGTCATTCTAGGATCTCTATCCGACACTATGGACATTAGCAAGCCATGGTACTTGAAAATTTGTGAAATGAAGAGGGTTGCCATTTGATGGGCTTTGATAGTCTTTTTGACAGGTATAAAATGAGCTTGTTTACTAAACCTGTCTACTATCGTCCATATTCCCGTATTCCCATGGATAGACTTAGGCAATCCAAAGATAAAATCCATGGATATGCTCTCCCATGGTGAATTAGGGATGGGCAAGGGTTGAAGCAATCCAGGTTGCTTCCCTCTGTCAAATTTTGTCTTTTGGCATACCACACATTTGGAAACATACTCTTGTATGTTCACTTTCATGGTAGGCCAATAGAAATATGTTTCAATTCCCTTTAAGGTAGACTGAATCCCTCTATGCCCCGCATACGGGGGAGCATGAGATTCATACATTACTTTCTCATGTAGTGAGTTAGTAACACATAGTCTATTGCCATAGAGAAGATAACCATATTGTAAAGTAAATGGTTCTTCTTTCTTCCCTAATGCAAGGGCTGAAATCACATCTCTAAAATCGGGATCAATAGCATACTCATCTATCATTGAAGATAGATCATTGTGAGTTGCTATGGAAACCGCATTCACTCTCGGTCGTCTTGAGAGTGCATCGGCTACTTGATTATGCTTGCCAACAATGTGAGCAATATGAAAATGAAATTGCGAAAGAAAATTTGCCCACCTCATTTGTTTGTCGGAGAGCTTGGTCTGCGTCATGAAGTACTTAAGACTTTGGTGATCCGTTCGCAGGATGAAAGGAGTCCCCAATAAATAGTGCTTCCATGAGTCTAAGGCATGTAGAACTGCAAGGAGTTCCTTTTCGTATATGCCTAGAGCTTGCTCAGCAGGGTCGAGCCTTCAACTCTCATAGCCTATGGCGTGCCCTTCTTGGAGCAAAACAGCTCCAAGGCAATCACCACAAGCATCACATTGGACCTCAAATGGTTTTGAGAGATCCAGTAGTGTAAGCACAGGTTGAGAGATAATCTTTTCTTTAAGCTTTTCGAAAGCATTGTTCTCCTTACCAGACCATGTATACCTAACGCTTTTCTTTGTTAGGTCATGTAATGGTCCCGCAATTTGTGAGAACTTTTCTATGAAGCATTTATAGTATGCACACATACCTATAAAGCTTCTTAGTTCATGAAGATTCCTTGGTTTAGGCCATCCTTTTATTACCTCTAACTTGGATGGATCCATTTGGATGCCATCTTGAGGGATAATATGACCTAGATACTGAATCTCTTGCAAGAAAAATTCACTTTTCTTTCGATTAACATAAAGTTTATTCTCTCTTAAAACTTGAAATATTACCTGGAGGTGTTGCTTGTGTTCCTCCAATGAATTAGAGTAGATGATAATATCATCAAAGAACACTCCAGTGAAGGTTCGATGAGGCCTGAACAGCTTCTCCATCAAGCGGTTGAATGTGGCTGGTGCATTGGTCAAGCCAAAAGGCATGACAATGTATTCGTAAAGACCAAATGTAGTGCGAAATGCGGTCTTTACAATGTCTTGATCAACTATCCTTATTTGATGATAGCCACTTTTTAGGTGAATCCTACTGAAGTAGGTCGATCCTTGTAGCTTATCAAATAGGTCTTCTACCCGTGGAACGGGAAACCTATTCTTGATAGTGATCCTATTTAGTGCTCTATAGTCGACACACATACGATATGTGCCATCTTTCTTTTGCACTAATAGCACAGGTGAGCAAAATGGAGATGAGCTAGGCCTAACCATGCCCTTCTCAACTAACTCATGCACTTGCTGCATAATCTCCTCTTGTTGAGCTTGAGAAACTCTATAAGAAGGTTTATTAGGCGGTGAACTTCCTGGAAGAAGTTCAATTGCATGGTCATCATTACCTCGTTTAGGAGGCAGCTCACAAGGGATGTCGTCAATAAAAACATCTTGAAACCCCTTGAGAAAATTGGATAACTCTAATTCCTTTTGGTTGCTTTTATTTTCGTTTGTTAAAGCATTAGGTTCATTTTGAGAATCTTTAACAAAAATCATGTACACAGAAATAGAGCTCTTTATTGACTTGTTGAAAGCTGGTGTATGTACAATGGGGATGGTGTTACCCATTTCCTTAGCATCTATATACATGTCTTTTTCCCTGAACTTAAAGGAGATTCTCCTTTCAGGAAATTTAACATCGGCAGCCAGGCGGTCAACCATGGTGCCCCCAGGATTACATCCTCATGATTGAGAGGAGAGATAAAGAAGTCCTCTTTATCCACATAGCCTTGGACATGAAGCCTCAATTTCCCAATTAAGGGAGTGAGTGAAGCTTCTTGCCCCTTGAAGGCACTGTCTGCGGGTAGGACATCTCCCATCTCATAGGATTGTATGCCTAGCTTGGTGGCTAACTCCATAGATATGAAATTGTGAGTAGAACCAGGGTCAAAGAGAATAAAAGCATCATGTTCTCTTACCTTTCCCCAAGCATGGCATAGAGGAGATCCTTTATGTTGAGTTTTGTGAGTCTCCTCCTCTTGGATTTCAACCAAGGAAGCTCTAGGAGGATCTTGGCGGTTGTTCTTTTGGGGACAAGCGCGGTACGCATGCCCTTGTTCGCCGCACTTGAAACACCGGTTATCTTTACGATAACGCTCAAGCTCTTCAGGAGAGAGTTTATTCTTACCTTTATAAACTCTCTTCTCTTTAGCTTTGTTGAAATTTCCCTTAGGAGACTTTTGGACATTGTCCTTCCCCTTAGGCTCATTGAAACCCTTGTTTTCAGGGGGTTTATTATTTCTTTTAACCCCCGTTTGGAAATTGATTCGAGAGGCCACCATAGTATGGTGTATTACCGCCGATATGGTGCGTGGCCTTTGGGAGTTGACATACTCCGCCATTTCTTCAGTTAAGCCCGCACAAAATTGTTGCTTTTGCTCTCCAAAATCCAACTTTTTGAAGACAGTGGCTTTGAGTTGTAGGTCCCAAAACTTGTCTACATATTTGTGGATGGATTCATTGGGAGAGAGCTTTAAGCTTCGCCATTCGGTGAGTACTTTGTCTTTGGCATCGGTGGCCAAAAACTGCTTCATAATGGAGGCTCTTAAAGCCTTCCATGTTCGTGGAGCTTCACCGTTGGCTCGTAGGCTAGACCACCATTGTCTGGCGGACTTTTGGAAGTGCATAGCTACATGGCGTAGCTTAGAGGACTCCGTGAAGCCCTCATCTCCAAACGCCGCATCGAATTGCTGGATAAAGGCCAAGACTTTGTCCATGGCACCAAATAAGGTACCATCATAGGTAAGGAATGAGATACTCTTCCCTCCCTCTTTGAATTTCTTCAGCTTGGACGACCTCTTCCATACGGCATAGGATTTCCTATGGCCTCTTCTTTTTGATGGTTCAAAAATTGCACCGTCACTTTCTTCAGAAGGTGAAGAATTTGAAGAAGGTGGAGAAGAGGGTGACCTCTTTCTCACCTTTTTCTTGTCCTGATCTTTGTCGTCTTCACCATAGCTTTCATAAGAGGAAGAGGATGAAGAAGATGGAGAAGAGGGTGTCCTCTTTCTCGCCTTTTTCTTCTCTTGCTTTTTATCATCCCTCTTTGAATTGTGGTGAGGAGAAGAATACGATGGTCTTCTCCGCTTTGGTGGTGATGGAGAGCGTTTAGCCCGCCGTCTTCGTGGAGCCATCTCCGCCGAGGTGGCGGGAGACTCGCTTCTTTCTCGTTCCTTCAGTGGAGGCTCTTGAGTTCTCCTTTGGGAAGGAGATACATCATCAAGAAGTAAATTCCTGAGCCCTTCATAAGGATTCTCTTCTTCTTCCCGAATCGGAGAGAGACCTCTTTTGGTAGTCTCACAAGGAGGCTTCCTAGGTGTTCTCTCATCATGGTGATTAGCTTGAAGAATCCCGTGAGCATGAAGCTGCCGTTGCACTTCACTTTGGAGAGATGGATTGCCCATGGCTTTGCCCATGGCTTGTTGAAGCCTAGAAACAAGATAGTTAACAAGCATTGAAGCATCATTAGTAGCTTGCTCATGAGCAAAATCAAAGTTATCAACATTAATTTCACTCTCTTTACTATTGTCAGCCATTCTAACAACTTTTAGGTGTAAACTTTTTAGGTGTACTTTGGCACTTTAAGCCCTAGTTGCTACTCCTCTTTACCCCTTTAGAAAAAGCACTCAAGCTACTGTACCCGCGGCTCGAATACCATTAATTGCAAGGAATAGAAGAGAGGGTCTTTCAACACCAAAACAGCACTAGCTCCTGTCAAGCTTCTAATAGCTCAATAGTTGTTAAGCCATAGGCAAGCCCCGTAGGACTCCATTATTAAGACCATAGCTCTCGACGGTGATGCCCCGTTAACTGCACAAAGGCAGGCGCACTGCAAGGCTGAAAAATCCCTATTCTACTTACTCACAGGCAATTAATAATACCAACCAATTGTAGCTAGCTTGAGGACCTCCCTTCTTGAGCAAGAAAAGAGAAACCTTGAGCTCTGATACCAATGTAACATTTAATGGCCTAATAACTTATGTGTAGCGGAAATTGGCATGAACATAGTGGGCATTTCATTAGAATAGATTCCTAATGAGAATTACAAGAGTGCTTGGGTGGAGAGAGCAACAAAAAGCATAACACCTAGTTAGATAGCATCAACAATACTTTCAAAAGAGAGAGAAATTAAGCTATTGACAACAATTGAGGACCGGATTTGCATGGAGCCGGTCCCCCCTCCAAAAGGCTTTGTATTATGGTTTCTCCCATCAAGAGAGACATTGTACAATACAATTCTTTGTGTTCCTTCACGACTAGCTAGTGCAATGAAGATGGAAGCTACATGCACTAAGAAAAACACTTAATCAAACACAACTTGAATTATCCCCGTTCTCAGACCCAAGACCTCACACACCTTCGAAGATGGTGAGAGCTAGCAGGGTATGAGAGTAGATTGAGAGGAAGAAGGAGTATCTTACGAGAAAGATGTACATCTCCTCACATAATCACTCATATTAGCATAGCTTAGCTTAGTAATTAGCTTGGTAGAGAAGATGAGCATGCTTTGAGGCTTGGCTCCTGGTTGGATTTGCATCCACATGCCAAGAGAGTGTTGATGTAGGCTTCTATCTCACAAGCTTGGAGTAGGTGATGAGCTCTCCATTAAAGCTTGGGAGGAGATAGAGTATTCTTTCTTCACACATGGTCAAGTGTGAGTATGTGTGTGATAATGCCAAGCAAAAATCAGCCCCCTCTCTCTCTTGGGCGAGCCCTTACTGCTAAATTGATCTGGCTTTTGCCTCATTGGACCTCCCCAAGTCAAGCCAATGGGTGTTAAGCAGCATAAGTGATAGCCTTCTGACATGTGTCCCCCTTTCCCCTTTTGTGAGAGCTTTAGGTAATTAAATGATTAAACTAAACTCTCATTGGACCGCTTTGCCTCCTGGCCAATAGGAATCAGGCAAGCCAATGGGCTCCTGAATGCTCATTGGACCCCTTGGGAGACTGTCCAATAGTCTTCTAGGAGACTTAATTCTCATTGGTTTCTTTTATTAAATGTTTTTAAATTAATTAAACTAGATTTAATCTAGCTTAATTCTCATTGGTCCACTTCAAGGGCCTGTGTGTGTGTGTGTGGCTTTCTCTCTCATCCCCTACTAAATGGGCTCGCCCCCTCCTTTGTAGACTTTGAAGAAGACTTTTATACACACACTAAGCATCCAATTTTCCCTAGGATTGACCTTTGGACACAACCTTTGAATTTTGGAACCTTAGCATTTTGGAAGTCTTAATGGGTTGAACCTTAGGGTCTTTTTAGCCCATTGTTGCACATGGATCTTTTGCGGATGCCCCCCCCTTTGGATCCCTATTTTCCCTCCTTTGGATCCCTACTGTGGCCGGTCTGCTAGCTTAACCAATATTCTAGCTTTTTCTCCCCTGGTACCTCCCCACATTAAATGATCAGTTTAATATGAGAAAATCATTTAGGAGAATTAGATATTGATTATTATGACATATCGTGTGGCTCATACGTACCCCCTTAAGTGCTTGCAAGCTCTAGCTTTCTGAAATCACTATATATAGAACCCTATGGCCCAAATTCCATAGGATGTATATATAACTCACAAGAAAACACGAATAGATAGTATCATGTGGTCATAAATATATATACTTAGCTAGAAACATCAACATATAGATTCCTATGGCCTTTGGTCCATAGGATGTTCATATACTCATCATGAAACACATATGTATAGGGGCCTATGGACCTAAGGCCATAGAATGTATATATATAATCATATCAAGATACTACATATAGCATCCTATGGACCTAAGGCCATAGGATATATACATACTCATCATGATACACCTGTCATTAATCAACTACATACATTTCCTTATGGCACTGAGGCCATAGAATGTATACTTACTATACATACATTTCCTTATGGCACTGAGGCCATAGGACATATATATACTCAATACAAGACTCCTACATAAAGCATCCTACGGTCCTAAGGCTATAGGATGTTGTATACACATCATGGAAGCTATAGGATGTATATATACTTGTCACAAGCCATGTAGTGTCAAAAACATCATAAGACCATATGATGTATATTTATTCAGCGTAAACTACCTACATAAAGCATCATATGACCCTATAGCCCTCAAGCTATAGGATGTATATATACTTGACACAAGCCATGTAGTGTCAAAAACATCATAAGACCATATGATGTATATTTATTCAGCGTAAACTACCTACATAAAGCATCATATGACCCTAAGTCAAAAGGATGTATACATACTCATTATTAAACACCTACATGTTTCCTCATGAACCACCTAAATATAGCATCCTATGGCCCTAAGTCATAGGATGTATACAAACTCATCGTGTAACACCTACTTGTAGTACCCTATGGCCATAAGTCCATAGGATGTATACATACTCATATAGCATCTTATGTCCCTAAGGAAATAAGATGTATGCATACTCATCATGAACCGCCTACACATATGCATTGTGAAACAACTACATATAGCATCCTATGGCCGCCTAAGACCATAGGATGCTATATATCCATCATGAGACAATTACATATAGTACCCTATGGCCTCAAGGCCATATGATGTATACATACACATCGTGAAATAATTACATATAGCATCATATGGCCCTGAGGCCACAGGATGTTATATACCCGTCATGATACAACTACATGTATTTCTCTATGGCCCTCAATCCATAGGATGTATATTTACTTGGCACAAAACACTTGCATAAAACATCATATGGACTAAAGGCCATATGATCTATATATACTCAACACAAAACACCTTTGTAAAGCATCTTATGGCCCTAAGGCCATAGGATGTATACATACTCAGTGTGAACCACCTACATATAGAATCCTATGACCTATGATGTGTGCATATGCATCATGAAACACCTACATATAGCATCCTATGGCCCTAAGTCCACAAGATGTTATATACACATCATGAGACAACTACATATAGTGCCCTATGGTCCTCAGGCCATAGGATGTATATTTACTCAGCACAAAACATCTGGATAAAACATCATATGGACTAAGGTCCATATGATTTATATATACTCAACACAAAACACCTACATGAAGAATCTTATGGCCCTAAGGCCATATGATGAATACATACTTATCATGAATCATCTACATATAGTATCCTATGGCCCTAAGTCCATAGGATTCTATATACCCATCATGAGACAACCACATATAGTGCCTTGTGTATATATATTCATGATGACACACCTACATGTATACTCACAATGAAACGAATTTGTGATGGTTTCCTAGAAAATATTTGTTGGAACCTTCTTGCAGGTATGGATTTTAATCAAGATGATAGAGTGTGCATGTTTGTAGTCACACAAAAGGTTGCCCTTGGGAGTGTATGTGAGACAAAGCCAAATGCATATTGCTCAGGCATGCTTATTGGTGAAGGCAATGTATCGGTGTCAGTTGATTTGTGTTTTCAAAAGAAAGCACTCATTTTGTTCCCAACATTGGATGCGTTGATAGTGGAAGATGCTTTCCACAGTATTGTGAAATGGAGTATTGGGTTGCTACAACATATGAATGAGATACAATACAAAGGGGTTTCTATGTCTGAGACTCACGAAGGAATGGGAGCATTGGAGGCACAATCTGATGGAATGAGCTATAGGAAGGTTTGGAAGGATAAAAGGGTTCAACTTATAGATGAAAGCAAAACACATGTAGTATCCAAAGGGGTTATCATGTATGTGTGTCCATTTGATTCTATAAACTTTGGTGAGCTAGGTATGGTGAGCTAGGTAAAGATAGCATAGGTATTGGTATTGAAACATCCTATGCTTGTGAGGCTACTATTTCTTCACAATCTCATGTATCCAGCATCAATTTGGTTTGATGGCCTATCAAGAGAGTGACAACTATGAATGGAAAAGCGTTGTTACGATATGAGGATTTACATGCTAGTGCCACATTACAAGATACATGCATTGAATTAGATCTTTTGGTAGAGCCTATTTCAAAAAAACAAAAATATTGCTTTATAAATAGGAAGCCAAAAATGTATGTGAAACCTTCTAAGATATCCAATCAAGCATTCATATCATCTGTCCAACTTGTTTCATCTATGAGGTGTTGTCAATATGTCAATAGAGATAAGGTGATGGCTATGTGCAATGAATTTTACGGATAAAGTTTGCGAAATAGAACCAACTATGTCTATGATACAATGTTGACCGCTTGGTGTGAGAACAAAACAACTACAAAGATGTGCTATGTATTTTCTTTTAATGGAAATGAGGTTTGTAGTAGAGATTCATACAAAATTCATGGCATTCCAAAAGCTTCATTTTATCATTATCGTAAAAAATTTGAAAATGGTGTTCGATACTTAGTGCATGGTAATGATGGTGTCATAAGAAAAGGAAGGGACCATACATAAACGGTGTGAGCGGGATGAAAACACACACAGCGCCTCTATAACAACCCGACACACACTCTTGGAATGATACATACACACACTAGGGGGCACCACTCGGCTTACACAACACACCTGGCCGAGACAGGGAACACACCTCTGGAGTGAGAGGAGAGAGACTATCCACTTGCCCACTCCACACAGAGACACACACACACACACACACACACACAAAAACTCAGCTCAAAAGAGGGGAACTTCTGATGTTTAGATACAAATGAGCTTGGGCCAACACCAATGGGGCAAACAGCTCACACAATATGGGTAAAAGATACCAGATACAATCACAAATTGGAGAAGAAGCTTCACTCACCGGAGAAGATTACACAGAAAAACAGAAGAAAAAGAGTGAGGAATTTGGAAAAATGGACAGCGCCATCACGTCCGGAACGGCCCAAAACCCCAGTCTACAATGTCAAAGTGCTCAAATCCGACCTCGGATGAGCAAATTTCGGCCAAAACAGGCTCCAAAAACACCAAAAACACACCTGCGGCTGTTCCTCCTCTCTTCTCCACGTTTTTTCTGGTCTTATCTCTGTTTTTTCAGTTCCCACACTTAGCTTTGTTAGTTGGGCACCCTTGGCCTTTTAGATGACGTCAAACGGACTCCGAACAGGCCAAAAACTGACCTCGCAGTGCATAGTTGTCACCTTTTTGCATCATTCGCACACCTGGCACTCAGCTTTTTTCCAATAATGCATCTCGCCACCACGTGAAGTGGCCCCAAAAAGTGGTCCTAATGATGACCTTTCTGCATAGCTCTCACCAGAAAACACCCACGTTGTGTCCTTCCTCATCCGCGTGCAAATATTGACTTCGTTCGCCCTCCTGACGCCACTAGATGCCATCTGACGCACCTGCTGACCTCACGTCGTTGGCCCACGGATAGCTTCCTCGAGAAGTTTTACGCGCTACCAACTCCTCCTTATTGTAGAAAAAACACACTAGTATTGATAATAGTGAAAATCGATACACTATGTACATGTTGTCCTACCTGTGCACATGTGGGCCCCACGTAACCACCTGGCTAAGGAAAATGGGCAATCCTTTATTTGATGCACCATGCATGTATATGTACATATGCGCAATCCCTTGCTCCAAAAAACTCCTGACATAATTTGCCCATCCCCTAGCCTGCTAGATCATTCATGATCAGCAGCAGCAAAGAGAGATATGAGACTCGCCGCATCACAGGTCTCCTCATCCCTCACCAACACTGCTTGATCCACAGACAGCTCATCTTGCTCCACCATCATCAATATAGCATGATACAATTTAAGATGCAACCCATTTACCCTTGACTTATGTAGAACACCATCCAGGTTAGCCAGCTGATATGTGCCATTTGGAAAACACTCCACTACCTTGAAAGGGCCTTCCCACTTAATTTGAAACTTCTTTTGGAAGGTGTTGTCCAGCTTACTGTTGTAGCGCAAAACCAAGTCATGTTTCTTGATACCCTTACTTTTAACCTTTTCATTTATCTTTGCCAAAGCCTTATCCTGCATCTGCCCATAATGCTCCAATGCGCTCATCCTATCCAACTGGACCTCTTGTAACTGCAAGAGCCTCTCTTTGAATGCATCACTAGGCGACCCAAGCAACTTCTCTAACATCTTTGACCGCAGGCAACTCTACCTCCACAGCCAATAGTGCTTCCTTTCCATACACCAAATGAAATGGAGTAAACCCTGTACCTGTCTTCACTGAAGTACGGTAAGCCCATAATGCACTAGGCAATTCCAAATCCCAATTCTTTCCTTGGTGCTCTGTCACCTTAGAAAGAATTTGTACCAACTCACCATTGAATCTTTCATTTAAGCCATTACACTGCGGGTAATAAGGAGTGGTATGCTGGTGCCTAATCTTCATCTTTGTGCATAAGAAGTCTAGCAGTTTATCTCTAAATCCTGGCCCCTTATCTGAAAGTAGCTCTAATGGAACCCCAAACTTGCAACATATTTCATCATACACAAATTTTGCCACATCCTTTGCAGTGATCTGTTTTACTGCTATAGCCTCTGCCCATCTAGAAAGATAGTCCACTGCCGTCAAAATATAGCTTTTGCCCCTGCTTGTGATAGGTAACGGGCCTATTCCATCAATGCCCCACTTTTCAAACACATCAAACGCCATAATGGTTTTTCGTAGCTCTGGCTTCAACACTCTCTTCCCAAATGCTTGACACCTATTGCAAGACCTACACCAATGGTGAACATCCTTGTGCAAACTAGGCCATACATACCCCTCTTGCAAAATCTTATGCAAGGTGATCTTTAGAGCAAAATGGCCACCACATGCGCCTTCATGATTCTCTTCCAACACTCTGTAAAGCTCCTCCCGCCAAGGTACACGTCTCAACACGAGATCAGCCCCTTTCATGTATAAGACATCACCAATCAATTTGTACCTGTATGCTCTACGCACAAAGCCATACTTCTTAGACTTCTGAATCTCCTTTGGAATGATTCCTGTTAGCAAAAACTCCTCTTCTTGAGCCAAACTTTCCCGGCCATGATAAAGAGGTAATTGGTCCTCAACACGAATAGCTCCCCAATCATGCCTTGAGCTGCTTCATGTGCCTCTCCATTTAGAGCACGTTCAATGTGTCTGATGCTCCATGCTTCGAACTTTTTTAACAGGCCTTTAATTCTGAAGCACATTTCCTTCAATGAGGTGTTCTTGCTCTTCCACACACCCAGCACTTGCTTCACCACTAACAAGGCATCACCTTTTATGCTCAACCTTCGAACCCCATGCTTCAAACAAATGTGTAATCCGGCTTTCAATGTAGCATATTCAGCCTCATTGTTACTATGCGCATCCAATTTGAACCCTCTCTTGCATACTAGCTTCCCCTCTGGATCATAAAGTGCTATACCCCCTGAAGCTGCATCGTGGCTCTTTCTGTATGAACCATCAAAGAACAACACATGTGTATTGCTGATTTGTGGCACTTCTTCAACTACCTTTCTCACCACCTCTTCCTTAACAATAAGGGTATTCTCCTTGTAAGTCAACAAATCAGCTAGGGTAGCCCTTGTACTATCTTCCACTAGAAAAGAGAACTCAAACTCTTGCAGCTCAATTACCCATTTCTTCACCACATTTGACATGTTAGTACCATTAATTAACTGTGGCAAAAAGGCATAACTCGTCAAGAAAACAAAAGGCCGTGGTAGCAAGTAATGACGAAATCGTCGACAAGCAAATATTACACTGGCCATCACTAGCTCTACTTCCGATAACTTTCTCTCCGCTACCAACTTCACTCGGCTTGCACAATACACTGGCCTCATATAATGGCTGCCCTTCCCCTTTTGCAATAGCATAGCTCCAATGGCATCATCCCCTACTGATGGATTTACATAAAAAACTTTCTCCCAATCAGGAGCCTGCATGGCTGACAACCCCCCTAACACCTCTTTCACCTCTTGAAACACTTCTTCACACTTGTCATCCCATTGCAATGGATCATGCTTTGCCACTTGCTGTAATGGATAAAGAAGCTGCGAAGACAATGGAATAAACCGTGCCATGTACTTCACTTTGTGTATAAAGGTTGCCAATTGCTTCGTACTCGTAGGTGATGGAAGAAGAATAATAGACTTAACCTTGTCTGGATCAGCCTCAATGCCATTTTCTGACACCATGTGGCCCAATAACTTCACCCTTGGCTGTGCTAGATGACATTTCTTTGGATTTAGTTGTCCTCCACATTCATCATATCGAGCCAATACCATCTGCAGCTTCTCATGGTGATCAGCCCTACTGCTATAGACACAAAAGTCATCCATAAAAGCTTTAACACAACTACCAACAATGAATGGTTCCAACACCCAATTTGCTCTCTCTTGATAGAAGGAAGGTCCATTTGACAACCCAAATGGCAATACTGTGTAGCAATAGCAGCCCCATGGCGTAATAAAAGTTGTCTTTGTGCGGTCTTTAAGAGCAATCTTCAATTGAAAATAGCCTGAAAAACCATCACACACATTGTACCTCTCATAACCTGCCACTGAATCCAAGATCTGATCGATGAATGGAAGAGGATATGGGTTCTTCTTAGTGGCTGCGTTTAAGGGTTTAAAATCCACACAAATTCTCCACTTCCCATCCTTCTTTGGACTGGACTCACCCATTCTGTGGTCTCCACTGGAACTATGAACCCTGCCTTCAGTAACTTGTCCACCTCTACCCGCAAGGCTTCCATTTGCTCTTGACCCATCCTTCTTAGCCTTTGCCGCACTGGCTTAGCTCCTTCTTTCAGCTCTATATGCATCTCTTCACCCTTGAACCCTCTGATCTCTTCATATGAAGTAATGAACAAATCAGGAAAACTAGCCAGCATATGCAAAAATATATCCTTCTCCATAGCTGAGAGGTCTCCACTAATCATTTGCGTCATTAATTCCTGCTTCTTTGACAACTCAACCTTGGTTTGCATCAGCCCTTCAATCACTTCATAAGGCCCTTCACTTTCATCTTCAACCTCATTCGCAAATGCAACTAAACCAATCTCCTGGATTTCTTTGTCCATCAAAAGAAATGGAACATCAGCATCCTCATCACTGTTGGTAGTGCTATCACTGTCCTCATCTGTCACCGTGGAAGAGTCTTCATCACTAGACTCATCCTCATCTTCATAAAGCTCCTCTAATTGTTTCCTTGTGTCCATATTATAAAGCTTCTTGGTACCTGTCTTTCCATAGAGGCTAATCATACCATGTCGCCAATCTTGAACAGCTCCCACTGCACGTAACCATGGTCTGCCCAGTATAATAGGATATGCTCCCAACCCTGCTGGCATCACATGAAAATCAACCACTGCCTTTGCTTCATATGCCTCCACTTCTAAGCTCTTTACAACACCCAAGCATTTTACTTTTTGATGGTTTGCCAATCTGATCCGAAAACCTGACACCCCAGCCACTGTGAGACCCATCTTCTCAACGCATGAGTGTGTTATGACGCATATTTGGGCTCCGCCATCCACATAACCTTGTCCCAAATTTTTCCTTTTATGCCACACATCTACTATTGGACAAATGTCTGGTAGCTCGTCCATTGCCAACACCTTCACTGAACCTCTCTCTGGCTCTTTCTCCATTGGGTTAACCATCCTCTTCCACTGTCGCTTTAGCTTAGGCACCATCTCTATAAGCTGCCCAAAAGTAACATCTGCCTTCCTGCTCGTCAGATCCTCCTTCAAGTCATAGCTTAATTCCCATCCCCTAGTGGAAAATCTGAAACATGAAACTTCCGAAGAGCTCTCCTTTTCCTCTTGGCCTTCACATCCTCGCCTTCATGGCTCTTTCCTTTCTTCTTACTAGGACCTGGGGCACTTCTTCCTTCCTTATCCTCTGTGGTCCTCTTCCCAATAGGCATCACTAATGTATCCTCTAGCTTTGATGCCTTCTCCAAGGTGACTACACTTAGCACTTTTGTCTTCCCTTTTTCCTCCTGGGTCAGTCCACTGGTTCCTTCGTCTCCCTTAATTTCGATGCCATAATCATTTGACCTAGTTTGCACCTGTCTTGGCAATGGATACATGTCTCCCCCCATCCTTGGTGGCTTATCACATTGCGGGCTGATGTGACCCAACTCTCCACAATTATAACATGTGGGCGTCTGCCTCCAAAACCTACCATTGCTTTGTCCAACACCATTCCTAGGCCTTTCTTCACCTCCTGGCTGATTTGCAAACCGCCCTCGACCTCGATTATTTCCCACTTGACCTAGCATGTTTAGGCTGAGATTCTTCATCAAATCAACCACTTGCCTCATGTCTTGCCTTAGCCCATCATCTTGCACTGCTGTAGTGACCATTGCTGGCATAACCTGAGTAGTAACAAGAACTACTGGTTCATGATGAACCCCTAACATGCGCCCTTGTAAAGACTCTATAGGCTGAAATTCAGACCTCATTGGCAAAGACTCCACCCCTAACTGGCTCATTTTCCTCAGCTTCCACTCTTTGTTCCTTGCTACCTCTAGTGCATCTTCATATGTCCTAGGCTTCTTTAGCTCCACTCTCCAACGTATATTCTCCCAAAGACCAGCCAAGAACCTGTCCTTCTTCATCATGTCAGGCGGGGGTACCTGTGGTGCTAAAGCCTTGCACATTCGCACCCATGCCAATGAAAACTTACGCATGTACGCATCTACTGGCTCACCTTCCTTTTGCACCAAAGCCTGTACTTCTTGCCACACTTTGTCAGGATCTTCTATCTTCACAAACTCCACTTCCAACCCATGTCGTAGATTGTCCCAACTCAACCTTACAGGTGGATCAGCCACATGCAACTCCTCTTCAAATGCTTTGGACCAAACTCGTGCATCACTCTTCAAACAAATTTGGAGAAGGCGTAACATTTGCGTAGGGTCATGAATCTGGTTGCTAATGCAGGCAACCTCCATCTTTTCCACAAAGTCCTCCACATCTTCATCACTTCTTCCATGAAACTCCGGATAAGAGAAAGCCATGGCTAGAGGACCCCTTCAAACACACGTGCAAGAACCCAAAACTTTTCACTACCCAATCCCCAGAAACTTCAATGGAGCTCAGCTTTAGATGAGAACAAACACATGCACATCAAATGAGTTTTCATAGTTGATCATCGGAATGACAACAGGCAAAGGACATTCCAGGATCTCTCTCAATCTTCTTGACCCAAACATAAAGACTATGCGCTGCTGGAAAAAGATCTTCCTGGACACATGAACATTAATCTGAATTCTTTGAGTTAAATGAAAAGGAGTGAACTGAGGGCCATTTTGATCATCCATTAAAGCCAACCATGAAGCTCCCAAGAAGGCACACCTGACTCAACCACTGATTTTGCCAAAATTTCAGCAGCATAACAGCATAAATGGCTCAAAATACCAAAAAACCAGCCATCATAACTTGGGAAAATTTTGACAGAGTTTCCCCAGAAGTAGAGCAGTAGGAACCCAAAATATAGACTGTCTATGTATGCATAAACTGTCAACAATAGAACCCGAGCATCAAGTAGGACTCACTAGTACATAGCCTATGGCGAGGTCACAAAAAGGGTGCTCCAGCTACCTGTATCACCGAAAGGATCTCCACATTTGAGAATCCCCCTGCTCAATAAAAACCTCACGCTATCGACCCTCACACGAAGGCTAATGCAAATCGCATATAGTCAAGTCTCAGAAATGACTATCTTCCAGACCAAGTCTCAGAAATGGCTGGGACTGCCAAATACAACCAAGTATGGCTCCACAAATGCGTACAATGGCAGTTTCCACAAGTAACGTACAATCCAACAGACATTGCGCTCAAACAGGCGCCAAGTGATGCATACCCACAACAACTGCAAGTGACATCACTGCTAGTATATCACTGTACTCCAGCTACCTGTACCTGTGTGAATCACCTGTACCTGTACCTATCCCTGTCCCTGTAACCTGTAACCTGTAATCTGTAATCTGCAACCTGCAACCTGTAATCCCCAAGCTCGAAGCTTGAAGCTCGAAGCAGAAGGTACTCGAAGAAGATCCTCCGTGGGGACGCCAAAAGAATGTGAGCGGCCTAAAAACACACACAGCGCCTCTATAACAACCCGACACACACTCTTGGAATGATACATACACACACTAGGGGGCACCACTCGGCTTACACAACACACCTGGCCGAGACAGGGAACACACCTCTGGAGTGAGAGGAGAGAGACTATCCACTTGCCCACTCCACACAGAGACACACACACACACAAAAACTCAGCTCAAAAGAGAGGAACTTCTGATGTTTAGATACAAATGAGCTTGGGCCAACACCAATGGGGCAAACGGCTCACACAATATGGGTAAAAGATACCAGATACAATCACAAATTGGAGAAGAAGCTTCACTCACCAGAGAAGATTACACAGAAAAACAGAAGAAAAAGAGTGAGGAATTTGGCAAAATGGACAGCGCCATCGCGTCCGGAACGGCCCAAAACCCCAGTCTACAATGTCAAAGTGCTCAAATTTCGACCAAAACAGGCTCCAAAAACACCAAAAACACACCTGCGGCTGTTCCTCCTCTCTTCTCCACGTTTTTTCTGGTCTTATCTCTGTTTTTTCAGTTCCCACACTTAGCTTTGTTAGTTTGGCACCCTTGGCCTTTTAGATGACGTCAAACGCGGACCCCGAACAGGCCAAAAACTGACCTCGCAGTGAATAGTTGTCACCTTTTTGCATCATTCGCACACCTGCTGGCACTCAGCTTTTTTCCAATAATGCATCTCGCCACCACGTGAAGTGGCCCCAAAAAGTGGTCCTAATGATGACCTTTCTGCATAGCTCTCACCAGAAAACACCCACGTTGTGTCCTTCCTCATCCGCGTGCAAATATTGACTTCGTTCGCCCTCCTGACGCCACTAGATGCCATCTGACGCACCTGCTGACCTCACGTCGTTGGCCCGCGGATAGCTTCCTCGAGAAGTTTTACGCGCTACCAACTCCTCCTTATTGTAGAAAAAACACACTAGTATTGATAATAGTGAAAATCGATACACTATGTACATGTTGTCCTACCTGTGCACATGTGGGCCCCACGTAACCACCTGGCTAAGGAAAATGGGCAATCCTTTATTTGATGCACCATGCATGTATATGTACATATGCGCAATCCCTTGCTCCAAAAAACTCCTGACAACGGGAAGGGTATTCATGCGCTCTTTTGTAGATGAAAACTCAAAGAAAATGCCACATAGGAGTAGAAATGTGGAAGATGGTAACAATGAAACCTTGCTTGCAATACCAAACATGTACAAGCAAATAGACATCGTACATGATGTCAACAAAACACTCGAGAGTATGAGTCTCAAGCCAATGTCTAGCACTACATTTAATAGGATTTGGGGAATACAGAGGTTGCTAATGTGACCTTGTCAAAAACAAGGGAGTTCTCCAAATGTGATGTGTGTAGTCGGATAAAGTCTCAACTAGAGTCAACAAAGGATGATGAGCTGACTTTACGTTTGAAGGATGAATGTATAAGTCACATGATGCAACAACAAAGCTGTAGAAATGTGTACTACACCTGGCTTAAGTTTTTGCAAATGCAAAAGGATAAGTATTTATGCATTATACATGATAAAATGGGCCAAAGAAAGACAACAATACTTAGATTGCTAGTGAACTAAAAAGACTATGTGAATGCAGATCAGTGCAAGTATCATTAATAGGTATGATAATAGATGGACATGGTCATGGGATATATGGTCATTTCTTGTAGAATGGTCTATGGCCTTCATTTCGGAATGCTACAATTGGTTCCCTTGCATTATGCTTACAAAATTTGGAAAGAACAGAAAACCATGGGTTAGGAGATTTATGCTATGATAGTATGCCACGCAGCAATGTAACATTGTTCAATGCATTGAATTCAAGAATAGCTCTAAACCACCAAAACTGAATGATCAAAGAGCATGAGAGGAATGCATCAGCAGCTGTAACACCATTGTTGGCTATTGAAGGATGTAATGAAGAGATTGCTAACCTGCAATTAGCCTCCTTTCAATGTGTTGTGGATACCATGCCCACTCCCGTGTTCTAAAAACTGCATAAGAATCTTTTGCTACAGCTAGATGATTATGCGGGAGAGAATAAGAAGTTATTTTTTTGCATACTTTTCCTTGCTAGTAGAAAAAGGTGTTTTCAAAACCATGCATTTGGGACTCTTAATGGTGGGTCATACAAATGAGGACGTAAGTGTAATGTTTAGCAGGTTCTCAAAGAGATTGTGAACAAGAATGACATAAACTTTTCCACATTTGATGGTACATTTTCAAAAATTTGAAAGTTCAACTCCAACATCATTTTTGATGATGCAAGTTCTTGACTTTAAATCCTTTGTTAAAGGGTACATGTGTGATGGACAAGATGCTCTTGCTGGACACTCAAAGCCACTTCAATTTTGTTTCTTTATGCAAGGTGAAATCCCAGTAATGTAGTACAAAATTCACGCCCAATCACCTGATTGGATGCCTTGGGAGTTGGGAATTGAGTTGTGGAAAAGAGATGATAAAGGGAAACCAAAATTGCCAGTAGGCTATCCAGATGTGGTTCCTATAGAGATTATGTAAGGGATAGTCCTCTTGTTATTCAATGGATTAAGACGTATCTTAAATTCTAGAAAAGTTGGACGCTTCTAAAGGGAGAGGAGCATGACTCTACAAAATACATGAAGCTAGTTATTATTTATTGGAAAAAAATATATAGTGAGCTTGAACAACCAACCAATATAAAAAAACTATTGAATATACATCATTTTGTCCAAACACTACAAGCAGTCATCAAATGCAACAAGTAGACATCTTACACGATGTCACTAAAACACTCGAGAGTATGAGTCTCAAGCCAATGTCTAGCAATACATTCAATAGGATTTGGAATACAAAGTTTGCTAATGTGACCTTGTCAAAAACTAGCGAGTTCTCCAAATGTGATGTGTGTGGTCGGATAAAGTCTCAACTAGAGTCAACAAAGGATGATGAGCTGATTTCACGTTTGAAGGATGAACGTAGAAATCACATGATGCAACAAAAAAGCTGTAGAAATGTGTACTACACATAGCTTAAGTTCTTGCAAATGCAAAAGGATGAGTACTTATGCATTATACATGATAAAATGGACCAAAAAATGACAGCAATACCTAGATTGTGAGTGAGCTAAAAAGACTATGTGAATGCACATCAGTTGCAAGTATCATTAACAAGTATGATAACACATGGGCATGGTCATGGGATGTATGGTCATTTCTTGTTGAATGGTCTATGGGCATCAGATCCGAATGCTACAATTGGTTCATTATGCTTACAGAACCTAAAAAGAACAAAAAACCATGGGCTAGGAGATTTATGCCATGATGGTATACCACGCAACAATGTAACATTGTTCAAGGCATTGAATTCAAGGACAGCTCTAAACCACCAAAACAGAATGATGAAAGAGCATGAGAGGAATTCATCAGCCAGCTGTAACACCACTGTTGGCAGATTTCTAACTTGCAATTAGCCTCCTTTCAATATGTTGTGGATACCATGTCCACTCCCGTGTTCTAAAAATTGCATGAGAATCTTGTGCTACAGCTAGATGATTATGCAGGAAAGAATAAGAATCGATATTTATTTGCATACTTTTCCTAGCTAGTAGCAAAAGGTGTTTTCAAAACCGTGCATTTGGGACTCTTAATGGTGGGTCATACACGTGAGGATGTAGATGCAATGTTTAGCAGGTTCTCAAAGAGATTGCGAACAAGAATGACATTAACTTTTCCACATTTGATGGTACATTTTCAAAAATGTGAAAGCTCAATTCCAACACCATTTTTTATGATGCAAGTTCCTGACTTCAAATCCTTTGTTAAAGGGTACATGTGTGATGGACAAGATGCTCTTGTTGGACACTCAAAGCCACTTTAATTTCGTTTCTTTATGAAAGGTGAAATCCCAACAATGCAGTACAAAATTCATTCCCAATCACTTGATTGGATGCCAAAGGAGTCAGGAATTGATTTGTGGAAAAGATATGATCAAGGAAAACTAGAATTGCTAGTAGGCTATCCAGATGTGGTTCCTATATACAGACTATGTGAGGGATAGTCCGCTTGTTATTCAAGGGATTAAGACATATCTTAAATTCTAGAAAAGATGGACACTACTAAAGGGAAAGGAGCACGACTCTACAAAATATATGGATCTAGTTAATATTTTTTGGCAAAAAATAATTAGTGAGCTTAAACAATTAACCCCAATAAACAAACTGGTGAATATACATCATTTTGGCCAAAGACTACAAGGAGTCATCGAATGCAACAGATAGACATTTTACATGATGTCAATAAAACACTTGAGAGTATGAGTCTCAAGCTAATGTCTAGCACTACATTCAATAGGATGTGGAATACAGAGTTTGCTAATGTGAACTTGTCAAAAACAAGTGAGTTCTCCAAATGTGTTGTGTGTAGTCGGATAAAGTTTCTACTAGAATCAACAAAGGATGATGAGTTGAGTTCACATTTGAAGGGTGAACATAGAATTCACATGATGCAGCAACAAAGCTTTAGAAATGTGTACTACACCTAGTGTAAGTTCTCGCAAATGCAAAAGGATAAGTATATATGCATTTTACATGATAAAATGGGCCAAAGAAAGACAACAATAGCTAGATTGCGAGTGAACTATGTGAATGAAGATCAGTTGCAAGTATCATTAACATGTATGATAACAAATGGTCATGGTCATGGGATGTATGGTCATTTCTTGTAGAATGGTCTATGGCCTTCAGATCCGAATGCTACAATTGGTTCCCTTTCATTATGGTTACAAAATCTAGAAAGAACTTAAAACCATGGGCTAGGAGATTTATGACATGATGGTATGCCATGCTATCGTGCTGTGACACGTACATAGTGGGAAAGCATGCTACAAGAGTTATCTTGTAACTTTTTAGATACATAATTATATTTCCTATAATGTACATACGCATATTTAAGTATAATAATATGCTTTCTATCTCATCCTATTATTTATCTCAAGGGTAACGTATTCTTACGTTATCGTCAATATGTACTACGGGAAAAGCGTCAATAGCTCCGCCTCTTTAGCTTGGGGCAAAAAGCATTGATTTTTTCTTTATACTATCTCATTATTATCTCATACCTAGCTAGATCTATATCTAGGGTAACTTCCAATATATATATATATATATCTATATATATATATATATATATATATATATATATTCTATGTATTTTTTCTTATATTTCTTTTTAAATAGCTACTACGAGGAATCAAATCCTAGTGGGACACTAGGTGGCATGATTTCAAAGATACACTTATTTTAATGCATTATTGCAAACATGATTACAAAACTTTGTCAAGGAGTAATGTTATGCTTTCATATGGCATGAGGTGTCCATTGGAATCAAATAAAATTCTGGGCTAAGGGGACCACAAGAAGACTTTTGCTACCAAAACTGTACCCTATTTTGATGATTTTTTTATACAAAGGCTCCAATACGAATTCGAAAATGTATATAAAGTGGAAGTCATAGCTAATGAGCTAAATTTTTTGCCCATATTTTTAATTTTTTATTTGGAGCCACGGTTGAGGAGATATGATCAAAATACTGGCTGTCCACATCATGCAGGGACAGCTCATTTCCAACTTTTTCAGTTTCTGTTCACACTGGCTCTTTTCTTCTTGTGTAAACCCTTGGGGGTTCCCTTCACCTATAAAAGGGGACCTCTTCTTCCTTGAAAACCATTGAAGAATTCAAGCCATTGATGAGAGGAATTCATGAGGGAGTGAATAGTAATGCTTAATTGTACTTAGCCATTAACATAAGCCTAAGCCTACACTTTCTTCTAGAGGAAGACTAGCCATTCCTGTAAGCTATCGTTGGGAGATCAACTCTAATCGAAGAAGGTCTTGGATTTGGTGTATCAATCAAAGTTGAATTCTTCCCTTTTCTTCTCTCTCCATCACAACTGGTGCCGAAGGGTTTGACAAGTAAGATGTGTTGTACATTGACACTTCGTTGATTTCTTGTTGTTTTTCATCTCTAATCCAACATATATATACCTAATCTCATCTCCTTAACCAAACCTATCTCTCTCACTCTTAGAAATTCATTCTCTCTACAAATTCTAGGTTCTCCTTGCTACAAGTATATCTCTCCCCACAGTGTCTTATTCCCTACGGACAAGAATAGGGCTTGGGAGGGAAACTTCTCATCTCTTCACTCCTCTCATATCTACATTTCTCACATACTATCCTCGATGAATAGTCCACATGATGATAATTTCTATCGCTTCCACTCTGTGCGATCTATTAGAATAAACGTATGGATTAGCCGTAAAATACAATTTCAACAACGTATAGTGTTTCTCTTTGGCCTAGAAAGGCTCAATGAAACACTTCTTTCACCGTATCCCATCATACTACCTCTTATAGACTATAACTTTTCTTTTGACGTAAATGTAGTTCTTGCTATGAACCAAGAGGATTTGTACACACAATTAATCTCAATCACTCGACAAAATATATATATTATGGTAAGCACAAAACTACAATTCCAAAGAACAATTTGTAGTCTGTTTGGTCCGTAAAGATTGCATTCCATTAACTCATCTATTAACCCTTTCATATTACCTATGATACGTTATGATCAAAGCCTTGATGTTTTCATTTTTGTGTTGTTTTGATATTCTCTTTTGTGTTCTTTCTTTGTGTGTGTGAGTACAAAAGAGAAATAATGCAGCTTCTTTGATTGCACTTCCTTCCAAACGCTATACTTCATGGCATCTATGGTTTAACTCCTTCATATAGTTTTTGGAGTTCTCTCACAAACTCTCATAGCCAAAAGCCTGGTGCTTTCCTAGCAAGATCGCAAATTTCTCGACATATTTTTGGTAAACCCAACGCGAAACTGCCAGGGTGAGAGTTTTTCGGTAACCATGGGTGATCATGTTGAGCAATAGGGTATGCATTTTGACACAGCAACAATGCAAATGTTTCAAGCATTTGCAATGTTCATGCAACAACAACATGCCACTGAAAGAAGGGAGATTTCAGCAACGAAGGCCATACAAGCGGTCATCAACAGGATGGATCAGTTCAATGGTAAAGATGTAACCAATTACTTACACGAGTATGTGAAGGAGATGGAGTTGCCTCGCGTGTCAGAAGGTGAGATGATTCAAAGCTTTGAGCTAGTTGTTGCTCCAGAAATTAGAGAACATGTTAGGGGAATTAAAGATGGACATGGGAGAAATTGGAAAGAACTCAAAGTAGCTTTAAAGGAGGAATATTTCATGGAGGACTCTGTGAGAGGGACCAAAAGGACATTCTTGGAATGGGTAGTCAAGCCAAAGCAAGGACTATCAATAATAGAGCTACTTAGGAAATTTGAGTGGCACTATGCACAACTCACCAGGACAGAAAGGGCCACACTAGATGCAGAGAAGACATATCTTTTCTTACAAGCTACAGGTAAAGAGTTTCAAGAAAATTTGGAGCTTCTTCTTGAAGATAAAGATGTTGATCAAGGACTAAAGACCGACTGGAATGAGGTTTGAAGGTGTTGTATCACTGCTTGCCAAACGACAAAGAAGAAGGGACAAGATGGTAGTAAACACTACAAGTCATTCCACCTCAACTTCTAACAAAATGGTAAAGACTACTTTTATCGCTCCTAAGTTTGAAGAGTACATGCTAGATGAGCTTGTGAAGGGAATGTGTGACTTGAAGGTGAATCTTGCAAAGCTTGAAGAAAAAGGCCAATCATCAGGGCCACTTCCTAGGCAAAGACAACAACCCAAAGAAGGGTTTGTTAATAGATGTATTTGGTGTGATAGTACATACCATGTAAGAAGGGATTGTGATGATTTTAGTGATTCTTTATCAAAAGATGTTGTCTTTTTTAAGGATGGTAAAATCCACTTAAGAGAGGCAGGTCTACCCTTGATAAGTAACTTTGGGGAGGGGGGAATGCAAACCTTAGTTGAAGACCTGGGGAGGTCACCTAATAAAAATGTAACCTATCACGTGAGTTCAACATAAGGGTATTTAAATTTCTTGAAACTTACAAAAATATATATACAAAAGGGTATTATTTTTTCAAATTTGAAAAAAACTTACAGATTTTAAAAGAAAAGGGTGCATTATATTCTTAACAAAATTGACAGACAAGGGGTTTTACAAACATGCCTTGAACGCACATGATATGGTAGTTTTATACACAGTGAACTCCCCGAGGTTGAAGATATGGCAACTAGCCATGCCACCTCTTCAGTTGAGGAAGCTACTTATGGAGTAAAAATTGAGCATCTTAGTGATGAAGAGGTGAGTGACCATCATGGTCAAATTTGGCCAAATGTCATGCAATTAGCTAAAAAGGGAAATCTTACAAAAGAGATTCTACATGAAGCAGGTGATTGCATACGTCTAGAAACAGGATGGAATGATCCAGTGGAATCATTGTCAGTGCATGCCTACATTACAAAATGCCAACAAAATGAGGCTGTTGTAGAAGAGAAGCGCAGACGTGAGAATGCTGATGAAGGGCCATCAAAAAGAGCTTCTACATGTGGGGGAATAAGCGACTCAATGCCTTATCAAACACCCTCGACACAAGGAGCATCTCCACCTGAAGTACTCATGGAGGAGTCTACAACACGAAAGAAGAAAGAGCCAACAAAAGATAAGACAAAAGGCCCAGCTTATAAACTACAATCTGATATTGAGGTTGCTACAGATTTAAAGAAATTCTTGGAGAAAAGGATCTTGAATAGCAAAATTGAGTTTACTCAAGGAGAAGTTCTTGGCATTGCAAAGCGTGAATTCCATGAGGAGATCATTGACATCATCAAGAGGAAGAGGCAAACTCTTGCTGAGTTTCTCGTCCACAGGTTGATGGAGAAACCTTGAAGACACAAGGGATGCAGTTGCAAAATAAGCAGGATGATGGAGTTGTGGTAGGATGCTACCAATCTAGTGGGAGAGTGAAGCAAGTGCGTTTCTCAAATGATGATGAAGAAGTTGAAGCTATTCCTAGGAGCTATTATTCACGAAGTCACTGGGCAAGGGCTACTATAGAAACTTTGGTCAAGGTAGGTGATCGTGAAGAGCCATTTGTTGCCTTGATTGACCATGGTTCAGAAATAAACATAATTTCAAAGAGTCTCTACAACAAGTGCAAATGGCCGATGGACACAAATCATGGTTGGATAGTAAAAGTGGCAAACAATTCATCTGGTGAATTGTATGTAGCATGTCCAGGTGTGAAGGTGACAATAGGTGATGTAAAGATTGACCAAAACTTCTTTGTACAGGATACATCTTCATATCGTCTCATCTTTGGACAAACCTACATTGTGGAGTTCCAATGGAAACAAAGGTAATGGATGATGGTTCGGCATATGCTAGGATACGTAGCAAAGATGGTAAATGAGATGTCCAATTTCTCACAGTTTGTGTAAACCATGAAAGAAATTGTGACAACCTCAGAGATCATCCTCTACCAAAGGTAAGCAAAGAGTTTCATGACCATAGGGAAATGATGGGTTTTGGCCAAGTATCATTGTAAAGAGGAATTGCAGTGGTATAGAAAGAAAAAGGGTCTCGCCTGATCCAAAAATAGGTGAAACTTTCTCAACGGGCTCCTTTGTAACAAGGAATGGATAAGTATGTTTTTCAAAACTTTAAGATTTGAAGAGATGTGAGAGGCAATATGTACATAATGTACAAGTAGGCATGAAAGAGTGTGGGTTGCTAGAGCCTACTGAAAATGCTTTGGGTTTGTGTGAGCAAGTTTCTTTTGTAGATACTATGGGTGAGCTTGATGATATAATGGAGTCTAGTTTGCATCTTGAAAATAGTGTTGTGGAAGTATGCTCTATGGAAATGTATCAAGTCATAGAAACCTTCAAAGAAGATAAAAAACTTGGCATAGAAGTCCATGTCAAAACTAAATACAAGAGTGTAGCAAAGAAGGTGAAACCAGTAGCTTCACCCTTACCACCCAACAACAAGGAAAATATTGAGCAAGCTTCTTTGCAACCAAGTTTAAGGAATCCTAAAAAGATCGGGCATACCTTCACAAAGGAGTCTTTTCAAGAGTTGCAAATTGGCTGCAAGGAGTTTCTAACACAGGAGGAGACAAAGTGCTTCAAAGAAACGCTTTCAAAGCATGGCAAGGATTTTGCATTTGAGCCACATGAGATAGGATGTGTTGATCCTTCTATTGTAGCTCTTATGGTAAATTTCACAATACCTCATGTGCCTTGGAATTTGCGGCCTATTCCGGTTCCAAAGGCTCATTTGCCAAAGTTAGTAGAGCTACTAAATGAGAAGATCAAAATGGGAATTTTGGAGCCTCCTTGTGCTCCATACTCAAACAAGTGGTTCACACTTCTGAAGAAGAATGGTGCTCTACGCTTCATTCAAGATATGCAACCATTGAACAAGGTGACAATTAGAAATGTAGGTACAAGTCCAATTGTGCATGAGTTTGCATAGGCAATTGTAGGGAGAGAAATCTACTCAATGGGGGATCTCTACTCATGGTATGATCAATTTCAACTTGCAATCAAAAGCAGAGACTTGACAACCATGAGGACACCTTTGGGTTTGGTAAGGATGTGTACCTTGCCAAAGGGAGCCAATTCGGTTGCTCATATGATGAATGGGATGAATAAGGTGTTACGTGACTTTATTCCTCAAATCACAATGCCTTTCATTGATGATTTTCCTATCAAAGGATGTGAAGAAAGTGACAAAGATGAAGCTTTGGATCTCAAGGGATGTCGCAGGTTTGTGGTAAATCACATAACTGATTGTGATTTAAAAAAATCTAGGTTGGAGGAAGTGAATCTTACTTTGTCAGGGAAAAAGTCTATGTTTGGTGTCAATGAAGTGCTCATTGTGGGGCACATGTGCGGGCCATATGGTAGGAAACCTTGTCCAACAAAGGTAGATGCCATCCAAAGAATGAAAGAAACATGCATTAGCATCACTGAGGTTAGAAGGTTTTTGGGACCATGTGTCTTTTATGTTATTTGGATTCCACATTATGCACATGTAGCTGATCCTCTTTATCAGGTGCTTAGAAAGAATCAAAAGTTTAAATGGATAGAAGCACATGTAAAATCCATGAAAAAGCTTTCTCCAGTCAGCACACCAACTTTGAGAAAGGTAGACTATGAGTGTCAAAGACCAGTAATTGTGACAATAGACACTAGTCCTACAGGGATTGGATGGGCAATAAGGCAAGATGACGAAGAAGGACATAGGTATGTGGTGAGCTTTGGAGCAAAGGAACTAAGTGCTCGCCAAAGAAACTATCCACATATAAAGAGAGAGTTATGGGGTATGGTTATAGCCTTGAAAAATGGAAAAGAGTACCTAATTGGTGCATGTGTGGTTGTAGAAACAAATTGTCTACCACTTCTTGGGATGATTAGAAGCTGCTCAACACCAGACATTGCTATGTTGCGGTGGATTTCCTACATTAATAAGTCCTTAAATCCCGAGTTTAAGCACATTGTAGGTAAAGACAATACAGTGGCAGATATGCTATCAAGGACAAGGTATGAAGATGAGTCACATATGATTGACGAGGGAGATGATGTAGGCACAAAGTTCTATTCTATCTCTCATGTCAAAGGTAACAATGTCTGCATGACTAATTCACTTGAATTTTTCTTAAAAGATCTTTATGAAGGTGATTGACTTCTCATTGGAAGCTACTTGAGTACTCTAGCAAAACACGATGATTGGTCTAAACAAGAATTCAAGAGGATATGCAAGAAAGCATATGGATACTTTCTAAGGGATGGTTACTTGTGGAAGCATCCTAAACAAAAGGGTGCGACACCACAACGGGCTATATGTAAAAAAGAGACTCAAATAAAGCTTATGCAACAGTTTCATGAGAGTCTATGGGCTGGACACAGGGGTGTGTGGGCAACCTTCTCGAAGTTGAAAGAAAAATAATGGTGGAAGGGTATGTATAAAGATGTATCTCAATTTGTAGAGTCATGTGTAACTTGTCAAATGTATTCAAATGTTCGACATTGTGATGGATTGCACGCTACATATCCACTAGCCATGCACTATAAATGGATTGTAGATCTAGTCATCACGATGCCTTTAGGACTCTGGAAAATGAGATACTTGGTTCTTGCACGAGAAGACCTAAATAACCAGGTTGAAGGAAGAGCATTAAGGGCCAAAACCACAGAAGCTGTGTGCAAATTCCTTCTTGATGAGGTGATTTGCCGTTATGGTTGTGTGGGAAAGATCACTGCAGACAGAGGTAAGCTGGATGTCAAGGAAGCAAGGGAGTTCTTTTCCAGATTAGGAATCAAGCTTTCTCTTACTATAGATAACCCTGAAGGCAATGGAAAAAGTGAAAGAGGACATCCTCCTATTATCGAAGCTTTGGCCAAGGCTTGCGAAGAAAGAGTTGGTGAGTGGCCAAAATTTTTACCATATGCTTTATGGGCTGCTCGTACAATACATAGCTCAATAACTGGCTCTATGCCTGAAGAGCTAATGTATGGTCAAAAATCAGTGATGCCGATTGAAGATACAATTCCCACATGGAATGTACTACCTTGACAGCAGAGAAGATCTCCTTGCATTGCGCATAAGACAACTAGAGAGAAGACCTGGAGACATTGAGGCTGCAAAAGAATGACTCAAAAATGCAAGGCTGAAAAACAAGGACTACTTTGATAAGCGACATCGGCTCAGGAGAAAAGCAATTGACAAAGGTGACTGGGTTTTAGTATATGATAGTAGCTTTGATAACCAGCACACAGTCATGTGTAAGTTCTCAAAAAGATGGTTCGGACCTATGTTGTAAAACATGTGCATGAAAATGCTACTTATAGCTTGTCTAAACTAGATGGTACAGAAGTAAAGATTCCCATTGCAAGAAAAAGGATCAAAATGCTTAAGATAAGATGAGACAATGATATAGAAGATGTTGATGAGGAGGAAGAACAAAACACAGGTGAAGATCAAAGTGAAGATGAAGCTTTGGAATCATCCAGTGAAGAAGAAATAAAGAAAGATATACAAGAGGTCTAATCTTACAAAGAGACAATGTGGCACATACCGGAGGATGTGCAGGTTTAGAGGGGGTGAATGTCGTGCTATGAAACGTACATAGTGGGAATGCATGCTACAAGAGTTATCTTGTAACTTTTTAGATACATAATTATATTTTCTATAATGTACATATGCATATTTAAGTATAATAATATTCTTTCTATCTCATCCTATTATTTATCTCAAGGGTAACGTATTCTTACTTTACCGTCAAAAAGTACTATGGGAAAAGCGTCAATAGATCTGCCTCTTTAACTTGGGGCAAAAAGCATTGATTTTTTCTTTCTACTATCTCATTGTTATCTCACACCCTAGCTAGATCCTATATCTAGGATAACTTTCAATATATATATTTTTTATAATTTTCTTATATTTCTTTTTAAATAGCTACTAGGAGGGAATCAAGTCTTAGGTGGCATCATTTCAAAGATACACTTATTTTAATGCATTATTGCAAGCATGATTATAAAACATTGTCAAGGAGCAATGTCATGCTTTCATATGGCATGAGGTGTCCATTGGAATCAAATAAAAGTCTAAGCTAAAGGGACCACAAGAAGACTTTTGTTGTCAAAATTGTACCCTATTTTGATCGTTTTTTAACACAAGGTTCCAATCCAAATTGGAAAATGCATATAAAATGGGAGTCGTCTAATGAATTGAATTTTCTTTCCATAGTTTTACTTTTTTATTTGGAGCCACGATTGAGGAGATATGATCAAAATAGTGGACCCCAGTCTGCCCACATCATGCAGGGATAGCTCATTTACAACTTTTCCAATTTCTATTCACACTGACTCTTCTCTTCTTGTGTAAACCCTTGGGAGTTCCCTTCACCTATAAAAGGGGACCTCTTCTTCCTTGAAAACCATTGAAGAATTCAAGCCATTGATGAGAGGAATTCATGAGGGAGTGAGTAGTAATGCTTAATTGTACTTAGCCATTAACATAAGCCTAAGCCTACACTATCTTCTAAATGAAGACCAGCCATTCCTGTAAGCTATCCTTGGGAGATCAACTCTAATCAAAGAAGGTCTTGGATTTGGTGTATCAATCAAAGTTGAATTCTTCCCTCTTCTTCTCTCTCCATCAAAAATGGTGCCGAAGGGTTTGACAAGTAAGATGTGTTGTACATTGACACTTTGTTGATTTCTTGTTGTTTTTTATCTCTAATCCAACATATATATACCTAATCTCATCTCCTTAACCAAACCTATCTCTCTCACTCTTAGATCTCACTCCAAATGCTTTGGTTGCACAGGATGAGGGTTATGCATAGAATTGGATTCTTGATTCTGGTGCAAGTTTTCCTATCACACCACATAGAGAGAGGTTTTCCTCTTATGCATTCATGTATGGCATAGTCAAGCTTAGTGATTCCTATGAGCTTGACATTATTGGTATTGGTGATGTGAAACTTCAGATACATAATGTCATTGCTTTTGTGTTGTAGAATGTCAGACATATGCCCAAGCTTACAAAGAGCTTGCTTTCTATAGGGCAATTTGATGATCTTGGCTACACTACAGTTTTTGGCAATTGTTCTTGGCTGATCCGCAAGAACAACCTTGTCATGATGAAAGGTCATAAAAACAGATCCATGTACTCTATGTTTGTTTTGAGTGTCGACGAACACTCTATCTATGTTGTCAAGCTTTTGTCTATTGAGTTGTGGCATAGCCGGCTGGGACATATTAGCCAAAAGGGAATGAAAACACTTCAATATTTTGGCTACTTACCTGTGTTAGATTACACGGACTTTCCATTGTGTGAGCATTGTCTATATGGCAAACATACTAGGTTGACATCTTCGCCATTGAACAAGAAATTAGGAAAACCCCTAGACTTAGTGCACAGTGATTTGTGTGGTCCAATGCCACAAACTCTAGGGGGGGCAAACTACTTTCTCACGTTCATAGATGATTCTACCAAAAAGGTGTGGGTGTATCTCCTTAAGCGTAAGGAAGAGGTCTTTTCTACGTTCCAGAAATTCCTCGCCATGGTTGAGAACCAATCAGGAAAAAAGCTCAAAGCTTTTCTCACGGATAATGTTGGAGAATATGTCTCCATGGAGTTCAAGGAATTTTGCAATCAAAGAGGCATTCGTCGGTAGTTTACTGTTCCATACACACCTGCACAAAATGAGATAGCTAAAAGAATGAATCGCATGATTCAAGAGCGAGTTATCTCTATGGTGTCTATGGAGAAGCTTACTCCAAAATTTTGGGGGAAAGTTGTTATGATAGCAGTGCCCATCATGAATAGGTCACCTATATCTCCTTTGAATTTCAAAATTCCAGAGGAATTATGGACTAGGAAAACACAAAGCTATGAGCATTTACGTGTATTTGGATGTGAGGCATATGCACATGTGCCCAACGAACTTCGTCTTGCAAGTTAGATCCCAAGTCACACAAATGCATTTTTATCGGCTATGGTGGAAATGGAGAGATGGCTATCGTATCTGGCACCCAGAATCCAACAAAGTTATTCGTAGCTCACACGTGATTTTCAATGAATCAAAAATGCACAAGCCTATCCCATTAAAGAAGTTGAGTAGATACGCGTTCGCTTTGAGGATGTATCCTCCGAACCAACTCAGTTCAGGAGTGTTGCACCTAATCCTCAAGTGCAAGATACTATTATTTCTTCGGAGAGAGCAGAGTCCATCATTTAGACACTTAAGCGGTTTGAGCCGGGTATACACCACATCTTGGTCTCACTGACAGTGGAGAGCAACCTGCTACAAAGAAGCTATACAAATGGACAATAGCGTTAAGTGGGAGCAGGCTATGCAATCAGAATACAATTCGATTGTGGCTAATGAGATATGGATTTGGTTGAATTACCAAAAGGCAAAAATGATTTACCTTGCAAGTGGGTATACAAGGAGAAGTATACAGCGGAAGATCCCGAGCCTAGGTACAAGGCTTGTCTAGTTGCCGAAGGTTTCAAGCGACAAAAAGGTGGGGATTTTGATGAGATTTTCTCTCCAGTAGTCGAGATGACTACACTTGGCACTCTGCTTGGCTTGGTTGCTATCCAGGACATGGAACTTGTCCAAATGGACGTGAGCACAACATTTCTTCTTGGGGATCTAGATGAAGATGTCTACATGAAACAACCATAGGGTTTTGTATGTGAAACCCAAAAGCCAACGAGGGTAGAATTGGTGTGTAGACTTGAAAAGGCACTCACTCGATGGCCTCAAGCAAGGTTCAAGGCAATGATATCGAAAATTCAACAAATTCATGCAGTCGCGGGGTTACACAAGAAGTCAAGAGGATCACTGCTTATACACAAAGAGGTTGAACGATGGTTCTTTAATCATCTTTATTTTGTATGTATATGATATGCTTATCGCAAGCAAATCAATTGAAAAATATGCTACGCATTCAGTTTTTCATGAAATATTTGGGAAATGCCAATCACTTTCTTGGTATGCGCATCAAGAGAGACGGGCAACGTGGACTTCTTGAATTATCTCAAGAAAAGTACGTCCACAAAGTCTTGCAACGTTTTATGAGTCACTGAGTACCCTAATGCAAGCATACTCCAAACTTAGCGAGGAAGATCCTCCCAAGACAATTGTTGAGAAAGAGGAGATGGTGAAAGTGCCATATTCCTCAGTAGTTGGCAGTTTGATGTACGCTATGGTAGCCAGAAGACCATACATTACACATGCAGTGGGAGTGGTTAGTAGGTACATGGAAAACCCTAACAAGAAGCATTGGGAAGTAGTGAAGAAAATCCTCAAATACTTAAAGGGTACAATTAGCATGTGTTTATGCTTCGGAAACAGTGATGCATCTATTGTAGGTTACACGGATGCAGATTATGCCAGTTGTGTGGATCGTAGAAGATCCACATCTGGCTATGTGTTCATGTTTGTTGGAGTAGCTATCTCTTGGAGATCGTGTCTCCAAGATTGCACGTCTTCGTCTACCACTAAGGCAGAATATGTTGTTGCGTCTGACGCAAGCATGGAAACCATATGGTTAGCTCATCTAGTGGGAGATTTGGGCATTCACGAGGTTCCAGTACTACATTGTGATAGTCAGAGTTCCAATGCTTTGGCAAAGAATCTGGTGTTTCACTCAAATTCGAAACACATAGACGTCAGATAACATGTCATACGAGATGCATTGGCTAGCAAGTGCATCGAGCTTGTCAAGGTTCACACTGATGACAACCCCACAGATGGTCTCATGAAGAGCCTAGCTTTGGAGCGATTTACACATTTCATAGAACTTGTACCTAGTGTCTTCTACCTCGCACTCGACTCCACCACTTATGGACCTCGACAGTTGCTTTACCATCCCCGGAGTATGTTATGGATAAGGAAAATGTACATTTATTACTCAAGTGCTCATTATACGAGCTATGGCCATTTATGCCCAACCGGCCAATGTGTATTCATTTTTTAGCATTGAAGAATCTATAAATAAATACGTGCAAGAGGAAAATGCTCACTCTTGCACGGGGAAAATTGCACCCAGTGCTTATGTCTTTCTTCTCTCCTCTCTTCCCTTCTTTCTCGCGGTACTGGTGTAGCACTCCGCTTTGGGAGGTGCACTGGCGCATGTGTGCTATGTCTTGCTCTCTATCTCTTTCAGTCTACGACTGTTCTCGATTACGTGCTCGTACAATTCATGTGATTTGTGAGTTATGCATATTGTGGTGTTTTATTGTTTTTATCATGCTACTTTGAGGTCTTTTGCAAAGACGCCACCCATCCGTTTGTAGCAGGTAGTGTTAAATGTATCCCATGATGCAAGAAAAGAGCATAGCAAGAAAATGGTTTTCATTTCATCATTGAAATTAAGCCCCTTTCATGTTAATTGAGTAAACACATTGTTAAACTCGTTTAGGTGTGAACTGACATTGCTACCTTCCTTCATGATAAGATGCGTGAGCTTCTTCATCAAAAACACTTTGTTCGATGCACTTACCATCCCATGCTGAGCATAAAGACTTTCAAAGTTCTTTAGAATTGGTCTTGTCCATGATTGTGAAGAATATAGACTCACCAAGATGCAACCTAACAGTTGCCATGGCACGAGCATCAAACTCTTCCCATTGATCATCAATTTACAAACCCTCTTTGCACTCTTTCAATGGCACTGCAAGTCCTTTGTTGATTAGGATATCAAAGCATTCTCTCCTTCCATATAGTGAAGGTTGTGCCATGAAACTGCTTGATATAGAGACTAGGAATTTATGGAAAAAAATTTGCAAAAAATTCGACAAGAATCTCCTCTGCATAGAGATCATCTCAAACCTGAAACAATAAAATCAATGCATAAAGTATTAGAATTGCTCTATGGGCATAAACATGCATATACTGCTCAACAAAATTGTCGAAAGACTGCCAACTTAGAGCGAAATCACTTATACCCCTCTATACATGTCCTATGGTGAGACCACAAATGGGGATCTCCAAAACGATCTAATCCACCTCATGTTGGGTAGCCTGGCACCCAGTGCTCGGCTTCAAAAAACCTTATGAAAAAATTCTCACAAAAGGTAATGCAAACTCAATGATTAGCCACAGTCTCAAAAAGGGCTCTTTCGAATCGGGTCTCAAAAACAACTGGGACTGCCAAATCAAGCCAAAATTGGCTGCACAATGACATACATAAGCAGTATCCGCAACACAACACGAGTCAAGAATAAGTCACTCCAAGATGTAGAATACACGCATAAACAAGCACCAACAAGTATGTAAACAAAACAGATCCTTGCGAGGATAACACTCTTAAAAGAGCTCACAATACAAAATCCGTGCCAACATATGCATAATCCATCCGCATAGAATTCCCTTTGGAAACAAAAAGATGCAAAACTTGTCAATATGTGTTGTAGACGTTTGTGAGTGTAAGAAAATTCCAAATCTAGAGATATGGAGATCACAATCTCAAACGTGAAGCACAATTGTGTATATCATGCCCAAGACGCATATGACATAACCAAATCTCTCTCATGATGCATAGAGAGATCATAAAACACTTGTAAGGTTGTTGTGGATATCGATGTCGGGTGTCACTCCTTATAGGAAGAGACACCTCACCCCAGCATGTCGATGATGTAGCCGTCCGTGGGAAATGGTGTCTATGCCAGAGGAGAGCCGATGTGCTCTCTCTCTCTCTCTCTCTCTCTCTCTCTCTCTCTCTCTCTCTCTCTCTCTCTCTCTCTCTCTCTCTCTCTCTCTCTCTCTCTCTCTCTCTCTCTCTCTCTCTCTCTCTCTCTCTCTCTCTCTCTCTCTCTCTCTCTCTCTCTCTCTCTCCTCTCTTACTAAACTCAAATGCACAATTTGTCTAGAGAAAACAAACTCTGTATTTTCTATTTAACACATATCTACTATCCAAACCAGAATCCGAGTTTTTTTAGCTCAAGTTATGAGCAAAACAATGACATGCTATCAATTTGCCCTAAACTGAGCAACTTGCTCTCTCTCTCTCTCTCTCTCTCTCTCTCTCTCTCTCTCTCTCTCTCTCTCTCTCTCTCTCTCTCTCTCTCTCTCTCTCTCTCTCTCTCTCTCTCTCTCTCTCTCTCTCTCTCTCTCTCTCTCTCTCTCTCTCTCTCTCTCTCTCTCTCTCTCTCTCTCTCTCTCTCTCTCTCTCTCTGTGTGAAATCTCAATTTTCTTCCTCTTGTGGCTTGTGGAGTTCGACGCCTTGCAACCTTGATATGTGAGTTCTGAAGGGGAAAAAGCATAGGGAGGATGGTAACTTAGGGTAGCCATGGCGAGATTGTGTGCATCAAAAAACGAGAGAGGGTAGAGAGAGAGAGAGAGAGAGAGAGAGAGAGAGCAACAGCACATCACAATAATAGAACTCTCTTATATTGTTTTTGTTGAAAAGCTTTACATATATAAGACTACCTTGCCATGCTAACTCCATGAAATCTCCACATATAGACTATAGATGTACCGCATGCCCTATGGCATTTCCCATGGGTTAATGACAATGCTAACGTGGGATTCAAAACCCAACAATCTCTATGTGCCAATCTCACAATGCCTCCGATACCATGTGGAGTGCACGGTGTGTGCAGAGTGAGAGGGAGAAGAAGAGTAGATGCAAAGTGTTGAAACTAATGGATAAAGTATGACTGACTAGCTATGTGCATAAATCGATCACTGAACTGACCTAAATAGACCATCAATAGGGCATCAAAAGTAGCTATGGTGAGGTTCAAAAAAACTGTTGCTCCAACGTGAAGGGATGTGCAAATATGGTGTGTGTGCGGAGAGGGAGAAGGAGAGAAAAAGAGAGAGAACACACAATGTGGGGTGGTGGAGCAAAGTGGCCTAAAGGAGCACTCACTCCTTACTCTTCTATGCATATAAAGAATAAGTGAGTGGGTTAGTGTGATCAGTGCACGACGGACATTGAACGTGCGTCCTGGGGCAAGGCACATACCGCCTTTACCCCAAGAACCTCACACTTAAAGGTGAATGTGCCGATAAGTGGGTCCTATTAGCTAGACTACTAGTATGTACAATAAATAGGTGAACAATTCTCTCAACCTATGTCCACTCGCTCTCGCTCACTCAATCTAAATGCAGCCGTATCGGCTCTAGTGATAGGCGAGCGCATGTATCCATGCTAGAGCCGGCATGCAAATCCTATAGATATATGTATATAGTCTGCATATCTCTACATGTAATCGTATTGGCTCTAGTGATAGACGAGCGTGCGTATCCATGCTAGAGCCTGCTGAAAATATTGTAGATATCTTTCTATAGTCTGTATAGCTCCACAATGCATCATGCTAGCATCAATCATTGACGACTGACAATCCCTGCTGCAAATGCTCCCACTATAGCTACCAAGTCAGGCCTCGACACTAGAAGGTCATACATGAGATGCCCGAACGCAATAAAATATGTGCAAACCTGGCTATACTAGCCTCCTCAGTGCTATCTGCATGCACTACATCATCAAGACTACTCATCATGTATGGATGTGTTATTGTCTACATTGAAATAGCTACATCCTTCTCATCCATACGTGGAACTATGTGTCCTAGCATCAACTCATCAACTTCTAGCATGAGCATATGAAAGAACTCCATGTTTATCATCTTTGTCTATGTCTTTAGGGAGCATACCTACTCTACCTGTGTCTGCACAGACTTTGATGACACTTGCTGTGTCTCACTAGAGCACTACCACTCTACCTCTGTCTTTACAAAGTCTGCTGACATGTCCTGCATAGCTACATGCTCTATTTTGTGAGCATGGTAGAGCTCACCCACAAAGGAGACATGTCTCGTCTCTCGCTAAACACATGCCATAAATAAAACCAAGACTATGCCGTCTCGTACCTCAGATACATGCATAGGGTATACCAAGCCATTGCAAACTCCCTTG
The DNA here is from genome assembly GCF_014529385.1 of Adiantum capillus-veneris. NCBI lineage: Eukaryota > Viridiplantae > Streptophyta > Polypodiopsida > Polypodiales > Pteridaceae > Adiantum > Adiantum capillus-veneris. The sequence continues at coordinate 124,251,001 of NC_140940.1, forward strand.
GCAATCACTAATGATCCACAATGCATCTAGAAAGATTGCTCTTTAAGCAGTATCTAACACCCAAAATATGCTAACTGTCTCACCCAGATCCAACTTTGTCTCATCTGAGGAACATATCGCACATGTCATAGCGTATAGGATGCACCACTTGGTAATGATAAGCAAGCATCCCCTGCACCTGCAATGTCAAATGTCAAACCATTGGCTGAATGTACATGACCAAAGCTCCCACTATAGAAAGTGCTAACCACTCACAATGTGGTGTGACATGGAAAAATGCATCTTCATCTTGAAACCAATGGGAAGAAGTGTCACCTCTTGAAGACATGTAAGCAAGAGGAATGCTAGAGGCAAACATGACATCACCGTCATTGGCATACGAAGTCACCTCTCTAACATGTGTCAAAACAATCTATGCATCACACATACATCTTTGCCATTGTCACTAATACATTTGAAAAAATGATGCATAATGTGCCCCGTGTGACCACAATGCCACATTGCACATATCGACAACTACAAGACCTCCATATCTCACGAGTCATCACACTATCAACTCTAAACCATCACACATGATGGATGCCATATCAGTGAATAGTGCATATGCAACAAAAAATGTATGGTGAAGCCAAAACTATAGTGAGAAGTCTTGGGAGAAAATCGATAGAGTCTCCCTAGTAAAATGAGCAAAATCTCAACCATAAACCATGATCAACGCATCAATCTGATGCTTGCATATGCAATCTGTAGCTCAATGTAGGTCTACCAAGTGATGTACATAAGCAGTGTCTCTGCTGAACCAAGCAAAGTCAGCACGTAAACAATCCGAGGATAAACAACTCTTAAAAGAGTATAAAACGCATAACCATATGCATAAGTAAAGAGAAAACATGATACTCAATACGCATCCCACAAAATTGCATGCACAGTCTGACAAATTGCAAGTAGCCTATAGAACCTGTAACTATATATAAGTTGTAGCCACTATGAGCATACACAAATGGATATGAGAACACCAATCTGTGTCCAAAAAACAATCATATGCCTATCAATGTGGGAGAAAAATCAACCACAACAAGAGGGAATCACCATTTCAATTTGATGATTGCAAATACATCAAAAAGTGTATGGCAATCAAGCCAAACTATGTTAAGAAATCTAAAGAAAATTGGACACAGTCTCCCCTGCATGAGGAGCATAAACTCAACTCAAGACTCAACCATAAAACCACATCCAAGATGCCAAGTGGGAGATGATCTTGACCACTACAAAATGACCAAAATCTGACAACAAAAAATATGGCAAAGTGAGAGTAAATATCGACCACAACAATCTCCAAAAATGGACTCAATACCATAAACTGGTAAACACTACTCAATGCCAATGAGTAGAAACATCAAAATGGCTCCATAATGTCACATACAATGGCAATAAGCACTCGACATACATCAATGGAGTCTCCAAACATAAATAAGCATCAAAGGAGTGCAATCAGGAAGATTCAATCAATGATGAAACAACACTCTCAAGAGAGCTCACTGACACTCAAAAGTGTTTGCCAAAATGCATGAAAAGTGGGCATAAACCATGCACCAAAACCATATGCAATTTTTTTCCCAATGACCATAAACCGAAGCACTGAATCAATGCCAAAGTGTCACGTGGAAAACTTGCCAAGACGAGGCTATGCACAAAGATCAAAGAATGAAGTCTCTCAGAAATCGCAAGATCATACATCAAGACCATATGGAAAAAGTCTCTAAAATCTCAGAGAAGAGCACAAGTATGTATATGTTGATCAAGCCAAGTAGATGAGTCTTGAAGGCAATTTGTATGCCAACACCTATGAAAGAAACTCCACTTGTAGTGCCAATGTGGAAGACTCTACCTCCAAGCAAGTGTGCGCTTCAAAAATCGTGTCCCTCATGACACGACTACTAGGGTGTGTAAACACCCCCATGCTTTGTTACCCAAATCCACCAAAAAAGCCTCAAACCTCAAGCTCTACATGAGCTAAAATTGCATCTTCAACCTCATAATTTATGCACCTACCTTTGAGCCCTTGTTGTGCTTTCAAAAGTGCATCATACTTGCACACTAGGCAAAACAAAAAACCTGAATTTTTTAGTATACAGTTAGGTTGAACTAAATATCAGCAAAATAGTGAGGAATTTGTAAAAAGTTTCTTCTGCAAAGTTGTAGACTACGTCAAAATGGAGGGGAATCACAACAAATTTTTTAGATTTGCAATCTACCAGGAGAAAAAAATCTACAAAATAGTGTTGTTGTGCACACATAATTTTTAGGACAGCAATCTCATCTACACACTATCTTCCACATTGTCTTCTAAACTTCCACAAGAGCTTACATCACTCTCATATGAGCTCTCACAAGCTCCCATTGCGCTCTTACAAAGCTTCCAAGATTTCTTGATCTCTCCACCATCGAGAGTGAAGAAGCTATCGCCTCCCGGCGATCTCCATGCGCTCTGATACCAGTTGAAGGGATGCGCAAATGGAGTGCGTGAGAGAGAGAGAGAGAGAGAGAGAGAGAGAGAGAGAGAGAGAGAGAGAGAGAGAGAGAGAGAGAGAGAACGTCCTGGGGCAAGGCACATACCGCCTTTACCCCAACACAACAAACGTGTATCACCAAAGGGATCTCAACATTTGAGAATCCCTCAGCTCAATAAAACCTCACCACAACTATCCAAGGGCACAATAGCCTAGACTATGGTCACACTTAGCAATGGCAATCTGCTGGACCAAGTCTTGGAAATGGTCGGGATTTCCATAAGTGCTAAACAATGGCTCCACAAAGCATGTTATGGCAATAACCATAACATAACCTACATCAACATATAATCACTACTATGATAATAGGAAATTGTGCATGAGCATATATCAAATAATGTAGGCAGTATTGCCTAATCATGCGAGGATGTTTCTCTCAATGGAGCTCACAACACTCAATAGTGCCTGCTATACACATGTATAAATGTGCTTACTCTCCCTAAAAACATAAATTGATGCATTACCCTACCAAAGTGGATGTGCAAACATGTACCTATATCCAACATGACCTACAAGTTAATAACTTGAAGTCAACTATGGATGTAACGAACTAGAGACTCAGTCTCTCAGAGATAACCACACATAACATATATATAGCCAAAGAACACGTATGGCCAATCAAAGAATGTGTGGAAAAAAAAATGATGAGAATCTACTAGATGTATGTGACACTGCAAAGATCTATGAATAGAGCAGAAAAAAAATGATATTTCCAACCTATAAACTTGTTATCTCGTAGAAGAACCACATGTACCTGCGTGTTGGAGGAGAAAAGTAACTCCACCTGTGCACCAATGCCAAAAGAGTGCACCTTGGTCGTGTTCAAATCCTATGGCCAAGACTTGCTCTTTGTGTGTGTCTGAGATCCATGCACTCAACACATTAGGAGGCCCATTACCCCCTCAATCACAACTAGTGTCTCAATTACCACCACCAAACCCTAAAGTAGGGGAAACAAAATTTAGTGGGAAGGAATCCCAGGATGCTGACAGTCATGTGGGGAAAATTGAAACCACATGGTCTACAAGTGGGTATGATGCATTATATATTGATGCTATCAAATAGGATCACTTTGAAACTTTGCACGGAAAAGCCATGGCATAGTTTATGCAATATGGGATAGTAACTTCTCAAGATTATGATAACGTGAAAATCACATTTTTGGCAAGATTTAGGGCAAAAAAGACACCTAAAGATGTATTAAAGAAGATTGGCAAGATCAAACAAAAGGAATTGCAGGTTGAAGATTATGCTTAAAAACTCAAAACCAGATGAATAGGTTGCAATCAAACCAAAGGTCATCTTGGGAGCAATTAGCTGACTACTTTCGTAAGGGATTGAGGAAGCAACTGAAAAGTCATGTTGCAAGACATGCACCTCTCCCACCCAACTCCGGAATTTGGCAACTTGGTAGATGCAACAATAAGAGCTGAAAGAAGATATGGCACAAGTGAGAAAAAGAGAAGTAAGAGGAAGAAATCCAGAAGTATAAGGTGAAGATAATTGAGAGGATGTTGGCGGCAATGAATGTTTTTCCAGTAACCGAAATAGATCTCAACACAGAATTATTGGACAAGGATCAGCAGGCTGAAAAGCAAAAGAAGCAATTTCCAGACTAGCTCACTGAACTGAATTCTGGAGAACGCCCAGTTCAGCTGACTGGAAGGCCAAAAGAACCAGTCAATTCCAGTACACCAGTGGTTTTTGAACAAGCATACTCTAAAGAAGTTACTCAAAATTAGAATAGCAGTTCAGAGCTCAGGGGATAGTCTTGGGATTATGCCGAGGAGTCGACCAAAAGAAAGGGTGGTGGGCCTAACTGGTTGCTACCAGATGATCAAGAAATAGAGGAATGGAATCTAGGTTCTGAAGAAAATCCTAGATTGCTCAAAGTCAACAAACATCTGAATCCTGAGATGAAAGAGAAGGCCCGACATATGTTTCAGCAGTACAACGATGTGTTTGCATGGGAGCATACTGATCTCAAAGGAGTAGATCCAGAGATATGCCAACATCGAATACCATTGAAACCAGATGCCAGACCAGTGCGACTGCAATGATACCGAATGAATCCAAATTATGCTAAGAAGGTCAAGGAAGAGATGGATAACCTTCTAAAGATTGGGTTCATTACTGAAGTAGCCAGTAGTGACTGCTTATTTCCTATTGTGGTGGTGCCCAAGAAGAATGGAAAGCTTAGAGTATGTGTGGATTATAGGAAGCTAAATGCTCAAACCATTAAGGATCCCTTTCCATTACCCTTCACAGGACATGTTGCTTGATGAAATTGTAGGTTATGAGATGTATAGCTTTATGGATGGCTATAGTGTCTATAATCAATTACAAATTGCTCCCAAGGACTGGAGTAAAACCGCTTTTATTAATGAGTTGGGAGTATTCATGTATTTGGTTATGCCATTTGGTCTTTGCATGCACCAGCCACTTTCCAACGATGTATGATGGAAATATTCAGTGAATTTCTTCACCGATTTCTTGCCATATTTATGGATGACTTCACTGTATATTCAACAAAGGAGAAGCATTTACTTTTTTTGGAAATGGTTTTCCAGTGCTACCAAGAAAAGCGGATCTGTTAGAACCCATTCAAATCTGTTTTTTTGATCTGGAAAGAACAGCTACTGAGACATGTAGTGTCCATGAATGGTATCAAAATGGCCAATGACAAGATTTAGTGTGTCCAATAGGCCAAGACGCCTCACAATGTATCAGAGTTAAGTTCTTTCTTGGGATATATCACTTTTTATAGAAGATTTGTGCACAAGTTTGCTTCCCAGGCATTACCTTTGTATGAACTCACAAAGAAGACCAACAAGTTCAGTTGGACCGCTGAATGTGAGGAAAGTTTTCATAGTTTAAAGAATGCTATTATCAGTAAGCCAGTACTTCAACAATCGAATTGGGATCTCATTTTTCATGTACATGTCGATGCTTCAAGACTGGCGATGGGAGCAATATTGGCTCAGCCAGAAGGAAGAACTGATTATCCAGTGTACTTTGCCAGTCGGAGGTTCAATCAGGCTGAACAAGGGTATACAACTACTGAAGGAGAAGCCCTAGGAATGGTTTTCAGTGCTACTAAATTGCGTCATTATGTGTTGGGTAAGCTATTTCATTTTTATGTGGATCATCAGACATTATTATTATTTATTAACAAAGTCATTATTCAAGGCCGAGTGATAAGATGGATGATGTTCCTGATGGAATTGAATTTCGTATTTTCCATAAGCCCGGTAAAACCCATTGTGGTGCTGATTTCCTGTCCAAGAGCACGGATGGATACTCTGAGGTGTCTTTGAGAGATGAGCCAGTGGATGCAAAACTATTTCAGATAACAACTGCATAAACAACTGATCCGGAGTTGTATGATGTATATCAGCTTCTTTCTAGGGGAGGATTCCCAGACAATTGGACTTAGAATCAAAAGAAGGCTCTAATTATTAAGAGTCTGAAGTTCACCATCATTGGCGGATCACTTTACAGAATGGGAGTAGATGGGGTTCTTCATAGATGCGTGCTATGGAGGGAAGAATGCAAGTTATGTCATCAGAGGCACATAATGGGGGTTCTGGAGGACATTTCTCTACTAATATTACTTCCAAGAAGATTCTGCAGGCTGGATTGTGGTTGCAAACTTTAATATCTGATGTTAGAAGCTTTTGTAAAACATGTGATATATGCCAGAGGATGGGCAGACCCACAACAACAGATATGACTCCTCTAACTCCAGTCCAACCGTTGGGTGTATTTATGAAATGGGGTCTGGATTTTATGGGTCCATTCAAGAAAATTACTCCAAGGAAGAATAGGTATATATTGATGGCCACTTGTTATGTGACCAAATGGGTAGAAGCTAAGGCTCTTTCCGACAACACTGCGAAGTCCACATTTGTGTTCTTATTTGAAAATATTTTTTGCCAATATGGATGTCCTGTGGAGATTGTGTCTGACCAAGGAACACACTTTATAAATGACACTATGGACATTCTCATGGACATGCTTTCAGTCAAGCATCAAAAGTCAACACCATATTATCCTAGATGCAATGGGCAAGCCAAAAGCAGCAACAAGACTGTCAAGACTATTCTCACAAAGATTGTGCAGAAAGAGCCACATCAGTGGGATTTGAAACTTCAAACTGCTCTCTAGGCTTATCGGATAGCCTATAAGGTCACCACTAGATTGACACCATTTAGAATGGTGTATGGAACTGAAGCTGTCGTGCCCATGGAATTTGTAATACCCAGTCTCAGGATGGTGGTAGAGTATGGATTGGATTTTAATCACAATCTAAAATAGAGACAGTAGGAGTTAACACAGTTGGATGAGTTAAGACAGAGGGCTATGCTAGACCAGGAAATTATTCACCAAAGAAGGAAACACTGGCATGATAGACGAATCAAAGTCAGGGAGTTTCAGAAAGGAGATTTGATTCTGCTATATCAATCAAAACTGGGTCCTAAGAAACCGAACTTAAAGATAGCTTGGGCTGGTCAATATGAAGTTGATTGGGTGTTTTCCAATGGCACAATAAGATTGAAATATTTATCTGGATTACTATTGCCAGGCGTTTATAATGGGGCCAAAATCAAGCTATATTATTCCAATGACAAAGAGACTTCCAGGGATGATGATAATGGTATTCTGGGAGCTGAAAACCAGGAAAATTCAGACTCAGTCATTTTAAGCCTTTTTCATGAACAACCAGTACCAGAGCCAGTCAAAGGGTCAGAAGAGTCTTAGGACGACAAAACTATGTCAGTAGCAGAATCTGTAAAGTGTCAGAGCCAATATCAGTTTTTATGGGGAAAAGGGCCAGTTGGACCATCAATAGTAATCATTTCATGGAACATGGAGAGTATTAGCCAATGCATGTATGCCACATCATTTGTGGTGCACAGGACTATAGGAATGATAATTAGTGGAGCTTTTATGGCACGAACGCGTATAACGGTAAGGTGAGTAAGCATCTTTCCTCATAAATCTCCTGCATGACGTTTGCCTGCTGTCACACATTCACCATCGCCAAGCTCCGAAGCCTCGTCCCCCTGCAACCATAGACTTCTTCATCAGAAGCAACAGTTGATTGCTGTTTGTCTCTACCCGATACACCGGGATATGGATTTTAATATTTGGGTAAGTCTTCTTCTTCTTCCACAGAGGCATCGTCTTCACTTTGTATGGGCCAAAGAAAAATGTCGGAGAAGATGCAGGATACTATAGAGGAAACTCAAGCAATTATCACCTCTATCACAGCCTCCCTACCACTCATTCCCCATAGTAAGATACAACGATATGTGTTTATTGATTTGCATGTGGTTGTGTAAGCCACAAGAATAGAGTTCAAAACAGCCATCATTAGGCAGGTTCTCAATTCCTTCAATGATGATGACGACAGTGCTATGGTGTATGGAATGAAAGTGTCAGCAACTCCGAACAACATTGCTTATGCTTTCAAGATGCCAAATGAGCCAAAGCTGGCTGTGGCAACTGTAGAGCAGATAACTGCAGCTCTGAAGGAAGATGACATAGCCAAGAAAAAACGTAAGGTCAGTGCGCAAGGGGTTCCAATAGCAGGTTTGGACGTCCCCATTGCTTACCGGTTTGTGCCTAAAGATGTGAGTCTGAAGAATAACCCCACATATGTTTCAGAAAAATTGTTTGCTATGTTACTAGCAAAGAGATTGGATGCCAAGGCTTCAATCCACCTATGTCAGATTCTATCTCAATGTGCTTCAGCAGACCGCCAAGCTAAAGTCTCAGACTGTTTTTAAAGCCTGGTATGTCTGGCAGTTTCTCTACTGGGCAACTTCCCCAGATGCTCATCATCAAGTACGGATGGTGTGGAGTCCGAAACCCATCCCATCGACTAAAAATGTTGACTTATCCTCTGATGAAGAAACCCCAGGCACTCAATTGGCTCTTACTGGTCAAAAGAGAAAGGTCACGCAGGAGGAAGTTGGCAGCTCTAAGAGACCAAAAACTACATTGGCCAAGAGCAGTGCTGTCGTAAAGCAGCTAGAAAGTCAGGTCAAAACTATGTCTATTGAAAAATCTCCAGCAGGCCAGACTTCAGCTCGCCAGACAGACCAGCCTCCAGTGAAGACTACTGTTGGGACTAGCCAACAAACTGAGCAGAGTTCAGCAACCACCAGTGCTGGAAAAGACCAGCCTGACAAGACAAGTGCTCAGCAGTTGGCAGCTTACACTGATAAGGGAAAAGGTTCGGTACCTGCTAGTCCACTTGGTAATTCTACTATTCCTTTTAGTGACATGGCTCTGGCCTTAACCAAGAAGGATAGATTACAACAACTGCAGACTCATCCTCTTAAAGGACGATTAATCTTGCACAAACCTGATTATACCACACTACCAGATATGGCTCCTATTACAGTTTATGAGCCAGTTGCCTCTGACCCAACAACGGTCAATGATGGTTTGCTCAATGCTAATCCAGTCATCCTGGAATACGATTATCCATGCCTTGGGACAAATGATGGATGCCTCATCGTCCACTGATGAAGTGACGAAGTTACAACTTGAACTGTTGACAGATTTCAAACTATGTTGAGAATGAAGAGAGTTGATTTTAACACCCTGCTGACCAGCCATGCTGCATTAAAAGACTCTTTAACAGAGAGATACATATACAATAATTTGGCTGATATTTTGGATCCAGCAGGCAATGCTATTTTCAACATAGATAATCTGAAGCGCTCATAGAAACCATGCAGAGTGATTTGTAGGATAAGATTTCTGAGTATAACAATGCTTTGGCAAGTCAAGCTAATATGGACTATATTGATGAGCAGAATGACCTCGAGGAGGATTCTGAGAAAGAAGAAGAGAAGGATGAAGAGAGGGAGGAGCAACCAACAGATAAACATGATGATGATGATGATTCTCCTCCATCTCCGCCTTCAGGATCTGGTGCTAATGGATCAGCTACCACAGGGGGCAGTCAGCCCAACACAAACTAGCCAGACCAGTATAAGGATCAGTAGTCGGGAGATCAAGGGACTGAAAATCAGCAAACGGGCAACACTGAAGACTCCCTAGTACACCAGTCACAACACTCTGCAGATGTGAAAGGGAAAGCTAAAGTTGTGATTGAAACTTTGAAAGGTGATGAGCAACATTCATTACAGCTCATCACACTGAACAAAAGGCTAAGACATCAGCAAGCTCCTATAACTAGGATGTATTTGGAGGATGATGTTCTTCTTTATGATTTGGAACGTTTTCAGAGGCTATATGTCGGTGCTAGAGAAATGGTCCAGCATTGGAAATCAACCGCTTTCCATGATCAGGAGGTGTGCCAACTGCCTGAGCATCCTAGCAGAATTTAGTTGCTAGAGAGAGTACCTAAATGGGCACTAACCTCTGATGATAAGCTAGTCAATGCACACTGGCAGCAACAGTCTACTGCAGACTGTCATTCCCTAGCTATTGAATTAGAGCTCTTGCTTGGGAATCGGCCTACATATAAATATATGAAAGAAGTCAAAAATCAGCTGAAAGAAGTCCTACTCAAATGCAAATTGCTAGAGGAGTCATGCACCAGAGGGTACAAGCTATTCTTGAAGATTAGACTTCTAGCAGTGAGGGATCACAACTCAAATGACAGTAGGGGAATAGGCCATTGCTCTCCGAAGATTGTTTCAGCTGGTTAGAATCACCAAGGAGGAGAACCAGACTATTCTAAATTTCCTAGAATTTATACCTGATTCCCCAGCTCTCTTGTATGCTTTGAGCTGCCCAGGTTTTTCCCAGCTTTGTATCCTCAACATCCAGAACCAATGGATCGGCTTACATACTATAACATCACTAATGATCTTCAAGATTGGTATGAGCGATCCACTGTAGAATGGAAAACCTGGCAATCATTGATCAATAATGCTCTCCAGTTAAATGATGTTTTGGAGCTGAAAAGTGAAATGCAGAGGATCAAGCTTTGTATGGGACAATGGAAAATCCAGCTCAAAGGGCTCACCAAGGTCACAAATCAGCTACTGTAACTTAATGTGGAGTCCTCCTGAAAAGGATATTACGGCCTAACCAGGTCTAGGACCACAGTATAGAGAAATGCCTGAGATACTCTTTGAAGCTAGGATTAAAACAAATCAGCCTCTACCAGAAGGATGGATCCACACAGCTTCACATTGTCATAAATTGGCCAGAACCCGTCTGACAAAGGGTAAATGCACGCTCTATGATCCCGACACCAAAACCTATCATCCTCTCATGCCCTATGAAATTGAGATGACCATAGAAAGGTAGGATTAGCTTGAGTAGGAGGCCATTTACAGACTTATCCTGAAGGACAATGCTGGCACTGGGACTTCTGAGATACCAACACGGATGAAGGGCAAGAGGAAGCGGGTTCAGTGGAAGGATACTTGGTAGTTCCATCTCAGAATCAGATGGTCGATTTTTCCAGCCAATCTCAGAATCAAATGATGGATTTTCCCAGTAAGGCGATGGAAATTCTTTGGCTAGGTACCCTTGGAATTACAATTATAGGGGTGTCAAGCACTCAACAAGCATGAAATATGGTATAAAGCTAGCAATACCAGAAGAGCTAGCAACTTTAGAGGAGTAATATCATGAGGAACATTAGTCGACTCAGCAAACGGAAAATGGGTTCCTCAACACCACAAAGAATCAGACAGTGGATTTTTTTCCAGAAATTTTGGAGTTATACCAAAATTCAAGAAAGGAGGGAAGGATGTAGAAGGCAAAGACGGCTCCAGCAGACAGAAACTATCTCCTGGAAGTCGGACAATGGATTGGTCACGCAACAGTAATTACCACGGTAGTTACTACAGTAACTTCTAGAGGCTATAAAGAGGACCCATTACATTGTAATCGGGTTGCTTGTCTTTTGGATTCTTACTTCTTAGTTCTCTTGGTTTTAACCTCCTAAGAAATTCCTGAGCTACAATCTCCTCGCCTGTAACTCCACTTTGTAATCATTACTACTGTAGTCAATTGACCTTTAGTCTATTATACATTGTACTTGTTATTTATAAGCTATGAATCTGAATCTGAAACTGTAAACGCTTTTCCAGTCATCCACTCCGTTTCTCATTCCAGTATACTATTTCAGTTTAGTTAACTATTTTAGTCCAGTTTCCACCTTCTATTCCAGTTTCATTGACTGAACTGACGATTTACCAGTAGTTGTAAATTCTAACACTGGAATCAACTATCTGAAGAGACCAGCTCCAATTCCATTGAATCTTCTTTTTCTTCATTAAATTTAGATACTAAATCTGATGAAGAATCAGACACTTATGAAGACAAGGATGATACATGGATTGCAAAGAACAAATAGAAGACAAAGAAGAAGAAGAATCAGACCCTTATGAATATGAGGATGATACATGGAGTGGAGCCAAGAAATAGAAAACAAAAAAGAAATTAAACCAAAGAAGCACAAAATCAAAGGAAAGAAAAGGAGCATGAAATTAGATTTTGAAGATGCTTCCAACATTAAAAGTAGGTCAACTACTACTGAAACTAGTTTCTGATTTTAGTCAAAAATTCTTTAGGAGTATGACTAAAAAAAAAAAGAGAGGATAAAAAGTAGAAAAGGAAAGGGAGTCAACTTGAATTAGTTGAGATTGATTGTGGAGATTTAGCTCCAGATGATGTGGATTATAAAGTTCATGTGATCAACATCTCCATTGGAAAGATGTACCTTTTATGTAGATGGAGGTTTAGGAGCCAATATTCTTCTTGAATCAGTTTGCAAGAAAGTGAACCTAAGGAAGTGGGAAACACCTTTTCATTTCAAACGCTGACAAAAGGAGAGTAGCCTTTGGAAATCTTAAAATATCAAACAATAAGTGTAGCACAATTAAGTTTTGTGGTTAATTTTGTTGTTTTGAAGTTGGAAGAATCAACTTGTTATTACCCAATGATTTTTGTAGACTGTGGCTAAGAGCAGCCCAGGTGAAGCAATTGTGGGGTGTAGATACAATTGTGATCAAGCAAGGGAAGAAGAAAATAAGGATGCAAATGTGCCAAAGAGGAGTATTCCACCTAGATTCAGACCTTTATATGTAGAAGGTATCATTATGGGTAAAGCTATAGAAGAAGGTGAGGAGGAGGAGTTCCTGAAGAGAAATGCAACAATAGTTTCAATCTTTGAAGTAGATGTACGCAATAGAGAATAAGAAACGGCTACATGAAATGACTTTGAAGGAAGATAAGAAGAAATTAGGAAAAACAATCAAAGAGTAAAGGTTGGAAGAAGAGGAAGAAGCTTTTGAGGCAATTATCAATGCAAAAAATATATTTAAAGAGGAAATGTCCAAGAGTTCTAGAGTCAAAGAAGATAAATTGGAAGAAATGAATTTAAGAAATGAAGATAATCCCAAAATGGTTAAAGTATCTATTAAAATGGATGCTAAATTCAAAAGGGCATTGAAAGCATTGTTAATAGATTTCAATGATTGCTTTTCTCGGTCATACACTGATATGAGGGAGCATATCCAATTGTATATCAGCATACCATCAATTTGAAAGGAGATGCTTTACCAATAAAGCAACAGAGATACATGATGAAGCCTAATTACGCCAAATAGGTCAAACAAGAGCTATCGAAAAACCAAAAACTCATGGCCTGTCTTGACCCGGAATATTATGGCCGGACGCGATCGAAAAGTGGTTGAAAAACAACCGATCGGTTGGCCGATTGCCGGTAGTCAATGTGGCCAGTGGCCGGAGGTCGGAAGTCTATGACAGGTGGCCAGTGGCCAAATTCAATGACCGGTGGCCAATTTCAAGGCGGACTTGTCTTCTCAAGGGCGGCCACACATGGGCGCATTGGAGAGTCACTTGGACTTGTCTACACAAGGGCGGCTACACACAGCTGCATCTCATGAGCTGCTACAAATGGAGGCGTGGACGGGCCTGCAAATATACAAATAATATGCTACATAGAATGAAATACACGAATTTGCATACCTGGCAGTCGCCCATACAACACAAGGTAGAGAGGAGGAGAGAGAGAGAGCCAAAGAGCGCGTGTAGGCGCACCTCCTAGAGCGGAGTGCTACGCCGGCACGGCGAGAAAGAAGAGAGGCGAGAGGAGAGGAGAGAAGAAGACACAAGCACTGGGTACAATCTCCCCCTGTGCAAGAGTGATCATTTCCCTCTTGCACGTTGGAGAGGGGGAATGGGGAACACACCCGACACATCCGCGATGGCCCCTATATAGCTCAGGGTATTCACAGCACCCCTGTCCTCTCAAAAACACCTTCAAAAGAGATGATTCACACTAGCAGGGCCTCGCTTGCACTTCGCCCAACGCACAAACACTCTGCACAATCCTCGGACAGCTACCACACAAATCTTGCCCGCTTCTTGCACTTCCACAGTTCAATACCTCTCTCTTTCTCTCTCACACACAGAGGGGGTCCGGGGGGGCACACACGCTCACACACACTGGCACCACACACCTGGGAGATGAGCAAAGAAGAAAGGGGGGAAGGAGGGAGAGATGACACCAAAACCCGGCAATGATAACTTCCCTTGCAATGAAAAAACAACATGTACAACATCCATGTCTGCTCTACGCCACGCCATGGCCATCACAATTTCGTACAGAGGGGCACACACCTCCCTCGCCAAACCGAATCCATCGACACACGCCTTGACGGGAACCTCTGGCTTCACTCGTGTAGCATCTCCTCCTCGTGACAGCCCTCGCTGGCCCCTTCTTTTGCAAAGCGCTCGCTCTCTTCGCGCCGCTTCACAGGCCACACCTTTCGTGCCGGCTTCGACTATCCAGCACACGAGAAAAACCCTTCTTCATTTTTTCCATATCCCTCCTCTTCCCCTTGCTTGCCAAAAGAAAGGCCCTCCTCTTCTAGAAAAAAGTCTCCTTCCTCCTTAATCACTTGCCTTCCTCCTTAATCACTTTTACCTCTTAGCTTCATAAGGGAAAAAAAAAACTTTCTTTTTAAGCAACAGCTCCGGCGCTCCGGCGCTACCGTGCCTTTGGGATTTCCTTTTTCTTACTCAAACTCGAGCTTCCCTTTTTTTTAACTTAGCCTTGAACTTATATTTTCCTTCTTGCTCACTTGGGTCCCCAGCCACCCTTTTCTTTCCTTTTCAATTCACAACCAAAGAGTCCTTGTTTCCCACATGGTTGGTGCTCACTGCTCACAACACAACTAGAGCTTGCCATCCAAATTTTTCGACTATGTTGCATGGGAGATTCATTTGTCGGCCCCAAAATCCTCGCACTTCCCCGGCATTTCTTACCATGGCCTCCGAAAACATGTCCAAAGACGGGGAAAACCACCCGATCCTTTTTCGCCACCACCGCCTGCCAACTTGAATTGAGACCATCTCGATGTCCATAACTCCGATCAACGAGCCGCCAATTTTGGTGGAATCCCCACATCGCATGCCATTTTGTAGAATCTAGGCGAGCCCTAAAAACATGCCTGTCGACGAGCCTACCAACGTGGCCCGATGAGCACGTACCCGACCCCCGACAAATATTCCACAGGCCATAACTTGCCCGTCTGAGCTCCGAATGGCAAACCGAAAAGACCGGCATGCTCCACAACTTGAGCTTTACATGTGTATCCACTTATCTTAGTTTTGGCCACCTGTCTGTATCTGCTCTGCCCGTTGGGACCTACGAAGCCTTCCATCTTCGGACTGGCATATCTTTCACACCGAAGCCCCGTTTGACGAGCCGTCTGGACGAGCTTCTAGAGCACCTTGAGCACTTAATTTTTGGGACACATTCCCCGCATATCCAACACTTTGATGTGCCATCCCAATAAGCCCACTTTGGAGGCCTCCCCTTGGCCTAAAAAACCGTCTTAAGCATGCATTTCCGCTGCCACCCTCCTGCCCAGGGTCTTCATACCTGCTTTAGCCCTTTGCCATGCGCATGCTAGCACCCTTTGCACTTCATAGCATACTTCCCAGTGCGGACCAACTTTGGCTGCATCAACGTATTTCATTTATAGATTTCTTCGATGGTCAATGTGAGTACAAACTGGCCGGCCGGTCATAAATGGCCAAAGCTCATAAAGAGCACTTGAATAATAAAATGTACAATATATATTTCCATTCTCATAGGCCTAGCTCGGTCTAGTATTTTCTACCTGTCAACTGCAATAAATCATAAAATATCATTTCTATAACATACCTCTCCGTTGGAAAGCAACTGTCCTCAATTGCGAAGATAAAAATCTGCAAACAATACTTGTCAAAAACAATGATTAGAAATCTGTATAAAAAAAAATTAAAAAAATCCATAAAATTAAACACATTGGTTATGCCTGCCGTCATCCACATACTACCTATTCTAGTGTCCCATACCACTAGAATAAGCAGTATATGTCATACCCTGATGAATCAGGATATCATTGGTCACACTCATCATTGTATAAATCAATTCTCATCAATCTCAAGTTCACTTCCATAAATACTGTCTCAACCGAAAATCATCATATACCAATTCCAAATCCAAATTCAAAATATCTTTCATTTTCTATACCCAGGTAACAAAATCATACCAGTTACAGTGGTGGCCACTGCAACATGATTTTGTGATCGGTGTTGCCTAAATCGGCGAATCTACACCAATAAGACGTGCTGCCTACATCGGCGAATCTGCACTAATGCTGCCTAAATCGGCGAATCTGCATTTGATATTGTTTTAAAATTAAGAATTTGCAATGTATCCATGTGCTGCCTAAATCGGTAGATCTACACCAAGATGAGTATTTACACACTGCCTAAATCGGCGGATCTGTGTGTCCGTGACCAATGGACTAGGCTAGACACAATTTTCACAGGTGTAAGACCAATTTGGAGCATGTTGGAGTAGGAGGGTACTTACAAACTATTGTTTACTATCCCAGAGCATCTTAGATCACATGAGTAGCTGCATAGGTAATTGACAAATCATCTCAATAAAAATTCTTTTCCATACAATGAGAAGCTATGTCCTTAGCAGTGTTTGAGTATTCAGCATAGAACACAATGGAGAGAAATGAAATATGAAAAAAGGAATGATGTATGTGATGTACATACCTGAAGGATATGTTGCATCAAAATGTGTATGTATCTCTGTGTGTGGCAAGCGTGAGGTTCTTGTAGTATGTTAACTCATGTGTTGAGCAATGTAACTCTCGTACTACTTGAAATTCTGTTCTTGTAAACACCATTTGCTATCCCATCATTTGTGTCTCAATACATACTTGAAATAAAAAAGCAAACGGTTCAATTTATCTTGTTAGAATACTCAGCTCATGTGCTAGGTGAGAGTGTGAGAGTTATAGAAAAGAAGCACACAAAATTGCAATATTGCTACCTGCATTGGTCAAAATCAAACAATATTAAAAGGGGGTGGTGTTGGGCAATTAGCACGAGGCATCGGTTAAGGCTGTCCTTGCTTTAAGGTTTACGAATTGTACATAGAAGGTATAATTGTATCCACTTTTATTTTTATTCTTACTACAGGCGGCAAGCAGAGAAATGAGTAACAAATACATTATGCAAAAACCAGTAATGAGAAAATTATCACTGCCTAGCCAAAATTATAATAATGATTTGATACAATTCAATATCGTGTTGTGTCAATGAGCCTAATCGTCCTAGATTGCGCAGCCCCGTGGATACCTTGCAGCCGAGGAGTATCCGACTTCATCAACCAAGGTCTGGGATCGTGATTATCGTCTCTAGTTTTAATGTGGTCGTCAATTTTTGAATTGGCCAATGATAGTCATGGAACCTACGTAAGGTGATGATTTGTATTATTATGATTAGTATTATTTTAAATTTGTTTATGCTACCACATCTAGAATATGCAACAATAGAATGATGGAGTTGACGATCAAAGATACAAGCACATATGCTTACAAAGGACACCATGACTTCCTTAATGTATTAACTGTCTACAAAAAGCTTATACGACCAAATTGAGACAATCCATATGGATCCAATACATGTCTAGGTACAAAATAAAATGAAGTACAACAAAAGATTGAAAAAAAACGTCATCAGCGTCGGTGTCAATGCCTGAGGATGGTGTGCATTGGGCGTCGTCTGAGAAAAGTATTGCAATGGTCGCTCCAAAGCTTCGTCAGTGTGTACTTCTGGCACTGTCGTGGGGGGGGGTCAGATGCAGTAGATGAGGGGGAGAGCAAGAAATGAAATGAAATAAATTGTTATATTAAACGCCTTGAAAAGCCAAAATTACATATATATGATACAATCTCGATGGAGCTAATTACAATATTTGGATATAAAATAAAACAAAGTGAAGTGTGAAACTAAGTCAAAAGCCTAAAATCTGCATGCTAAAATCATCATCAGTATTGTCGTGAATGCCCGATGGTGCTCCACAGTGGGCGGTGTCGCAGAAACTATTGCAGCGGTCGTTGTAGAGCTGCATCAATATTCACCTCTGTAGATAGTCGCGCGACAGAGAGAGAAAGGTTGGCTGGAATATTACTTCCAGTTGCACCTTCCAAACAACCACATGCCCTTGTTGGATTTTCTTGCCATGCATCAGCTACAAACAGTGCTGCCAACACATGCTTTTTACCAGCTAACAGTATTAGCCCTTGTCACCTACAGTTACGAGTAGGTGGCTGCTGCATATTGTGCTAGTGTGTCTGGTGTGTGTGGGTGTCTGGATGGTGGTCGAGAAGCCTTTGTAACTGGGGGGGGGGGGGGGGGGGGGTGGTTCGTCGCAGCACGCGACAGAGGGAGGATGAAGAGGTTCTGGGTTGTGTGTGGTCGTTTTTTGGCAAAACCAGTGCATCCAGGGGAGAACAAATTACCATGCACTGAGATCCTGAAGAGGTTGGTGCCACTAGTGGCTTTACAGCTCCAGTCTTGCATGGCGGGCTGCACCGAGAGAGAGAGAGAGAGAGAGAGAGAGAGAGAGAGAGAGAGAGAGAGAGAGAGAGAGAGAGAGAGAGAGAGAGAGAGAGAGAGAGAGAGAGAGAGAGAGAGAGAGAGAGAGAGAGAGAGTCACGACTCACGTCGTTGGTGGCCATTCAAATTGTACTATTCCTATTGGGCCCTCGTTAAAATCCTCTGCATGCAAAGGATTGGTGGGTGCTGCATGGGTTGGTAGGCGTTGTAGTGCGACTGAGAGTGGGAGAGAGTTTTTCGAACGGTCACTGAAGAGAGAGAAAGTTGAAACGTTGCACGGGAATAAAATAGACAGAGAGAGTAAAATAGGCACTATTTGTGTGGCCTCCAGTAGACCACAGAGAGAGAGAGAGAGAGAGAGAGAGAGAGAGAGAGAGAGAGAGAGAGAGAGAGAGAGAGAGAGAGAGAGAACGATGTAGGTGTGTAATTCCAAAGTCGCATGGCGGTTGTGGTTGAGTGATGCAGCTGCAGTACCCATTAGAGACTTGCTTTTGCATGGAAGTCAAAGGTGCTGTGGCGGGATTGGTCCTTAGCGAGCGCAATGATATTGGCGTGGCGCTGGTCGGATACGATAACTATAGCCTTGATTATTAATTATCTATTATTATTATTATTATTACTATTATTATTTTAGATCTCTAAGGAGTGTTTCCCACTACGTGAAGAGTCTCCACAATGCCAACTTAGACTTGTGCTCGAACTCCTTTGCAGTACTTGGATCTGCCCGCTCTTATTTTGACAAGGATAGAGATCTTGAGGCATTGTTGGGGTTTTGGTCTTCAAATTTCACCCTTTTATTTTCATGATTTTGATTCAGCTATTCATCTATATAGCTAGCAACCATTACTTCTATATATATCTATACTATTAGAAAGATTGCTCATATGGATTGTAGATCCTATTCAATATGCAATATTTACGACAATTTGTAGTGCTAAAAGGTCATGAAAGATGAATAAATTATGCATATTATTAATTTTTGCTTGCTATCGTTCACTGCCAACAATCAGGCAATAGAAAAAAATTAAAAACAATACTCATAACCTTCAGTTAAGCACGCCTTCAAGGAATTTATATGCCACGCGAATAAGAAAATGAGAAGAGATTAAGGTAGAAGAGGAAAACGACTTAGCTGTAGCCTGTACAGCTCTCCATAATTATATTGATAGTAGTAGGAGCGTAAATCTGGGCTCTGATACCACTGCTACAAACGGAGGCGTGGACGGGCCTGCAAATATACAAATAATATGCTACATAGAATGAAATACACGAATTTGCATACCTAGCAGTCGCCCATACAACACAAGGTAGAGAGGATGAGAGAGAGAGCCAAAGAGCGCGTGTAGGCGCACCTCCTAGAGAGGAGTGCTACGCCAGCACGGCGAGAAAGAAGAGAGGTGAGAGGAGAGGAGAGAAGAAGACACAAGCACTGGGTACAATCTCCCCCCGTGCAAGAGTGACCATTTCCCACTTGCACGTATTTCATTTATAGATTTCTTCAATGGTCAATGTGAGTACAAACTGGCCGGCCGGTCATAAATGGCCAAAGCTCATAAAGAGCACTCGAATAATAAAATGTACGATATATATTTCCATTCGCATAGCTCGGTCTAGTCTTTTCCACCTGTCAACTGCAATAAATCATAAAATATCATTTCTATAACATGAGCGAGGGCAGCCCTTTTGGTCTGTAAAAGAAGGCCTCTTCTACACACAAAAGGTAATGTGGTGCATTGTGAGGTTGATGTGAGGTTGTGAAAGCGAAGCAAGGTGGGAGCTCTATTAAGGGAATAATACCTTTGTAACCTACTTCATGTTCATGTACTAAAACCACTGAGTTGCTGCTTTCTCGTGGATGTAGCCCACATTGGGTGAACCACGTATATTGTGCTCTCTCTCTCTCTCTCTCTACTCTATAATCTCTCACATGTGAAAATTATCTCTCTCCATTTAGTAAACTACTCCAATATCTACTTAGCTACGTCCTATTTCGTAACACTCCCTCAGCAGCAATGGAGCTCCACGTTCAACAATGTTGGATTGAAGCGATGTGGTGAGGATCTGACAAGGATCGGGGTTGATCTCGGAGCTCAAAGCTCTCGACATGTGTAGACTCTCTTGAGCTTGTAGAATCTTGAGAGGGATCTAGGTAGCTTTGCAGAATGGGAGCTGTGTCAAGTCTGCAGAGAATTGGCCATGGCGGCATCTGCAACAGTAACAAAGCTTGAGCTTGCAGGGGTTTGAGAACTTGGCTCCCCACACCCAATAACCGTGAGTAGCCCTCCCGAGCAAGGATAGCATCTTGGAGAATGGACATATGCAGGGCAACATATTAATGAGCAAGAATCGGGGTAGAGCTCGTGAGCTTTGGAGAATTTGGCGGAGAGCAACAATGAGCATAGGAATGCAATTGAGCAAGGAATCGAGTAGAGAGGATCTCGTAGCAAAGAGAGACCTTGTAGTAGAATCAAGCCTAGTTCATTAGAGGAAACTACTAGAAACAGAATGAATCCAGCAAGGCAAGAGCAGGGGACTGTGTGTGTACACACACACACACACATTCTACAACAATTGAAGTCGAGAGGGTAGTGAGCAGGTGAAAGCATTGGTCATTGGGAGCTCAATCAAGAGCTAAGCTGCAACAAGCTTGCAATTGAGAGGGAAAATTGATTGTAATCGAAGGAAACAAGCTGAAGCCAAGTAAGTCAAAAGCAAGAAATTTGAGCCTCAATGGGTAGCAAGAACTTGAATTTGAACGCTCGGTGCAGCCAATAGCTCAGAAGTCAGGCAATTAAATAGAGTAACGAGTAGTAAACCTCAAGCTTGAAGGAATTTTATAAATCGAGCAGCTTAGCATGGAATTTAGCAGAGAATTAAAAAAAAGAACTATGTAAGGGTGTGTTCCACACACACACAAAGGTTGGCGAGCAGGCAACAAGAAAATCAGAGAATTAAATTTAGCATTTTAAGTCTCTATGGGTGTGTTTGAACTAGTGTGTGTTCATGCACACACACACTAGTTCAATCGCCAACAAGCAAAAGAGAGAGGATTTGTGGTGTGTCACGCATGTGCGCGCACACACACTCTTGTTCTTGGGGTGTGTGTGTGTGTGTGTGTGTGTGTGTGTGTGTGTGTGTGTGTGAGAGAGAGAGAGAGAGAGAGAGAGAGAGAGAGAGAGAGAGAGAGAGATTCCTCTTGTTGATTAGAGAGAGGCATCACGTGCCTCCTCCCGCCCGTGTGGACCTTGATTAGCAAGATAGAGAGAGCGGCATTGGAGGCGTTTTTTGACAGCACACGCTCTCTTTGGCATCGACCTTCCTCACCGATCATTGACTTGGCAATTCAGCATTGTCTATGACTTTTCGGCTTTTGGCGACCTTCTCAGCATCATTTTCGCTCGGCATCAACTTTGACCATCGGTGGCTACTACATTGACGCGCTTTTGTCTGACGGCGGAAGGCGATATGTGCGGCATGTATTTCTTGGCCTTGATCGAGAGCGAGAGAGAGCGCTTTGGCTCTCCTCCTGCATAGCCTTGCCATCGACTACCGTCCCATGAGGTTTGGCTCCGGAATGGTTTTGGCTCGATGGTTTCCTTCTGTACCCTGACTTCTCATTTTTGACTTATCTGGAGACAGATCGAGCAAGAGCGGCATCAAATCTCCTTTAGCCCCCATTCGGAGTGGCTCAGCTCTGCAATGTCTCCTCAACAACCCCCCCTTGATAGCAATTCATCTTCAATGATTCCCCACTTTCCAGCTTTGACGACACGCTTTAGACACATATGGCTCCATCGAACCATTCTGGAGTGGTTTTCCCACAAGCAGCTCAGCTCTTAGACAATGGTTATGACCACAAGCAATGGGTCGTTCTCTATGTTTGGTTTCCAATCAATGAGTTTATTGACCAACGAGGTAGTATGTACCAGGTTCCAAACGTTTTGCTCATAGGCTGTGCATTCCTTGTAGTGCAGACTATGCGGCACATGTAGTGCTCATGTATGACTATGTGGGTCATTCCAAAGAATTGTTTTTAGCATGATTTTGTGTGTTATGCTATGCATGCATATGTAGATACAATGTGAGCTAGGTATAGCTTGCAGGTGGCAGATTCATAGGTTTACAATTTTTTTGGATAGGTACAATCATCCAGAGAGCCACTGGTTCAAGAGTGATCTTCATTGCTAAGATTTTGGCAATTGATGTATACCACATGTGGATTTTTTTGAGTTTCTATTTTCAAGGGAAAATTTGTTGGATTTTTCCCAAATTCTTGTCATGTTTTGTGCGTATTTGCGGTTTACTCTCTGATGATTTAGTGGTTGAGTCGGACTCCCACTTTGAAAAGTTTTTTCAATTTCATATGCTGGCTATGATTACAAGCATTTGTAGGCTTTAGAGGTTTTTGCAAATCCTTGCAAGAAATCTTCTTGTGGGATGAGTTTTGAGCGTGTTTGCTCACTACTTACATATATGGTTATGCGCTTTACGTCGGATTGAGCTGTTTGTCCCAGATTGGTCTCATTTGGTTTAGTGACACTGTTTATGCTTGCAGATAGTAGAGTTGGTTTTATGCATATGCAAGCATCCGTTTTGATGCAATTGATCATGGCTTTCATGATTATTGTAGTGGTCGCCGAGTGCTGCCCCACTTTGTTGCTAGTTTGACACAATTTTTGGTTGAGATTTTGCTTGACTTTTTGGTTCAGTTTACAAGGAAGACTATCCCAAATTTTCTCGATATTTCTCCATAGTTTCTTGACAGCCATATAGCAGATATGTGTGACAGTTCAGAGTTGACAATGACGAGTCATAAGAGATGGCGGTCTCGTAGTTTCTGATATATGTGATGTTGGCATCGTGGTCACATTAGGCACCGTTGTTTTAGATGTATGAAGCATCAACGAAGATGTATGCATGATGGAGATGAGGTTTTTACACATGCTAGAGTGGTGGATACATTTGCCAATGATGATGATGTCACATTTTCCTTTAGCATTCCTCCTGCTTACTTGGTTTTGTTATACTAGCATGCATTGAGCGAGAGAAGAGATGCATCTCCTTCACGGGTGAGCTCTACCATGCTCATGAGCAGACCTTTTAGCTGTGCAAGATATGCCAGTAGACTCTGTAGGGATAGAGGTAGAGTGGCAATGCTCTATTGAGACATAACAGGTGTTGTTAGAGTCTGTGCAAACAGAGGTAGAGTGGGTCTGCTCCAGAGAGACAAAGATAGAGATGAAAAATATGGAGTTTTTTGATATGCTCATGCTAGAGACTGATGAGTTGATGCTAGGATGCATAATTCCACCTATGGGTGAGAGAAATGTAGCTAGACCAGTGTCGACAATGATACATCCATACATGGTGAGTAGTCTTGATGATGCAGTGCATGCAAGTGCAGGGGATGCTAGTACATCCAGGTTTGTGTAAATTTTGTTAGCATCTGGGCGTCTCATATATGACCTACTAGTATTGAGACCCAACCTAGTAGCTATAGTGTGAGCATTTGTAGTAGGGATTGTTAGTCATATGGTGACTGACACTAGCATGATGCATCGTGGAGCTTTGCAAACAATACATAATTATATGTGGATTTGCATGCAGGGTCTATCATGGATACACATACTCAACTATCACTAGAGTCGATACGACTACATGTAGATCGACTGAGTGAGCTAGTGGTTGTAGGTTGAGAGAGTCTCTCACCTAGTTTCTTGTACATACTAGTAATTTAGCTAGTAGCACCCACTTATTGGAAAATTTGCCTTAAAGTGGGAGGTTGTTGGGGTAAAGGCTCCGTGCCTTTGCTTCGGGACGGACATCCAGTGTCCAACCTCCCACTATGTGACATATACTTACCTTATTCTTCATATACCAAAGAATAAGGGGCTCCTCTACCACTAGGAGGTTGCTACACCCACACAACAATGCACTTCTCCTCTCCCTCTCCTGCACTGCACCACGTACACACACATTCAGTGCACACACACTCTTTCAAAGGACATTTGCAATCATTATGGGTGTTCTTTACAAAAGAGGGATTGATCAAATTCTTAGAAGATGTATTTGTTGGAATTGGGGTTGCAATGAAACACACATAGCTTGGAGAAGTTCAATGCACACAACAAAGAGGGTATTTCTTAGTGCACAAATGGAAAAATAAGTTAGCACTAGAATGATGGGCATATATACAATGCACGGGGGGGAAAACCTCCTAGTGAGGCAAAAAATGCCCCAGCAGTCCTAAGCATTTTCACACACATCACTACCACATATATGGTAACAAATCCCCCCTAGGAGTGATGTAGTGAATGAGAGTTGACTGTCCTTGGAGGAATGTTTAGCTGTCAAAATGTGAAGCAAGTCATAAGAATCAAAGGCCAATAAATATGAGGTGCCTTGAAACATCATGCAAAGTGAATTTTTGCTTCCAAAAGATGCGTCCAATCATAGCCAAAAAACTAAACCGTATAAAGGCAGAAAACACCTAAACTATTATGAAGATTAGACCACTAAATTTTTCAGATTTATGAATGTAACATAAACAATCAAATATGACCCTAGGCTAATGCAAGTTCATAGACCTACTAGACTAAAAACCATACGATCAATCTTAATACAACATCCTAATCTATGCATGTCTATGGGCCACGAAGCTCAAAATATATTAGTACACTGTCACTTAGCTTTTGATAAAGTTCATGGAAGATTTGTTTTTTTATCTTTCATAAAAAAAAGTAAAGCACATCATAAGGCGACCATCCCAAGGTAAGTCAACAAGCTATGACTCTTGGCTCCTTGAACCCTCAAGGAGGTATCCAAAAGTCTACTAGCCTACCAGGGTGACAACTAACCCCTATTAGCCTAGAGCATCAATTTAGGGCCTTGATCAAGCGAGCCAAAGTAGTTCCCCTTGCCTGCCAAGTGCCAATAAGGCGCTAGGCCTAACATAGACACAAACATAACATAAAGATTTTATTTTCAATGTGTCTAGTAGCATTTTCACTACTCTTTTTCAGACACTTCTTGAAATTTATTAATTCATTGTTTAGCACTTTTTATTGCTTCCATAATGAGAGATGCTTATGGAAAATTGACTAAAGGAAGAAAGCCCAATCATAGCCCTAGGTCATGTTAGAAATGAGTAGAGTATTAAGGAAATCATTAGGAATCTAGGATTAACAAGCAATGATCCTACATTAACCTAATGTTAGGATCAATTACTTATGGTTAGCACAAATAAATTCAAATTTCTAATGTATTTAATATTCATAAAGCCAATTGTTGAAACTTTAGTGTATGCCTAGCTTTTGGAATGACAAGCACCATAGGTAGAAGCGAATTCACTTAATCCAAGCATGCAAGGAGTGAAGAGATAAGCAACGAGCAATGTCATGGAAGGATTTCACCTATTTGTGCTCTTTTGACTATTCATGAACATAGTATCCACTTGTTGGATAGAGGCCTTTGATTCATTTATCAAAACTAAGCTTCTTGAAGCGAAGTGTTAGTGAAACACAAGAACCATTATTGAAAGCCAAAACACACAAAAAACTTTATTGAAAACCTAATTCTAGGGTCTCCCATACCCAAATTTGCCAAAGGAAAAAAACACCAGGGGAAAAGAGTGCCTTTGGTTACACACATGATGCTCTATCATAGCAAATGTATGCATACACATCAAAATATGAGAGAGAGAATGCTTCTAAGCAAGCAAATTTTTTGCAATGTCAAATCCTCTCATGCATGATCAAATGTTGATTAATACTAGCTCAAATGAAATGTGAAATTTTAGGTCTAGTGCAAATGAAATGTAGACATTTTAGAACAAAGTAATAAGCTAGTAATCATACACCTTTAATAAAATGAAATAGAATGGCTCTAAATAGCCAAATATTGCAATATATTGCAATGATGATACCCTGTATGTACAATGGAATCCCAACTTGCCAATCCACCCTTCAAAAGAAGTCCAACTTTTAGTGCTCTAAAGGATCTACATTCAAACCATGCACTAACATACTCATTTACAAACCAAAACATTACAATCCAATCTCATGGCCATTCAAACAAGCTCAATAATTAGTGCTATGCAAGGATTTTGCATTCAAAATAATAACTAAAATTGACAATCCAATCCAATTTTGGTATATCAAGTGTTTCAACCAAGCATGCATGTCTCATGTAATCTCACAAAAGTGAAACCCATATGCAAAGAAGAGCTTATCTTTTAGCACAAAGGAACTCTCAAATCAATCCAAGCATTTGAACATTGCAACTCATGCACAAAATGTCAATGAACCATCGTAATCAATGTGCATACAATGGATGCTCTTGTGCAATCAATGTATATGTCAAATCAAAGCACACATGGAGAAAATGTTATGGCTCTAAAATAGCTAAAAATTGCAAATACAATTCAATTTATGCCTCTTAATAGGCAAATAGAAGCTCAGAGTGCTTTCAACCTTTTCGATCATCCCTTTAAAATAAAATACGAGTGTTAGTGCTATGAAAAAAAATTGCGTTTAAATTATGCACTTTAAGAATGCACAATCGATGCTAAGCCCAAGTTTCAATGCAATGCTTCAATCAAGCACCATAATCTATCACACAATCGACAAAATTTGTTAATTTCATCTGATACATGCAAAAACATGAGCATTCCGACACACTCAAGTGCACAAAATCAATACTCATAATCAGCATTTATGACATTCAAAGGAGAAGGATAGAGAGCTTTTCCTGAAAAGAATTGTGCAATTTTTAACCTTTTCTTGGAGTAATTGGTCACAATATAGCTCTCAACTCCTGTAAGCAATCCTCAAAAAGTGTAACCCAACATTGATTGGATCATGTGCAAGTCCTTGAAGCATCTAAACTTTTAATGTTTATTGCAATTGTGCAAAATCGATCATTCAAGATTCAAAACCCACACACAACTCCGCGACTTGAGTTACTTTTGAATTGGAAAATTTTGCACCTTAAAGAAAATTCAACCCCCCTTTTTTTTTGCAAAATCAAGCTTCATTTTTATCTTTAATTTCAAAGGGCAAGTGGGAGGGGTGAGAACGCTTGTTTACTTTTTCATTTTTCATTTAATCACCAAAAAGAGCAAGTTCTAATGGCTTATCTCTCCTTTTTTTCTTTTCAATGGCAGCCGGTTGGTATGCATGCAAGTGATGATGGGACACATCGACTACACAAGGTCTTGCAAGCTGGTGAGTCATCAAATGACAAATGTTGTAGGGCACAACAACAAGCCAATGGAAATGAAATGAATGAGAAAATGTGTGTGTGTGTGTGTCACGCCCACATGTTGGCAGGTGAGAGATAGTAACCAAAAGTGGCCTAGCATGGCAAGAGGCATGTCCAAATTTTTTTGTAGCATGTATGTGTTCTATGGGTTCACCAGATTCGACAAACATCATGAGTGTCAAATTCCAATCATAACTCAGGTGGGGTTTAGGGAGTGCATTGATTGACAGTAGGTTCAAATGGGGTTCAGGGAGTGCATTGATTGGCCGTGGGTTCTAGCGGTAATGTGAATGTGTGTGGGGCCCCACTTGAAACGAATCATCATTGCAAAAAATAGTGGGTGTGTGAGCACGATTTGCCTCAAAAAACCCCCTATAGTGAGTCAGAAAAACATGATTGAGCATGAGTGGGTCTAGTGATGCGCAAAAGCGACAGAATGGCAACTTGTGAGTGTAAGCGACTGAGCAAGTGGGAGTGGGTCCGACATCCAGCATGGCAAGAATGGAGAAGGGAAAATGGGTCCGACAGAATGGCAACTTGTGAGTGTAAGCGACTGAGCAAGTGGGAGTGGGTCCGACATCCAGCATGGCAAGAATGGAGAAGGAAAAATGGAAGCACCATTAGTGGCAAGTGCTAATGGCTGGCTTTGGGGCCTGGGAAATACTCTCCAAGCACAGTGTGTGTGTGGGTCAAGTGGCACCATTAGTGGTGTGGGTGCACGCTAATTCAAGGCCAAGCCAAGAAAGTGGATGGAAAACTGCCAGCTCTGACAACGGGCGCGAGCTGTAACGACAGAAAGGGAGGGTGTGTGTGTGTGAATTAGCATTTTGTTAAATTTTTTTCTTTTTAAAACTCTTTGCTTGAGATGAGTTTCCAACGGAGAGCAAGGAGAGAAGGAAGATGGACTACAAAAAGTCTCTCAAGATTGGGTATATCCTCTCATCAATCAACGTCTTTAAAAAAAAGGTACAAGAAACTTTTGAGTGATGGCTGAAGCTCATTCCAGAATTCATGGACTGTTATTGATAAATCAAATATTGAATTTTATGCACATGCATACACAATGTACAATTATTTCATTGGGAATTTCCATCTTGATCATTTGATCACTCAATTCCAATTCGCAAAGCTCAATTCACAAAGCATAGTAAAAAAACCAATAAGCTTGCATACATATAATTGAATGCCAACCTTTTGCAATTACTTCAGTTACTCTTAATCATGCTCCAAATGCAATGTGAAAATTGATCTCAAATTTTGAGTATGGTAGAAAAATTTCAAAACCACAACTTCATTTGAAACTAGATTGCACACTCAAAAGATTTGGGTCAATAAATCTATGCACATTACCATTCTCATTCATACGACGCTTAATTAAAGATGATTTGACACACACTTTGAGTTGAAAGATTTCATGCACAAAGTTGGTTTACAATCCATCAATCGAATATGGCATGCTCACAAGGTTTGTGGTCTAATTATCCTTAGCCATTCCAAACCTGATTTGTAATTATTGCAAAATCAATTTCTCATCCCAATACCTCAAATCATCCAAACCCTATTGAATTTGTCATTTTGGTTTGTGATGACACACATACTTGAACTTTGGGTTCAATTATGCACACTCATCAATGGAGCATTATGAATCATGAGTGTGTCAAGATTAAGCTTGATTTCTGACAAGAATTCTTGTGTGCGTAAAGATCAATGTGTGTGTGTAGTGCATTAAAAAGACAAAAAAACTGCAATGAAATTCAAGTGTGTGTCAAAAAATTGGGCAAAATTTATGTGTGTGTGTGTGTGTGTGTGTGTGTGTGTGTGTCCAATTGAAGACCACTTGATTCAATGTTTGATGTTCAATTGGAACATCTAAATGTTTTAATTGTAAAATGTGTATCAAACGTGTGTGCAAGCATTAAGGATCATCCTAATTGCATTGCCAATTGAGTCAAATCGGAATTTTTGTGCTTAATTTTGGAGTGTGTGCATTGCTTGATTAGGTCAAATTAAGATTGAGTTTTGATAAATTGAGCATGCATGCATTCATTTATGCTTGATCAAGTATGCAATTTGAGCATTGCAATGTGAAATTCACAGATTAATTGCATAAATGTGTGGTCTAAATTTGGGTGTGTATGCAAATCAATGGCATGCACAATCCAATGCGTATATGAATAATGGTTTTATTTAACAATTATGATGATAGATTGGCCAAATAGTTGATGTATGTGTCACAAATTGGCTCAAAAATTGACATAGATCACTCAATCGGTGCTCAATTGTGGAGATTTTTAGTGTATTTCCATGTTAATGATTGATCAATGAGATAAACACAATCAAAATTAACCATCAATTTCACTCCAATTCAATTAAATTAGGCACAAGGGTGTAGGTTAATTGATTAACATATTACTTAATTTTAGCAAATGATTAGCACACATTGGAGCCACATTAAGCAATCAAGAATTCAATTGAGAAAGGTAGTGCACTTACATGATCTGTAAGGTCCCTCCCCTAAATCCTAGAGCCATTCAGAAATTTTTCGGCCTAAAAAATAATTTAGAAAAAGTAAGACCGACAAAGAAGTTATACGGACAACGAGACTTTACTCGAGAATGAAAAGACAAGGATATTTCAGATAAGAAATTACGTCATCCCTATATTTTTCCTTTAAGATTAAGATTATTTTTATACTTATTCATTAAAAGTCGCGTGGGAACTGATTTAGATCGAGAACTATGAGAAAAAGGGACTAACTTAATTGAAAGATAAAGTTAAGGGATAAGAACTAAGAAGAAAATTGGGGTCCAATAGGAATTAAGAAGAGAATTGGGGTCCAATAGCATTTGAGAAGAGAATTTGGGTCCAATAAGAATTGAGAACAGAATTGGGGTCCAATAGGAATTGAGAAAAGAAATTGAGGTTCAATAGGAATTGAGAAGAGAATTCCACCCACCATTTCCTATATAAGCACCCCCTCTCCTTTGTAATTTTACACACATATATTGCTAAGCTACTTGCATACTTGCCATGCTCAAGACTATGCTTAAGTAACTCAAGATTTCCATTAAACCTTGCTCTTGCTCTCTCTCTCTCTTGAAGGCCAAACCCTCAATTCTCTTCCTCTCTTGAAGTCCAAACCCAAGAGGGTTTTGTGAAGAAGCTCCTCTCTCCTTTCTCTTCACCATAAATCCTTTTCCTTCCTCCTTGAGCCTCACATCTCTTCAAGAAGGACTTCAACCCCACATCCCTCTTGCTTAGAGGAGGTAATCTTCATTTCTAGTAGGTTTAATTAAATGTGTTTTAATACTAGGAAGGTTTATGTGCATCATTTTAGGTTTAAGCTTTAATGGTAACCTTGGAATTAGGGTTAACTATTAATGGTAGCTATGCATCATAAAATTAAGCTTCAAAGATAGATTTGTACTCATAAGTTAAGCTTTAATGGTAACTTTGCACTTAGATATAAGCTTTAGTGATTACCTTGCATTTTTAGGTTTTAAGCTTTAATGGAAACCTTGCAATTAGAGTCAAGTGATAAGAGTATCTATGCATCATAAATTAAGCTTCAAAGATAGATTTGCACTCGTAAGCTAAGCTTTAATGGTAACTTTGCACTTAGATGTAAGATTTAGTGATTACCTTGCATTTTTAGGTTTTAAGCTTTAATGGAAACCTTGCAATTAGGGTTAAGTGATAAGAGTATCTACGCATCATAAAGTTAAGCTTCAAAGATAGATTTGCACTCGTAAGCTAAGCTTTAATGGTAACTTTGCACTTAGATGTAAGATTTAGTGACTACCTTGTATTTTTAGGTTTTAACCTTGCAATTAGGGTTAAGTGATAAGAGTATCTACACATCATAAAGTTAAGCTTCAAAGGTAGATTTGCTCTCGTAAACTAAGCTTTAATGGTAACTTTGCACTTAGATGTAAGCTTTAGTGATTACCTTGCATTTTTAAGTTTTAAGCTTTAATGGAAACCTTGCAATTAGGGTTAAGTGATATGAGTATCTACGCTTCATAAAGTTAAGCTTCAAAGGTAGATTTGCTCTCGTAAGCTAAACTTTAATGGTAACTTTGCACTTAGATGTAAGCTTTAGTGATTACCTTGCATTTTTAGGTTTAAGCTTTAATGGAAACCTTGCAATTACTGTCAAGTGATAAGAGTATCTATGCATCATAAAGTTAAGCTTCAAAGGTAGATTTGCTCTCGTAAGCTAAGCTTTAATGGTAACTTTGCACTTAGGTGTAAGCTTTAGTGACTACCTTGCATTTTTAGGTTTAAGCTTTAATGGAAACCTCGCAAATAGGTTAAGTGCTAAGAGTATCTATACATCATTAAGTTAAGTTTCAAAGGTAGATTTGCACTCTTAAGCTAAGCATTAATGGTGACTTTGCACTTAGGTATAAGCTTTAGTGACTACCTTGTATTTTAAGTTTAAGCTTTATTAGAAAGCTCGAAAACTCATAAAGTATAGGACGACCTTCTAGCTTCTTAAAATGGAAAGTTAGGTACCATAAAAAAGAGTAATTGTCTAAGCTCGATAGAAGTAGTTCAACTTTTGGTATTGAAGAGTATTTCTAAAATTTTCGATTTCAAGTTTGTTTGCAAATACGGGATGGGGGAGATAAGGGATAACTTCGCGAAATTGATCTCCGTGTTGTTTGAACCGAAAACTCTACAAGCTTCCATGGAGATGTCCCATGGATGGCAAAGGATTGCAAAAACCTGAGAATCGACAAAACGGGGATTGAACTTAAAAAGTTGGCATTTTCGAAGAGACATTAACCATCAAATGCCTATGGAAAAAACTCGCTTGTATTTTTTAAACAAACTTGGATGGTAGAAAATTAATGAAAGTAGGAATTAAAATTGATAAATGAATGAACCTGAAAAGTACCAACTAGGAGTTAAAAAGGAATCTCGAGAGGTGATAGGGATAGCCCATTGCAAAACATAGATTTAACTAGGAGTTTTGAAGATTGTCTGGAAATGACCGAGAACCAAGATGGATCTTCTTGGGGTCAATTTGATTGAAAGGCCGACCCATTGAGAGGATTCTCTGGGGGAACTTGTCGGAGATTGGCCCTTTTCAGCTAGGGCAGTGTAACCGGCAAGTTGTTATACCTAGGTCATTCATGCTCGAGGGATAAGGGATGAATGGGTTTATTTTATTTTTGTCTGGCCGGGTGAAGTACCCGCGGTATCTTATTGAAAATCGGCCATAATCCGGGTATGGCCTGATGCCAATAGTTGGCTGAGAAGGTTATTCTCAGGGAGGATGATGTGAATTTAATTAAGGAAATTTGTTCGACTTGGTTGCTTAAAAAGAAACTGGAAAGGCTAGGAATATAGGGGATATCCTATGCATCTGTCACCAGATGGTGCTATACCTCTCAAAATTAAATGCTTAGGAAGGAATGATTAAATTACTGATGAGCCTTTCCCAAACACTTAATTCTGGGAAATATTGTGAAGGTGATACCATTTTGATGGCTTGTAACCGATTATCTTGGCCTGAATGGGCAGGTAAGATGAATTGGTTGAAACTAAATGTGTTGCATGATTAGTTAGGAAACTAGTTACAAGCTAATTATAGCAGATAAAGGAAAGAAAATGAATTAAAAGTTTCTAAATAAAGATCTGGTGGGAACAACCAGATGAATTTCCCTGAACGAGGGTATGCAATAGATTGCATGCTGCTTGTTGTTTGATGATGTCTGATAGACTACTGTCTTCCTGATTTTGTAGTAGTTAAGTACTACCTCGAGAAGGGATTTTCATGAAATGGTTCGGTGGGTGGGCGGATCCAGAGGGTCAGATGGCCGGATTTTGATTTAAAATATTTATGTTAAACGCTAGGACTACGTGAGATAAAAAGGGGTAATTGGGGATGAGTGAGACCAGGTAGGATTGCAAGATCCCTCTTCTTAGGGGAAAGTGATAACTGTCGTGCCTGCTTGTCAGGAAAAAGGGGTTATCGCCATGAACCAAGGGAGAAAAAGAAAGCAAGAGAAGATCCTCAAGTTAAAGATCAAGAGAATCAAGACTAAGGACCACGATTTTGGGTGCGAAAAGCTGTCAAGGACAGATTGATTATGAGAAACGGATAGAATCATTAAATGAAGGGATGTACCCCCTTGGGTTGGCAATCGAGATAGACCGGAGTCCTGTCTGAGTGTCGGTCCCAAGTGGAAGGGATACCTGTAGATAGATCTATGTCATTCCTTGGAACCGTCTAGAGGACTGAGGGACCGGAGTAGGGTCGAGTCTGGGTATGGCCCTCACATTGGGTTGGCGTTCGAGATAGGCCGGAGTCCTGTCTGAGTGTCGGTTCCAAGTGGGAGGGATACCTGCAGATAGATCTACGTCATTCCCTGGAACGGTCTGGAGGACTGAGGGAGGTGAGTAGGGTCGAGTCTGGGTATGGCCCTCACATGATCATTGCATTCCAAGCAATTCCTCTCTCTACGCAAAGATGCATCATTGCACACACAAGTGTGTACACCTTCAAATCGGTTCACAAATTGACCAATGTAGGTCAAAAATCAATCACTCAAATCAAAAGATCAAACACGGATTAACACAAAAAACTCAATTAAGTGATGAAATCATCCTCTAAGTAAAATTAGCATGGAAATGAAACAAAATTAGTCATGGTTAGTATGAAATTGTGAAATTGAAATTGAAATTGGGAGTTTGAGGTATTCATAACTAAAAAATTAGCTCAAATCACACTAATTTGAGTTACACACACTAAAAAACGATGAAATAAGTAATGGAATTACTCTATTTCTAAACATCCTCTTCTCACTAGCTTAGGTCATCAATCCTCGACAACAACGACAAATGTTGGGGTCATTGTAGCATCGGCCTAATTGCAACCCACGACCAACAAAATTATCAATCCGTGGATCGACAGCCCGCCGGCTAGCACTTCGAGACACGAGCATTATCGTATACATCAAAATAGAGGATTTAAACGAATGCTTCTCCAATACAAATAGAGATTAGCCATGAATCAATTAACTCTAATCACACCCTAATCATAAATCAAGCATCACCTACATACACCAAGCCCACCCAAGTCTGACTTGCAAATGAATTGAATCTCAAAGCACTCTGTCCACAAGCACACACTAATTGCACTGGTTTTGGCCTCCCAATCACCACATGCCAACCAAGGTACTTGATCAAAAGATCCACACACAAGGGTGAATGGTACTTGAATCTCATTAGACGTACCCACATATGAGCACAAAATAGGGCATATACTCCAATCACAAGATCAAGAGTGCACACACACTTTACTAATCAACTTAATTAGAGATCCTAAATATCACAAATTGAGTACTCATAGAATGTTATGAGTCATTCATAAAAGCAAGAAGTCATTACCACACTTAGATCTAGAATAATGAGAGGGTAAAATTACTTCATGACATTAATGTAATGTAAAAGAAACAAGATTAATGAGCAAAGTAGAGACTATATATATCAAGAAAGAGCTTCTCTAATTACAAAAGATTAGCACTAGCCTCCTAAGCATGGGTAGGCCAACCAAAAGTGATACTCAAGAATGGGCTCTCAAGAATGAATTCTCTTTGCATAAAAGAGCTTTTTATAAAGGCACGGACTTTGAGCCTTTATCTATTACAATTAAATTAGGCTCACCTCCATAGGATATACAAATGTAAGCCTAAAACTATACAAGACTAATAGAAAAAATTATAGCATGTCCTCCTATGCTTGGTGCATCCTTGCTCCATGTATTAGCCGTTGCTAACATCCCCCCCTCCTAAATGGATCGGTAAGCAAAGGTTCTTTAGGGCTAAGGGATCTTTATGAGAGAAAGTGAATATTATCACCCCCTTGAGTTGGCATCGAAGAGCAGGAGGAGTCCTGTCTTGGTGTCGGTCTCAAGTGGGAGGGATGTCGGAGATCACAGTGTATCCAGGTGGAGATGGTATAGTCGGTGGTCCCCTAGCATGGCCCTCACAAGTGATATCAGAGCGCGGTTTTTATCCTTGGATAGATAAAGGTCTTAATTAATTAGACTCTTGTAGAAAGGATTGAATTAATGAAAAATAACTTCTCAAATTGCATGAAATTTTTGAGATGACATGGACCTCTCAAGAAGAGGAAGTACTCAAAATTGTCCCAAAAGAAAATGGAAGAAGCAACTATGGAACAAAAGGAGGCCATGTTGGAACACTTTGTTCACCTCCTCTTTCCCGTCAAAGGGATAATCGGAGTTGAGCAAATGTGGAAGACCCAATGCAACATAACTGAAGTAACTCTTTGGGGCCATGAACACCTTCTAAATAATCTTCGCCTGGCCATGATGAGGGAGAAATTGGGACTAGGTCCCAATCGCTTTTGTATTATTAGTTCTCCTGCCATAGAATATGAAAGCAAGATTCTTCTATTAATAGCCAATCTTCCTCATGATAAGATGTTTATCTACCCACGACAAAGAACATCACTTACTGGACCATTTACACATAACTCTTGGAACAGGTTGGTGAGGCTATATGTGCTCGCAAGTCACTTTCTTCTTGAGTCCACAGACTTGTATTTTCTCTTACTTGTAACCTTAGGGATTTAAAGTCCATACTGACAAAGCAAGACATGGAAGAACTTGATGTCTAGAAATTATTAAAGAAGTGCAAGCCTATATCAGTAATTATTTCCCCAAGATGTAAAAAGTTTTTGGCATAATAATAATTTTTTAAAAAAGTTTTGAAAGAGAGGAAAATAACAAAGAGTTTACCTTTTTGAAAGGCCTATATTTAAAAGAATTTAACTAGTCTTGTATATCTGAAATAATCCTATAGATGGGCCAATTTGAAGGAATCCTAGGGATGGATTGGCTGAGCAAAAATAAAGCCAACATCCATTGCAGTGAAGGAAGCATCTCTTTTTCAAACTCAAAGGGTGAACAAGTCTTAGTGCAAGGCAGAACATGGAAAGCTCCCCTGAAGGTGGTCAAAGCTAGTTGTTTGGTTAAGGGGTTAAAGAAATGACTCTCAATTTATGTTATAAGACTTAATAAACCAGAGACCGAATCAGAAGACTCAGAGCCTGAATGGCTAAATGAATATCAAGAAATTTTTCCAGAGGAGTTGACAAATCTTCCACCACCTAAGGAATTAGTGCACGAGATTGAGCTCATTCCTGGTGCACAACCAATAGCAAGGACTCCCTACAAGATGTCACCTTCCGAATCTATAGAGCTGAAGAATCAGTTGACTCAGCTTTTGGAACAAGGTTTCATCAAACCCAGCATCTCTCCCTGGGGTGCTCCTGTACTCTTCCAAAAGAAGATATATGGGACGTTCAGACTTTGCATAGATTTTCGAGGCCTAAATTAGTGCATTGTCAAGAACAAGTATCCCTTGCCTCGCATAGATGAGCTGCTTGATCGACTCGGTGGTTCCAAATTTTTCACCAAGATTGATCTCAGGTCACGCTATTACCAAGTTGGGATAAAAAGGGAGGATATTCCAAAAACAACTTTCAACACAAGGTTTGGGCATTATGAGTTCACTGTCATGCCTTTTGGCCTAACTAATGCCCCTGCCACATTTAACTGTCTCATGACTGACCTCTTCAGGACAGAGTTAGATGATTTTTTTCTAGTCTTCTTTGATAACATGCTTATATATTCAAAGACTAGAGAAGATCACGAACAACATGTACGCCATGTCTTGGAGATTCTCAAAAAAGCCAAACTCTACGACAAGCGGAGCAAATGCTCTTTCTTTGTAGAGAAGGTTGCCTATCTAGGATACATAGTTTCAAAGGATGGTCTTTCTCCCAACCCAGCTAAGGTGGAAGCTGTAGTTCAGTGGCCCATTCCCAAGACTGTTTCAGAAGTACGGGGATTCCTTGGCCTCACAGGATGGTCTAGAGTATTTATAAAAAACTATGCACTCATCGTAGGTCCTCTCATTGAACTCACTAAGAAAGAGGAACCCTTTATCTGGTCTCACAGGAGAGATAGAGCCTTCAACAAATCAAAAGAGATCTTGGCCAGTAAACCTGTTCTCAAACTTCCAGATTTTTAAAAAACGAGGTGATAGTGGATGCTTGCATACAAGGTATAGGTAGAATCCTACAACAAGAAGGCCATCCCATAGCCTATGAATCACGACAGCTCAGGATTCATGAAAAGAATTATCCCACCCATGACCTCGAATTACTAGTTGTGGTTCATGACCTCAAAAAGTGGAGACACTATCTTCTAGGTCAAATGTTTGAGCTTGTTACTGACGACAAAAGTCTCAAGTGGATTTTCACCCAACTAGATCTCAATATGTGACAAAGGCGATGGGTTGAATTTCTCCAAGAGTTTACTTTTGAGATCAAATTTAGACCAGGCAAGGAAAATCAAACTGCAGATGCTCTGAACCGACGAGTAGTGGCCCTTGCCATTACAATAGTCCATTCAACGCTACCCGAGGAAGTTCAAAACGCCCTCCAATCTGATGACCAATTTGGTCCGTTGATCCAAGAAATTCAAGCTCAAGTTCAGAAAAGATATTTGGAAGACTACTCTACTCAAGATGGACTCTTATTATTCAAGAATTGATTGTGCATACCTACATGCTTAAGGATGCAAATACTAAAGGAAGCTCATGAAACTCCTCTTGCAGCTCACCCAGGTATCACAAAATGTTTTCTTCTCTTAAACAAAATTTCTACTGGCCTAAGATGAAAAAGGATACCTTAGAGTATGTTAAGAAGTGTTTGGTATGCCAAAAGATGAAGGCTGAAAGAGAAGATTCTTGGGAAGCTACAACCATTGGATATACCTGCAATGAAGTGGGAGTGCATCAATATGGATTTTGTAACAGGGTTACCCAAGACTACTCGAAATTTTGATTCATTTTTTGTGGTGGTGGATAAACTCACCAAAGTAGCACACCTTGTCCCAGTCAACAAAACCACTGTCTCTGCAGTAGATATTGCTCAAATTTTGTAAAAGAAATTATTAGATTACCTGGGATACCTGCTAGGATAATCAGTGATCGTGATGCCAAGTTTACCTCTAAGTTTTGGAAGGCCATGTTTCAATCCTTAGGCACTCAATTAAACCTGACTTCAGCCTATCATCCAGAGACAGATGAACAAACCAAAAGAGATAATCAAGTCATATAAGATATGTTGAGATTATATTGCACTCAACAACCTCATCTTTGGATTAAATATTTACCCTTAGTGGAATTTGCTTATAATTCTTCCTACCATAGAAGCCTAGGAATGTCACCATTCAAAGCTCTTTATGGACAAGACTATATCATTCCTCTCAGAATGGCCGACCCAAGTCTCCCAGTTCCTGCAACAAAGAATACACTTGAAGAAATGGATCGCCAAATCAAAATAATAAGGGAGAACCTTAAGAGAGCAAGTGACAGGCAAAAGAGTTATGCTGATTTACATAGATCTCCCCGGACTTTTAAGGCAGGAGATAGAGTTTTCCTTAGGGTCAAACCAAAGAGAAGTTCACTTGAATTGGGAAAATACACGAAAGCATATAGATATTGTGGACCCTTTGAGATTTTGAGAAGGATAGGGGACCAATCTTACGAACTCGCTTTACCCCCTCACTTGCACGTGCACAACGTTTTCATGTTAGCTTGCTAAAAAGATATGTTGCGGATCCCCTTCACATCCTAAATGATGAAGATACTATTCTTATCTCATAGGAAGAATTCTAGATGGAGCTAGAGCAAATTTTAGACATGAAGGAGCGAAAGCTATGACATTGAACAATTCGGGAAATTTTGTGGAAGGGCTATCCCATTGAAGATGCCTCTTGGGAAGATTGGGAACGCCTTACTTCTCAGTTTTCTCGTCTTTTTTGATCAAGATTCTTCTCTTTTTTTTACTCAAACTAAACCATGTTAGCCCATATAACTACAAATTCAAGTTCTATCTTACCGAACTTTTGTAACTTGACCTTTTGCCAAATAATAACAAGATTAGCGTTGTTCTTTATATCTTGTGACTCGGATCTGTGTATGGAATTACAAAATCAATAAATAGATTTAGCTAAGTTTAAAATTCTTCAAGGACTTCTATAAAATACAAGATATAAGAACTCAGAACCAATTTCATTATATCCATCAATAAAAATCAGAGGAAGAAGGATTTAAGACAGACACCAAGATCTTAGAACATGATGAACATGTTGTATCCGGAATGGCCACATATAAAACTAGCCCTTGCCACCGATCTATAAGGTAAGATAATGAGCAAATAGATAAACCTAAGAAATTTTGACAAGGGACGGAAAGAAAAGTGAAAGACAAAGGGAATAATAATGGAAGAAATGAAAATATAGTACACCTTATATAGGCTAGTCAGCCAACGAAGGGTAAATTAGTGTTACCCAAAAAGTTGAAAATGTAACTTACGGATGAAGATTTACCACCTTCCTTATTTGCTTCGAGCTGAGGACAACGAGCTGAGGACAACTCTTTCTTTTTGTTGGGGAGTTTGTAAGGTCCTCCTCTTAGCCCTTACTCTTGACGACGTATCTAAACCGTCGACTTTTCATCGAATACGATCGTGTAAATTTGGTCTATAGTCAAGCACCCTAGCTACCCACGAGGCACTTTCGACTTTCACCATGGGAACGTGGATATAACCAATGCATGAGATATTAGTATTATCTCAAGAAAAAATAAATTAGCATAAGAAAACAAAGAAAGAATAAGGATAAGGTGAAAAAATAACTTGTTGAAAAAGTAGCTTGTTGCATAAGCCACTTGTTGGAAAAGTAGCTTCTTGCATGAGCCACTTGTAGGAAAAGTAGCTTCTTGCATGAGCCACTTGTAGAAAAAGTAGCTTCTTGCATGAGCCACTTGTAGGAAAAGTAGCTTCGTGCATAATCCACTTGTGGGAAAAGTAGCTTCTTGCATAAGTAGCTTGTTTGGAGAAGCTTTGAAAAGGAAGAAAGGATATCGAGATATACAAAAGTAATTTATCACGATAAGTTAAGGGCCTTATCAAATTAAACTTAAAAGGAGGCCTTCCCTAATCATTCAACACTTAACTTCACTTCTCTTCACATTTTGAAAGTGCAAGCTTGATAGTGAGCTATGAAAGCCAAAGCTAATCCTCCTTCACACACATCCCTACAACCCTCTCTCTGCTCAAGAGAAACCATAACCATAAACCAAATTACCATTACACTCTTCACCTTCTCTCTCTTAACCTACAAGCTTTCCATAGCTTGAATTTTCTTAACCTCTCACTCTTCCAATTGCCAAATTGGTGGTCTTCCAGCAAAGTGAAGTGGAAAAGAGCTGGCTATGTCAACACACTTTGTCGTTACTCTTCCAAAGCAAGGAGAAGAGCCTACCATATACCCAATAAGGATTTCCCATAAAGTCATCCCCTTTTTTTCCTCTTACCAAATGGAAAGTTCCGAAACCATAAGCTTCTTCTAGCAACATAATTAATTCTCTCCACGGTAGTAAAGGTATGCTTAAATCCCTTCTTAAAGAAGAATTTGTTAATCACTCATACACTATTCATGCATATTTTACGATACACTAGCATGTCCGCTTTTAGGAACTTTGTAATTTTTGCACTACCATGTATAGAAGGGTTTCACTCTTGCATAAGCACTCAAAGGAAGTTTTTGATTAATTATCCAAGATCGCAAGTTGGTGCATTTCAAAGTTTTGTGTGTACCACACATAGATACACCAATGAAAAAATTATTATAGAAAGCATATGCATTGTTCATTTCAAGTTTGTTTACTTTCAAGTTTGTTTTGCAAAGTCGAAGGGGGGAGTAAGGAGATAGCTTCACGGATGTCATGACCATGTTGTTTGAACATAAAACTCCCATCCCTTCCTTGGAGATGCCCCATGGATGGCAAATGATGAAAAATGATCAAATATGGGATTCAACAAAGCTGGGGTTAACTCGAAACTTTCATCGAGAAAAAACCTTAAAATTTTCAAGAGATTTGTTAATTTCTAAGGTCTTGTTTGAGTAGAAAAATTAAAAAGAAATAGGAATAAAGGGATTATAACTCAAGGAGCTTAATTTAAATTTAAACTAGGATTAAAAACTTTACTAAGAAGATTGACGTGGATAGCCCTAGCATAACATAGAGATTTAAGTGTGAACTTGTCTTCATGTTTGGAAAAAGGCCGGCACAGGTGTTTACCTTTGAGATAAACGAGGGATGGTCCTTTTTGGCTAGGACTGATAACCATTGATCTATGTTTTGAGCTCGGGTTCATTCATTGCCCTAGAAATGGGATTGAATGGGAGTGTGTCCAGCTCG
This sequence comes from Adiantum capillus-veneris, assembly GCF_014529385.1. NCBI lineage: Eukaryota > Viridiplantae > Streptophyta > Polypodiopsida > Polypodiales > Pteridaceae > Adiantum > Adiantum capillus-veneris. Next base: position 124,293,086 of record NC_140940.1, read on the forward strand.
GGTGGATGGGACCTGGTGATGTGTTTGAAAATCGGCCTAGCTCGGGTAGGCCTGATATTGACAAGAAAAGGAGGAAGGAAAAAGGATCCATGGAAGGATCATGATAAGGGAGGAAGATGTGATTTAATTAAAGAACTCTTCAAATTGTTTGGTGAAAAGGAACCTTGGAAAGGCTAGGAACCTAAATGGGCTATTCCGCAATTGTCCTCATCAGTCGGACCTTTGCTCTTCTTCTCGGGATTATTGATTTAAAAGAAACCTAAAGTAGATTTCTTTGAAGCATTTCCCACACAAGACAAAGAAAAAATAAGAATCGGAATCTATGTAAAGGCTCCGTCTCCACACGTGGTGGAGGAGATAGGATACCCAAGTCCTGGGATGAGGGTAGGGATATGCATGGAGAAGTATATGTGATTGCTTGAAAGATAACTAGATAATTTTACAAATATTAAAGAAAAAAAGAAGTAAAAATATTTTATAAAGGAAAAAGGTGGGAACGACCTGATAAATGCACGTTTGCAAGCGTATACAACAGTTTTGCTTGAAATGTATTCTTGGTTCAACATGATTGGAATACTTTTTCTAGTATCATAGTATTTACCTTGGGAAGGTGCATTTATCAAACGGTTCGGTGGATGGGCAGATTCCGGAGGGTTAATTGTTGGCCAAAAAGTTGAACCTAATTTTATGTTGTCCTAGAAGTAAAGTCAAGAGCGAGGGAAAGGGATTGCGATCTCCGGAGCGGGAGAAAAACTTGGGATCAAGGGATTCGCGTAGACTATAAATACACTCACCTTACGGGAACGCATTGTTGGCCAAAAAGTTGAACCTAATTTTATGTTGTCCTAGAAGTAAAGTCAAGAGCGAGGGAAAGGGATTGCGATCTCCGGAGCGGGAGAAAAACTTGGGATCAAGGGATTCGTGTAGACTATAAATACACTCACCTTACGGGAACGCATTGATGGCTGTTCTCGGTCATAATTGGGAAAAAAACGTCAATGACCTTGAACCAAGGGTGAACTAGAGAACTCCCACCAGTTGACCCTGGAAGGTTAAGTTCAAAGTTAGTCTGATGACTTTGATTGGTAAGTTTGATCGGTAAGCAAAGGTTCTTCGGGGCTAAGGGATCCATATGAGAGAAAGTGAATGTTATCACCCCCTTGAGTTGGTATCAAAGAGCAGGAGGAGTCCTGTCTTGGTATCGGTCTCAAGTGGGAGGGATGTCGGAGATCACGGTGTATCTAATTGGAGATGGTAGGGTCGGTGGTCCTCGGGCGAAGTCCTGTCTTGGTGTCGGTCTCAAGTGGGAGGGATGTCGGAGATCACGGTGTATCTAATTGGAGATGGTAGGGTCGGTGGTCCTCGGGCGAGTCCTGTCTTGGTGTCGGTCTCAATCAGGAGGGATGTCGGAGATCAAGGTGTATCCAATTGGAGATGGTACATTCGGCGGTCCCCGGGCATGGCCCTCACAAATATTAATACAACATCCAAATGTATGCATAAATAAATCTTCTATGAGCCAAATTTCTAATGTGTTTAATATTCATAAAGCCAAGTGTTGAAACTTTAGTATATGCCTAGCTTTTGGAATGACAAGCACCATAGCTAGAAGCGAAATCACTTAATCCAAGCATGCAAGGAGTGAAGAGATAAGCAAAGAGAAATGTCATGGAAGGATTTCACCTATTTGTGCTTTTTTAAGTATTCTTGAGCATAGTATCCACTCGTTGGATAGAGGCCTTTGATTCGTTTATCGAAAAGCAAGCTTCCTGAAGCGAAATGTCAGTGAAACAGAAGCTCAAAAAACCATTTATTGAAAGCCAAAACACACAAAAGACTTTACTAAAAACCTAATTCTAGGGTCTCACATACCAAAATTTGCCAAAGAGAAAAACTCTTAGGAAAAAAGATTGCCTTTGGTTACACACATGATGCTCTATCATAGCAAATGTATGCATACACATCAAAATATGAGAGAGAGAATGCTTCTAAGCAAGCATGGCCATTAAGCTCAAGGCTAGGCCATCCAAAAGTGGTACTCAAGAATGGGCTCTCAAGAATGAATCCTCTTTGTATAAAAGAGCTTTTTATAAAGGCATGGACTTCAAGCTTTTATCTATTACAATTAAATTAAGCTCACCTCCATAGGATATATAAATGTAAGCCTAGAACTATACAAGACTAATAGGAAAAATTATAGCATGTCCTTCTATGCTTGGTGCATCCTTGGTCCATGCGTTAGTCACTGCTAACAAGGAACCTCTCTAAGGATAGTTCCAGATCCACTACCAACAAAATGTCTTTTCAAGAAGTAAGGGGGACTTCAAAGATTTTTCAATATATTTGAATTTGCTTTTTCCATGTATCATGTGGCCGATCCCACCAAGATCCTAGCATCCATATCCCCTTCAAGTTGGATTTGATATGTATATGCTATAGGTAGGTGTGCTTGTCGTTGCAAAGCGTTTCTCAACATGATTCTTATTCGAGCAGCTTCTTGTGCTTCCTCTACAACTTATTGTTTCCTTAGCTTTCAATCCCTGGCTGAATGTAGTTTGCCCAACATGTCATTGGTTTAGTGGTAAATGATACTTCTTTTGCCTATAACCACTAGTCTAATTGGCCATAATATCCCTATCTAAATTGGAAAGCTTAACTCCCCCCCCTTCCCCCCGACTTAGTGGGATTTTCTCAATAGAAAATGTCCATTTTCCCTTTTCTCGAGTTTTGGAGATATGTTGTATGAGGGAGTATACTAGCACTTAGTCCCCTTGCTTGACTCTTTGGTGCCCAAATTTGAGTCGAAGAATTTTTTTTGTTTTTGTTTTTGTGTATAGATGTGTGCAATGGCTGCTAACCTTTGCTTATCCACATGTTCTAATTCCTCTAATCTTTTTTATAATTCATGTCTAGTCCATCCTAAATCTCGTTTGATAATTCATGTCCATCAATTCTAGCTCTATTAATACTCTCAAGGAAGGTACCAAAAATTCTATTGGCAGTATAGCAACTTAGTCGTAACTAGATTGATTAGGTTAGTGTTCAAACTAGAATTGTAGGCCACCCTATATGCCCATATTGTAGAATGTAATTGCATTTCACATTTTGTTCTTCTGGAACTGACTATTTTTGTTAGGACTGAGCTCATTATTTTGTTTGTATGTTCAGCTTGTCTATTGCCTTGTGGATGATAGGATTTAGGCTTGTCATGAATGATCTCGAACTCATATAGCAGGTGTTCAATCACTTTATTTGGGAAGTGTGTGCCCCTATCACTTACAATTTCAATTGGCAAGCCATATGTTGTAAAGACAAATTAATACAAAAATAAAGCCGTTGTCCTTGTAAAGCCATCTCTTGTAAAGACATATTCATACAAGAATAAAGTTGTTGTCCTTGCATCGTTTTTTTCTTGTGGCTTTTGTTTCAGTACATTTTTTCAAATAGTTAGTAGCCACAATGCTATATTGGGCTCTTATATTCCCGTGATTGAATGGGTCCCACAAAGTCTATGCCCCATTTGGCAAAAACCTTGGCCCCCATCATTGGTCTTAGTGGCATATGATCTTGTTTCTGTGGCATCTTTGCCCTCTAGCAAGCATTGCATCGTATCCTTTGGCATCAGAAAATAGAGATGACCACAAAATCCCATCCATCATGATTGATCTAGAGGTGCTGTCAACTCAAAAGTTTCCTCTTGATAGTCCTTCATATGCTTGCTCTACGATAGGAATATATTCTTCCTTGCTTGCACATACACGGAGTTGTTGGTCTTTACCTCTCTATATAGCTAGCCTGTAATAAGAGTATAATCTCGAGCCTCTATTGCAATCGCTCTTTGTCTCCATCTACTCCAAGTTTAGGAAAGACTTTTGTCGAGAGGTATTCCACCAAGTATTGCCCCCATCACGGTTTAACCATATGTGTTAGCAAACATGGCTAACTCTACTTGTTAGGCTGCAATATAGTGATCCACAGTGACTTCTATGTGACATGATTTTTGTGTTGCTTTGGTGGGTCCATTAGGGAATTTGAATGCTAACTCTAGAGTATTTAGAAACTCTACATTTGACTTGATGTATTCGTATATGTTACTAGACAGGGCTACATATAGGGCTATTACTATTGATGTTGCCATTACATAGCATGAGGTTGAGGCTATGTTCCATCACTTTCCCAAAATCAAAAAGCCTAGGATGAGATTGACTTACCAATGAATTTTTCTCTTGGACATTGAGGCTTTGAAGCAGCCTCTCACAAGATTTCCTTGACACATTTGAACCTCGAATATTGTGTTAGACTCTTAAAATCTTGAACTTAGTATTTTGTCGCTAGAGGTACATTCTCCATGGAACTTTAAATACTGATAGTCCATTTTCTTAACGGGATGAGTTTATAAGATACTAAAATCATTGCTAGTTGATTGCATTAGTCTCTCACAAATCATTCATAAACTAGCATATGGATTTACATAAGGGACACATATTTTGCATAAACCTCTTAATGTTGAGCTAGAGATTGACTATGCTAAAACTGCCAATAAGATAATGATTATTTAATTCGATTTGGAGAAAGAATTTGACCATTGTTGCGGTATTACATTGCAAAATTGATGCATCATTTGGGGGGGGGGGTGTTTAACTCTATGTAAAATTTATATATCATGTGCATTCAAGGACTATTTATAAAATCCCATCAACTGTAAATTTTTCATCAATCAATAAAAGGGACACCTTTTTCGTATCCAGTCTGCATTTTTTTTTCATGATCATTTTTTTCAACCACCCTTTTGTATGTGAAAATGTGAGAAAATATAAAATAAACAATCCCTATTGTTGAACCCACGTGATGGGGATTTTTATTTTAGTCCCCCCCCCCCTTGAGTGCATCGTATGGGTTTTCGCCCTCATACATCCAATAGTACATATACTATGTGCATTTGTTTCACCTCTTGCACGATTATGAATGGTCGTGTCATTGGCCACATATCACTCTCCCATCCACTCAGGTAACACTATCCTCTTAGCCCTCCACTCTTTGCCATTGCTACCCACCCCACATTAATTCTTCTTACTCACTTCACAATGATAATCAAATTTGTAAACTTTTTTACCTTTGAAGCAATAATCGATGGGCCAACATTGGTTGATGAGTATTTTGAGCTCCATAAGGAGAATAACTTGACACACTTGCATCTAGCCTATGCAAAAACATGTGTAATTCTACCCTTATTAGTTGTATAGAGAGTATTCGTGGATGTTGGGTGGTCATAATGTGCACAAACATACTATGATTAAGATTAGGCACCTTAGTTGTACGGTTTATGCATATGTTAGGACAATAATAGGACCAAGGTCAGACATGCAAGGTTCAGGGGCTCCTAAAGATAGGCTAGAGGGCTTATAAGAGGAAGAGGTTGGGTGGAGAGTAGCTTGTGCTAGTTCCTAACCCTCATAGTGGTATCAGAGGAGTGAAGATTTTGGAAAAAGCAGGGGGTCGTGGAGGAGTTGCATGAGGCTTGCATGTGCATGCTCTCTCTCTCTCTCTCTCTCTCTCTCTCTCTCTCTCTCTCTCTCTTTCTCATGAGGTTTTCCATGGCGGGTTCGACAGAGCTATGAACGGTGTGGAAAGGGATGCTTATACACACGAGGAGGTGAGGGCGAGATGTGCAAACATAGGTCACTATGGCACTGAATAGCATCTCCCCCCAAGCTTGGGAGTGTTTTGCACTTCATGAGAGGGTTGAGCTGACCTCTGTAGTAGCACCAACTGTTGCAAGTCTCTTCTCTCTCTTCTGCACTGCCAAGAGCAGCCTACATGCCATGCTTTGAGTTTTAATTTCTTTTACACATAGGCACCCCTTTGGGGTTAGTTAAAAGTTTACGACGAACTCAACACATTGAGACAAGTTTGGCCATCATATGTTGATATACGAAACTTCAATGTCTAAGTTGATATACAAAACTTTTAATGCAATATTACAACAAACTCAGCACGGATTCTAGGTCTCCTTACTCAAGGAGCCTACGGGGGACCACCGCCATACAATCTTTCCCTGCAGGGTACACTAGCCCAAAAAATTTATCTTGGATGAAGGACTTGAAGCCCTCGATTCACAAAGGTGAAGATCGGGAATGAAATAAAAACGAAATCAAAACATTTTCGAGCAACAAAGAAGGATGACAATCAAAGCTCAAATCATCAAGTAGAATCTTTGTAGTCATGAGATATTCCTTAAGTTGGGTAGTTTACTAGCTATCAACCATGTTGGAGTAAGCCATTTAGCTTACACTTGGATTACAAACCCCTAAAGCCAAGCATACCAACCATGGACTATTATGTGCATCCCATTACGTAGATTTTTCAATCCTATGCTTCTTTATAGTCACATGCTATTCACTATATCCACATGTTATTTTCACATGTGATGCATTTCACTTTCTAGCATTAAATGCCACCTTCCACTCTATAAGGCCATAATGCTTAGCTTGTAATTTGCCCTCTTGAATCATATCAATCTACTTACTTTTGGTATTTTGAACTTGTGTCGCTTACTTCAATTATTGGATGAACATGTTAACTTAATGCCTTAATTATCAATGCATCTAATCATTATCCGCCTTAATCGAACCTTACAAAGTGGTATCAAAGCACTATTGTGTGGCTCATTATAATTATTATTAGCATTCATATTTTTATATTTAAATTTGCTTGAGTGTATGTACTTTTGTTTCTTGCTCTTTCCACTTTCACGAGCCTTTGAACACATTAACTTATGCTCCATTTGGCTCATGCGTCGAGAATGACATTATGATCTAACTTTCATGAGCTTGTGTTTGATTATACTCTTCTTATTGCTTTTGCTTGGAGGCAAATGTGTGTGGGTTAGTGCGTGTGCTTTCTTGAATTGAAAGTGTGTGTGCGTATGTGCACACGATTTTTTTTCCCCAGAAAGCTGCACATGAACTTTGCTTTCACTAAACCTAAATAGTCAAGGCTCTTTCAAGCACATGGTTTGAATTGCCTCTTATAATCAATTAGGTAGTTTGCAAAAGTGCCCTGCTACACCTCCTTTTGGAAGGTGGGATCAATGGCTCACGATCACCGGTTGAATGTGACCGTTGGATTGCTTAGGGAATGCAAAAGATTCCTACTTTTTCAGTTCCGAAGCTTGAACCCACTACCCTCGCCTCTTTGGCATTGACTCTAACCGCTAAGCTATCGCGCGTCCGTTGAAAAGTAGGTGTGTGATAAGTTTATAGATCACGACGTCGCGACCAAGTTCACATCTAGTTCACACCGAATTTGGTGTGGTGTGCATACCCTCCCAAGTTCACACCAAGATCACACTTAGTTCACGTCGAGTTCATACCAAATTCGGTGTGGTGCACATACTTTCCGAGTTCATTCTTAGTTCCAACCTAGTTCAAACGACGATCGGACGGCCTAGATTACACCCGCCTTGTGACGCCTAATGTAGGTCAATGATCCCACCTCCTAGTGACAAGGCCACAAACCCCAAGCCTGCCGACCTCTGCATCGTCCAAACCTCAGCCTCGTCCTGGCAAGCCGTTTTGCCCTGCCGCTCTTCTGCTTCGACTCATCACCAAATGGACACTCTGTCATGTGATTCCCAATAACTCGAAGGTTCGCGCAGTGTCCTCAAGGCTCAGCAGCTGCTCTTGTGCCACGTCACTGCTGCAACGTTGGACCACTGCTCGATTGAAATCCATTGTCCGCTGCCCAGCACGCCTTCATTACTCGGTCACCTGGCTGCTTTAAGCCCACTTTGCTGCAGCTTGTCACCATCGCGCTCCCCTTTTTTTTTTTTTTTTTTCATTTGCCCTCCACCACCCTCGCCATCATTTTGCTGAGGGCCATCGTCGCTACTTGCTGAGAGTTCTTGCGATCATTTTGGTTGGAGTCGGGCTTGTAATTTTGTTAAAGTAATATTTCAAATGCCTACGAGAGGCCTTTCCCGCGAAGCCCCCTTAACTTGCTAGCCGAGAATCCATTGCCCTTGCTTAAGTGACCATTTTCATGGAGTTGAAGCCTTGATCTCCAAGGAAGTATCGAAACACACAAGGTTCAAGAGAGAGATTGAAAGGAAAACATGTTCAAGATATTTTCTCCAAGCATTAAAGATAAGTATGTCTTACTCAATTCCAAGATTGTCAAAGCCCTTGTAGCACCAAGCCATGCATTCGCACAAGTATTTTCAAATTTTGTACAAATTTGTTGCACCAGTATGTATACAAGCACTATGTCCACCAATAAGAAGGGGCATGCACCCAATTTGATATATGGCTACGAGCAAGTACAAACTATGTTGTTAATTTTGAGTTTTCTAGTTAGCATTACTAATTTAAAAAATTAAGTGTGTCAAAATGAGCTTAAGTTTTGACCACATGGTCAAATCTTAGCCATATTTTTGAGAGCATGATCTGAAAGAGCTTTTCAAGTATTACCTTGTGAAAAGATTTGGCATTTAAAAATAAAATTGAGATTTATCCATATGGTTAAATCTTTAAGACATTGGTGATCCCAAATTGGCTCTAAAGTCTCAAACTCTCTAATATGGTGTTTTCATCTACTTAAGTTAGACACAATGTGTAATCGTAAGAGCACACAATTTTAAGCAGAGGGATGTAGGTACAATTCTTGTGCGACCATGATCGTGCACACTGTCGGATTGTGGTCTTGAGAAGTTTCAAGGATTTCGATACATTAAACATAGAAATCCCACAAAAGGTGCGTCTTCTTTTATGAAGAACAACACCGCTTTTGGGATATGGAGAGTAAATATACCCTTAGATGTAGGGCACCAACCTTTTGTTATGTGTCAGAAGCAAGCTCAAATGCTCGACTAATCTGCATTAGTAAAAATATTTCACTATTAAGAAGGAATTGCTTGGAGCGCCTCACTTGAGATAGGTTTTACTACTAGTTGAGAAGAGAGAGAGCAATAAGTTTTGCTCAGTTAGTCTTTATTATTGGTAAAGAGAGCGTAATAAGTTTTAGTCACTTAGAGCGCTTCGCTTGAGATAAGCTGTGCTATTAGTTGAAAAGTGACAACAATAAGTATTTCTCACTCAAAGCGTTTCATTTGAGGTAGGCCCTACTGCAAGTATGAGATCTAAGTAGAGGTTCCTTTTGACTAAAAGAATAGTCTCTTCGGAGGATATTTGATTCCAATCATTCATTTCAATTTTTGCTACAAGCAGATAGTTCCACGTATCAGAACTAGATTTGGTAAAAATAAGTGGATCACGTAACGTGGTGAAGGTGTAGCGAGGAAAACATTCATATTCTTACCAAAAGTTGTTTCATTACTTCATTCCATCTGGAGCGATTCCTCACTTTGCATCTTCTGAGAACACCTTTCAAACCCTGGTTATATTCTGCAGATCATCAAGCTGGAGGGTACTTCGGATGCTTGCCGACGTGATGAGCACGGACCGTTCAACACATTTTTTAGCTGATGCTATTAGGCTGTTGGTGATGCAGGCGACATAGGCCGATGAATGCACAACTCCTTTTGTCAGCAGTCCCTAACTAACAATGTTCTCGTGAAATTTTTTGCCCCTATCAGCTTCTTGCGTAGTGCAACATGTCTTAAAGATGAAAGCATGGGCGATTCCATCTGGAGCGATTCCTCGCTTTGCATCTCCTGAGAACAACCCAGGTTTTCCTAGCCTACCACATTTGGCATACATGTACTGAGATCTTCCAAGCAAAGCAAACCAATGAGAGTACAAGTGCTAGTATGCAGCATTGAACAACAATCTACTTCTAAATCCTCTTGCAGCCTCAATTCCTCAAGCACACATCTTGGACACATCACAAACTTTCAAGCTCATGAGCACCCCAGCCAAGCTCATGAGCTTGTCAAGCTCATGAGCACCCCAACCAAGGTATACTCACGAAAGCATAAGGAGTTCTTGATCGGCTTCATGTCCGAACTGTCTTCACTATTACAGATAAGCCCAATATGGTTGTTGCAAGAAAGCACTATGTTGTTCTCACCGCTTGAGAAATGAAGGCCTCTTTCCAATTGTTCAAATGCAATCACTTATCCTTGCACCTTGAAGGTGTGTGGTCTTATGCAAGACGTTGACATGGGTGAGAGAATTCACGATAAGAGTACTAGTCAAGGGCTATTGGAAAGTGCTTGGTAGTGCTTTGCTCGATGTCCTCATGAAAGCACAAAAAGCTCCTTGTCCAAAATATTGGAGCGCATTGATTGCATGATATACCCATCAAGAACCTTCTGTAATAACAAACCTCCCTTGCCACAATGCCGTGCATCTTGAAGGCATGTGGCTCTACGCAAGATGCTGATATGGGCACAAAAATTCACAAAGATTTTGATGTTGAAAAAAGATGTCGTGCTTGGAACTGTCTTGGTCAATATGTATGCCAGATGTGGTGCGATTGAGAAAGAACAGAAAGTACTTGAGGAGCTTCCTATCCAGAATGCCGCCTCCTTGAAATACACTCATTGCGGGATATGCACAACAATAGTAAGGCCAGAAAGCTCTAGGCCGTTTTGAGTGGATGCAAAGCAAGATTAGTCACCTATACTTTGGTCTTGAAGGCTATGCTTACATCTTGAAGGCATGTGGCTCTACGCAAGTGCTCGAGGAGCTTCTTATCCAAAGTGTGGACTCTTGGAATGCATTGATTGCAAGATATGCCGCATAGGGACAGGGCCAAAAAGCTCTAGTTTGTTTTCAACAGATGCAAAATGAGGGTGTCTCTCCAGTTGCAATCACCTACACATGCATCTTCAAGGCATGTGGCTCTACACAAGATGCTGATATGGACACAAAAATTCACAAAGATGTTGATGTTGGAAAAAGATGTCGTGCTTGCCACTGTCTTGGTCGATATGTATGCCAAATGTGATGCGGTTGAGAAAGCACAAAAAGTTCTTGAGGAAGTTCCTATCCAAAATGTTGCCTCTTGGAGTACACTGATTGCGGGACATGATTAACAAGAGCGGGACCAAAAATCTCTAGGCTGTTTTCAGCGGATGCAAAGCAAGTGTATCTCTCTAGATGGCAATCACCTATGCATGCATCTTGAAGGTATGTGGATCTACGCCAAGATGCTGATGTGGGCACAAAGATGCTGATGTTGAAAAAAGATGTCGTGCTTGGCACTGCCTTGGTCGATATGTATGCCAAACGTGGTGCGCTTAAGAAAGCACACCAAGTGCTTGAGGCGCTTCCTATCCATGTCAAGTCTTGGAAGGCATTGATTGTGGGATACACACGATAGGAGCAGGGCCAAAAAGCTCTATGCCGTTTTCAGGGATGCATCTCTTCAAATTCAATTTGAATGCAAATGCTTGCACCTTTAAGGCCAGTGGCCTTCCACGAGCCGTCAACATGGGTGAGCGTATTAACGAGAAGATACCTGATCCAACACGCTTGGTGAAGGATGTCATGCTTGGCAATTCTTTGGTTGACATGTATGCCAAATGTGGTACTGTCATGAAAGCATGAAAAGTTCGTGATGGGCTTTTTCTCTAGAATGTCATCACGTGCAACATGTTGGTTGCAAGATATGCCCAATATGCCTATCGCAAGGGTATCAGAATCCACGATGTGATTGCTAGTCAAGGGCTATTGGGAGTACAGTGTCATGCTTGGCGGTGGATTGATCAATATTGTGGTTCCCTTTTACAAAACGTAATGCTTGGCACTGCCTTGGTCGACATCTATGCCAAATGTGGCAGGGCCACGGAGCCCTGCGCTGGGCTGTTTCCAATAGATGCAAAGCGAGGGCATCTCTCTAGATGCAATCACCTATGCTTTTGTCTTGAAGGCATGTGGCAATGCCTTGATGTCCGGAATGTCATCTCTGCTAGGAAGCTCTTGCTGGCTATTTTCAGGATGCAAAGCAAGGACATTTCTCCTGATGTAATCACTTATGCTTGCATCTTGAAAGCATGTGGCACTACATAGGAGCAATGATCATGTATGCGAGATGTGGTACTTAAGAAAGCACCAAAAAGTGCTTGAGTATGCTTTTGTCTTGAAGGTAGGTGGCACTACGTAAGATACTGATATGGGAAAAAAAAATCACGATGATATTGTTAGTCAGGGAATGTTAATTCATGTCCAAAATGTTGTCTCTTGGAACGCATTGATCGTGGGACATCCCCAACAAGCGAAGGGCCAAGAATTTTTGGGTTGTTTTTAGCAGATGAAAGCGAGGGCATGGAATGCTTGCATCTTGAAGGCATGTGGCACTACGTAGGACTCGGTTGCCATCTCGTGGTGCAAGATATGCCCCTCATGGATGAGGCAAGGAAGTTGTGGGATGATATTGCCTGGAAGTCAAAATCCAGATGCAAAGTGAGGGCCTCTCTCTAGCTGCAATCACGTACGCACAGGCATCCGGAAGGTATGTGGCTCTGTCGTGCTTTTTTAATCGTTGCAGTCAAAATCCAGATGCGAAGTGAGGGCCTCTCTCATGATGCAATCACCTACACAAGCATCACATGTCGTAAGTTTTTTTAATCACACTCGATCACAAGCGTTGACGACTTTCAAATCTATCATGCTCCCTATCAGGTGTTCTGTTTGTAATGTCAGCAGATGCGAAGCGAGGGCCTCTGTTTAGATGCAATTACCTATGCATACATCTTGAAGGCATGTGGCTTTATGCAAGAAAAAACATGTCGTGCTTTGCACTCTCTTCGTCAATATGTATGCTAAATGTGGTGTGCTTGAGAAAGCACAAAAAGTGCTGGAGGAGTTTCCTGTTTGGAATGTCTCTCTAGATGCAATCACCTCCACAGGCATAGATGCAATCACCTACACAAGCATCACATGTTGCAAGATTTTTTAATCACAGGTCGATCACAGGCGTTGACGACTTTCAAATCTATTATGCTCCCTAGCAAGTGTTCTGTTCGCAATGTCAACAGATGCGAAGCGAGGGCCTCCGTTTCGATGCAATCACCTATGCATGCATCTTGAAGGCATGTGGCTCTACGCAAGACGCTGATATGGGCACAAAAACTCAGAAGTATATTGTGAGTTGAAGGCTATTGAAGAAAGATGTCGTGCTTGGCACTGTCTTGGTCAATAAGTATGCAAAGCGAGGGTCTCTCTCCGATGCAATTACCTTTGCACGTATCTTGAAGGCATGTGGCTCTACACAAGATACTGATATGGGCACAAAAACTCAGAAGTATATTGTGAGTCGGAGGCTATTGAAGAAAGATGTCGTGCTTGGCAGTATTGTCTTGGTCGATATGTATGTCAAATGTGGTACGCTTGAGAAAGCACAAAATGTGCTTGAGGAGCTTCCTATCTAGAATGTCGTCTCTTGGAATGCACTGATTCGAGATGTGCGCAACAAGAGCAAGGCCAGAAAGCCCTAGGTTGTTTCCAACGGATGCAAAGCAAGACTCCTTCATCCTCGTGGCATCGACCATCCAACGACGATTGCTTGCTCACTCTTTTTTATGGCCTTCATCAATTAACTTGTCAAGACGTGCAACTATTTAGCTATTCCTACTCTAAACTACAATTTTGGCCCTCTGACGTCTTTCTCATCGCAAACTAAGAAATCGTCAGAATTACAGCCTTTCAATGAAAACAGGAGATCGGCTTCCTTTTTTCTTTCTTGGTACCTTCGCAGAAAAACCACAAGATGGGTAATCACTTTGAATCGACGCAGGATGCTGGCAAGGAAGCTCGTCAAGGCTGTTCTAAGCATATGTAAGCAGAAGGCCTTTCTCCAATGCAATCATCTATGGAAGCAAGCATCTATGCTAGCATCTTGAAAGACTTCGTAATATGCTGCCATGGGTGAGAGAAATTATGATGAGAGTGCTAGTCAGTCACAAGCTATTTAGAAACAGATTGTTCTTAGCAGGGATTTTCTTCATATGTACGGCAAATGTGGTGCCCTTACAATGTCCACAGAAAGGCAGCAAATCCACCAACAACTCTAAAGAAGAAGCAATACTCATGAAACACATCAAGCAAACTCACAAAAGCATGAGAAGTTCTCATGTCCGAACAGTCATCACTATTGCCCAACATTGTTGTTTCAAGGAAATACTTTGTTGTTCTCATGGTATAGCGAAGGCCTCTTCCCGATTATCCCAATGCAATCACTTACGCTTACACATTGGAGGTGTGGTCTTATGAAATACGTTGCCGGACATGGGTGAGAGAATTAATGATGAGATTACTAGTCACGGGCTGTTTCAAAAAATTATTGTGCTTCCTGTGATCTGGAGTGTGGATGTAAGATTTGTCCCACGGGGGCAGGGCCAGAAAGCTCTAATTCTCTTTCAACAGATGCGAAGCGAGGGGGCCTCTCCAGATGCAATCACCTATGCATGCAACTTGAAGGCATGTGGCTCTACGCACGATGCCCAACATCATTGATGCAAGGAAGTGCATCAACGAGACATTCAATCCCGTGGTGAGTAAGCATTATCATTTTTTGATTTTTGACACTGAGAACGCAATCACCTATGCATGCAACTTGAAGGCATGTGGCTCTACGCACGATGCCCAACATCATTGATGCAAGGAAGTGCATCAACGAGACATTCAATCCCGTGGTGAGTAAGCATTATCATTTTTTGATTTTTGACACTGAGAACGCAGTTAATGAATGCACTAAAAATTGCATGCTGCCGTGGGAATGGCACGTTCCCTCGTATTATAAAAATTGGGGAGGATTGTGCAAACTCCCCCCATGTAAGGAGACTTGCATGTTTTCTTTTTCTGAAACATGAAAATGGAACAACAAACAATTAATAACATTGACATTTTGTATGGTCACGAACGTTGAGCTCGACAAAATTCTAACCCTCCTTGTGGTTTTCTACGCGGTACCCTTTTGAAGCACTACGATCGGTATCCCATTTTTGCAAAGAACGCCTCTGAACCACGACAATCAATATCCCAAACACTCTCGGGTAAACAAATCTAACATGCTTTGATGAAATCTCTCTCTCTCTCTGTGCTTCATTTCCTCCAGGATAAAAAAATCAAACACCCTTTGATGAACTCTCTCTCTCTCTCTCTCTCTCCTTCATTTTGAAGTCTCTCCTCCCATTTAATAAATATCTTATATAAATTAATACCATCAAATAAACGATTTTTTTTTTTCATTTGAGAAGTGCTGAAATGGGATATATAGTTTTTGATATTTTACTTAATCTTAATTCGATATAAACACAGCTAACGAAGCACTCTAGTTGATATTTTC
Organism: Adiantum capillus-veneris; assembly: GCF_014529385.1. Classification (NCBI taxonomy): domain Eukaryota; kingdom Viridiplantae; phylum Streptophyta; class Polypodiopsida; order Polypodiales; family Pteridaceae; genus Adiantum; species Adiantum capillus-veneris. The sequence goes on from NC_140940.1 coordinate 124,308,335, forward strand.
GAAGATAAAAACTCACCTTCAAGGAGAGAGTAAAGCCAAAACAAGGGTGGGAGTAGGGAGGTAGATCCCAAAAAAGAGTAAGACCAAGGGGGCACAGCCCTAGGCAAGGTTTGCTAAGCACGCAAGGTTCAATGGCTCCTAAAGATAGGTTAGAGGGACTGTAAGAGGAGGTTGGATGGAGAATCGCATGCGTTAGTCCCTAGCCCTCACAACACAAACATGTGGAAATCTAGTGTAAATCAAGGCGAACTAACTTGAATCTATGATAACATCATTGATAAGAATGTCTATTGGAAATTTTAGAAATTGCCTTTTTACGTGCGACTGAAAATAGCTCGAGGAAACACGTTTTGTGTGTGTAGAAGGTGGTGTCCCAAGAAAATCTGTATTAGTGAAAACTCAAGATGTCAAAGAAGTCACCACAAGCCCGGTTGCTATAGAGACCTATGGTGCCACATTGTTTAAGAATCTACCATTATAATGTAAGTCCTTATGACATGCTTGGTACATTTGTGGTAAGAGATTTTGAAGTTTGTCAAATAAAATAGTGGTATTTCTTTGTGATAACATTGATATATATATTTTGTATGGTATATATACTATATGTTCGACAAATACACAGCAACCTTTATCACTATATTGTCTCTCAAAATCTAACTGATGATGTAAACAGGGTAGATCTAAAATGGGTTGCCAACATCCCAAGAGGTCAATAGCTGTTGGCTAGGTAACGTTTTTCATTCATTAAGGGCAAAGACAAGGAGGAGGATGTAAGAAGCACATGGCTACCTACACAAGAAGTTTTGGACAAATTCTCACAATAATTCCCACATTGTGACTTACCTCAACAATATGAGATTCTGTGAGAGAGGCACTGCATACCTAGCTAGGTATGCAGTGCATACCTAGCTCATAATGTTATGCATTGTATGAAAAACAACTCCGCTTTCCTACATGAGAACATTTCTAAATCTTCTTGTGCTACGTTTTGAAGCACTCCCTTTATTTTTGCATCTTCTCTAATAAATATACTCACATGGGTCCATAGAGAAACCCATGTAGGGGAAGCAACATTGGCCTATTCCTTTGTCGCTCCTCTCCTCACCACTCATCTCCTCTCTCACAAGCATGCATACTACTCAAGTTAATGAGGTATGTACATGTGCACCCCCACTCGTGCTCTCACAAGAGCTGCCATGGGATCTATGTAGAGATCAATCACTGTTGAAGGTATCCATGCTTGGTTGCCCTTTTTTGTATGCCATGGTTTCAAGTAATTAGCAGGAGTACCGCGACCTTCGCTACTCCTGTAGACATGCAAGAGAATCTCAACAACATGAGGCATAGGTGATGACCAAGTTTGGTCTGAGACTATTACTTGGCCTAATGCCCTGCCACAACACAGGGCATCTTCTATCCTTTCTTAAGGGGTGGCATCAATGTCATATCCCTCACAGGTTTTCAGGTCTTTGGGAGCAACCTGGTGGTTGCCTTTCCACTTTTCATATGCAGTGAAGGCAGTGGAAGAGGAAATACACACAGCCTACCTACTTATGGGCCACTACACATTGGTTCGCGCGAAACCCATAAAGCACACACAGATGTAATATCAATTGAAGAATCAATGCTCAAATGGAAACAACAGAAGGCCAAAGATTATCCTGTTGATAATAATCAACTACATATTAGGTGAAAGAGCTATTGTGCTTACCCTATTCAACCTCAACTACCTTAAAAAATAAAAAAAGCTGTTGTGTAGCCCTGCTCAAAGTACACGCTTCAACTGCCCCAACTATTTTGGTTTACCATGAGCATCTTGCTTGTTAGGAGCGGTCCTGGGGGTAGAGAGAGATCAACTGGTCTTGAAGTCAAGACCTTGTACTCTAGACACAGAATGCTTGCAAGTTTGATTTGAATCAGAGTATTTGATTGTTAACATGAGCTAACTTGATGTGGATTCAGCCTTCAAGTCATCAGTAGCCTTGCTCAAGGGTATCAAACTCATCTGCATAATAAGGTTCATGAGAGATGTTGACTGCGTGAAGCAGCTCAAACTAGTGAAGAATATAATAAGCCATCCATGGATTGCTGCCATTTTTACAACCACAATTTGCAGGTAAGAGGAGCTCAAGCTAAAAGCATATGCGATATAAGTGAGCAACCAGCTGACTAGCAACTCATGGTGGAGCTCGGAGAAAGGATAGTAAGACTATGTACTATGACTCTTTGACTTGTTGGGTATTGACTATGTCCTACGACTCTTTTAGTTAGACCCTACTCTACTCTACAGTGACATGAGCATCATGTGAGTGCAGTAATGAGCCATCATGAACGCAAGTGGAGTGTGTGAACAAGAGGTGAGAATCTGTGTCGATGCCCATAAAGAGGCCTTGTGATCTCTCCCCTCATAATTAACAGAATGCATAATCAAAACAGTTTGTTTAAAAGGAGCACTGGCGCTAGAAAATGCCAAACCTTTCTGTATAATATAAACTTTACCTGCCATGACAAAAAGTGCTTTGTAAATTACATTCTTTTGCTTTAACACCGTCTCTGGGAGTCGTAAGTTTATAAAAACTTTGTAAGGGCCTCAACCACTTTCTCTGGCCTGTAAAAGCAGGATACCCAATAAATGAAGATGAGAAATTGACAGAAGAAAATGCTTCTCTCACCTAAGACTACGTATCCATATGCCTGCGCTCACAAAGTGACCACATGTGTGAGCCCACTGCCGTCTACTTGGGGTAATAAACAGTAGCCTTGCATACTTTTATCAGTTTTTGCACAATTGACTTAACAACACCCAAGAATCAAAAGTTATATGAAGTGCATACTGCCACCAGAATCCAAAAGTTATATGAAGTGCATACTGCCACCAGAATCCAAAATATATCTAGATAAATCTAGGATAAGCTTCAATTTGCCTTCAAAAGGAAAGTGCAAGGTATAGATTCAAGGTAGTCATCCACAAGTCAATATAACCATCAGCTCCATCATGCATGGTATTGGCCAAACACTAATACCTCCCCATTAGCGTCCAATAGTAAGTGTAGAACTAGGTACTCATATATGCTCCCACACCCACACCACACACACACACACACATGAGCATGCATCAATACAAAGATCTGCCATCAGAATCCAAATATTCAACGGTGCAAAAACATACGTGAAGGTGTTGCCTCCAATTTAGATGCAAACAAAAAGAACTCGTTCAGAGCATCTGAGGTAATATATTGAATTATATCTTTTTTTGCGACGCGAGATGACGTTAAAGAATAAAGCAGTGTAAGAGAAGATATACCAGTCTTCTTGAGGTAGATGACCTGCACCTTCCAGTAGCTGAACTTGAATGACGTCTGCATTCCTTTTGGCAAAGTTTTCCGCTTCTGAAGTGGGCAAGTATTTGTCTGTCACACCCCAAGCAACGAGGGTAGGCACATTCCATCTGCAGAAAGTGGACATTCAAAGAGTATATATGTCATCCAACAAGGCAAAAAACCATTCATCCCTTGCACATTAGAATCATAATGAAATTGCATGTAGTTCCCATGCACCTCCCAGAAGCAAATCCGGTTTCAATCCGAGTTGTTAAATCCTTAAGTGGAGCTTTCCTCGTGGACTCCAGAAGAGCTGCAAAACACAATCACTTATCTACCAATAAGGCCAAATGATTTGACAACGAGAAAAACTGCAAACACAAAATCCCTAAAGGTAAGGACAAATTACCGAAGCCAGGATCACTGCTATCCAGATATGGCAGCCTATACACATCTGCATCATTCAAATCAAGGACATACCTACAAATATCAAACTAAACATATTTCAAACGTTTACTTAATGTTAGCAGCTAAAACCGCTCGAAAAAAGGCTAAACAACCTACGTGCTTCCGCCCTCAACAAAACGCTCTGCCAACATTGCGTTTTGACAAGTAAACTCTCCAACAAGAGGCAACCTGGAGGCACCACATAGAAACAATGAGGCATGTAAGCATGGGGCTTGCGGAACTCAATTAAGAGGGAAAATTCAGAGGCATGTGCTTTTCTTGAGATAAAGAAAGTGCTAAAAACCTTGCTTCAATGATAGCAGGAAAACCCATAACATAAGAGTACAAAGAATTCCACAAAAAATTTCACCTCATTTGTTGAAAAACTCCAGGGAGTGGTGCTGAAGATGTGAGAGGACTATTCAGAACAACAAGTTTTGCAACCCTATCAGAGTGTTTCAATGCCCATGTCAAAGCATAGGAACCGACAATGAATCCCTGCAAAGTTCATGAAAAATAAGAAATTGGGTCGAGAAAGCAAATGCCTTCATGCAGAGAACATAACAAAAAGGCCACCTGAGTTACTAGGAAAAATGGTGTATCCACTCCAATCCTTTTGAGCAACTTGTCAAATTCCTCGTGATATGCTTCCTCTGCAGCACTCCATCATTACACCTAGCATCAGATTTGAAAATGAAGGTTCAATTAAACTGTTTCCGAAAACATAACATTCAACTAATTTCACCTTCAACAATACATAACTACCACACCTGTGTAAGAGAAGTCGTAGACTGGCTGTGGCCTTTCACTGAAGCCATAGCCAATCCAATCAGGAGCATAACAATGATAACCAGCTTCAGCCATCTGAATGCCACACACACATCAAGATCTTATGTTGTTAAAAAAAATGAACAACTTGAGCAAAGAAGAAAAAAGGGCACAAAAAGAAGCAAAGAAAGAACGATCCTGATTAGCTACTATCCAGTGTTATCAAACAGATACCTTTTCAAGCACCACACGGTAACTATAAGATTGAGTGGGTGCTCCATGCAAAAAGATAATGGTGCCATTCTTAGCATCTGGAGATCCTGCAGAAACAAGTACAAGTGACCACTAGTAAACTACTCATACAATGCTGGATTATATAGTTTGGCAAGGGGGAAACGCCCTTCAGAACTGCAAGTCTCAGGAAAAAATGAGGCATAATAAACAGGATGCACACAGAAAACTAATGGACACAACAAAAAGGAACAAGAACAATAGGCCTACACCTGATGAAAAACAACATAGTGGAGCAGAAAAAGGTGTACCCGTTTCACGGACGAACCAGCTGTACTCCCCAGCACGCTTGTAAGAGCCAAAGTCTCTACCTTTGCTCTCTATTTCCTGTAAAACCACCTAAGCTTCTTACTAATGGTGTTGAGATCTCAGCTAGAGCAATACTTTTGAATATAAAACAAGTTTCTTATGAATGAACCAACATATCCATACACGGCAAGATTGTGCCAAATTGCCATTATATATGTTTAAAAAACATATAATTTTTAAGTACATAAATTCTCAACTAACGTGCTTGTACATTCTGCTAGAGAGATGGATGCAGTTTTAGATTTTTTACATCAAAATTAAAGTACATTGAAATAGAAGGTAATACTAACAAGCCCAACTTAGGAAATAATTGAATTTGACAAGCTGGACAGTGTACAAAAATGAACCTTGAAAGGAAGCTCAAAGCTTTGGCAAAGCCCTGAACTTCTCAACAATGCAACCACATATACGCCATTTCCCCGACAAGCTTTAACACCTAAGACAGAGTTGGAAGCTTTGATAAAGTATTGAGCTTCGCACCATGGTGGTGAAAAGTATGGCATATCATGGCAACTTAAGTACATTTCATAGTATGACCTCTTATTTCATAAGACGCTTGAAAAGTCCTTCGTGGCTCATACATTGAACAATCAAGCACCCCATCCTCTATCCTCCAGAAGCCTTTGATCAATCCACTCTGAAGTCATTGTTTACTGCCATAGAAGCTGTCACCACCACGAGGTGTTTCTTGGTGTCTGTTTATTTGTTTTATCTTTTTTACACTTTATTTTCTTTCTTATTCCCCGAAGCCCTTTACATGGGCAAGTGGTAAAGGGCTGGAGGTCCTAGGACAATGCATGGCGAGTGTGAAATGGGTTAGGGCCAATCAACCACGAGCATGGCTTGTGTTTGAGCCAGTAGGCATTGACATCCGAGGTACGTGAACGAGTTTGTGGGCTTGGAGAATTTTAAAATGAGGACAAAGTCGATTGGGCAAGCAAATCCCTAGATGATTCCAGCAAAAGCCCAAATTCACGTGTCTAGAAAAAAGAAAAATAATCGGCTCATAGTACTTATCCACAGAGGACATCACTATGGACTCCATCCATAGTATTGACAGCAGTACTACTACATCTTCGTCAAAGTAATCGGCACAAAAAATAGAGGATGTAGATACAGAATAGCAAAAGGACTGCCCTTTCGCCGCCAAAACGCACTTCGAATCTTTGGTTAGAGTGTTGGAACTAAAATCAAACACTCCCCAGAGGATGTGGATAAAGATATCAATATCTGCTCCCACCCAAATGCAAGCTCACAAATGAGCATAGGTAAAAATTGTTGAAATCTGCATAGCTGATGTGAGCACACATTAAAGATCGAAAAGGGATAGCAACTCATCGATGGACAAGAGGGAACTCAAAATGAATGCAATTTTCGTGGTCGACACTCACCAAATCCACAACAAAAGGAGCAGCAGAAACACACCGTAATCATCTGGCCAAGGTTTCCGTCTTGGGCGGGCGTGCTAGGCAGCTGGATGGCACTGCGGCTCGAAGGGTTGTCGGTGACAAAGTTGAAGAGGCTCTTGCTGCTTTCAGATTTGGAAGAGTCCTCGGAGGCAGCGGAAGCCTTGCAAAGCAGAACTCTCTGCTTCTGGATTGCAGAGCTATTGCAATGCATGGCCGAGGAGCAGAAAAGGCTCGCCATGGCGCCTGCTCGCGTGAACGTCGCCATAGCCCGAGCTGCTTCTTGCACCTCACTTTTAGACTTCGTGGATAATGGACGTTTTTAGTTGGTGAATGTGGGTGGCAAAGAGAATATTTGGCATGGAGGAGATGGGATCTACGGTGGGATGATTGAGCATCGTAGATCTCAGGCAAAGTAAACTTGGGATAGTGTCCCCCCTTGCTCCTACATCATATACCTTAGCCAAGGTTTTTAAAATGACAATATGGGGCTTGACAATATATATGGGTAATGCTTAATTACAAATTGGACACTCGTAGCCCGGACTACTAACTTTACAAGTCTATAACAATATTCAAAAGTACAAGGTCTAAACATGGTGGATTTTACATTAAAAAATGAGTTAAAATTACAATGTTTGGGCTCGACAGTAAGTAACTTTGTTAGCGTGGTGCTAACATTCTCCCTCTCCTAAACTGAGTCGTTCATGACACAACTATCTTATGGCGAGGTAGTGCTTGGGCTTTCTTGCTTTTTATGTTGCTTTTGGAGAGCTTTGAGTGCTTCCTAATACTTTATCCACAGCTTCTTGTTGCCTTTGGTGAGGAACTGGAGATCTATTGCGCTCTTTAACTCCATGGCGAAATAGCCAACAAATCTTGCACGTAGATTTTCTATCATAGGGCCAAAAAATTTGGTTCTAAAAGTGAAGAACCCTATATAAAATGCATCTTCAAAAGTTTTCATGTAATAGAGGGTAAGAGCATCACTTGGACATAAAAGCCGTAGAGGACTTCATTGGTCGGTTGATTTGACAAATGATATCATAGCCCTTACTTGTCTTTGAGGAATGATATCCAAGGCGCATTTGTCTATTCTGCCTGATGGAAGGTGCGGATGCAAGTTAGGATCATTTTGGATATCTTTATGAACATAGTACGTGCAAGATCTGGATTTAAAAAAAAAACTTCAATGGCATCTGTCAGTGTCTTGAGCATGTAGTTTTCACTGGATTTACCTATTGGTGGAGATAGCCTGGGGTAGTTGAGCCACGTTGGGTGTTTCTTGAGAATTATTTGGTGGCAACTCTTGGCATCGGGCAGATTGTAGGGTCTTTTTTTATTTTTGGAGTGGCTTGTGTATTACGAAAGAGATACCTTGGGTGCCTCCCCAACCAAATCTTTCTACACACTGGATGTGGCTCTTCTCCATTTGCTGCTTGATCCTTAAGTAGCATCCCTTTAAATTTAAGTACTCCATGCTTGATTAGAGGGTATGGTAAAGACTGCTCTTGCCAGGTGTCTATGTTGGGGTTCGGGCCAACTAACCGGATGACCACTACTAACCTATCACTAACCGCTTACCTTATTCATAGATATGCAATAGGATAAGGAGCTGTGAGGCATCATTATCCTCACTCCGTGCTCCACCCACTATGTGTGTCTACTCTTCTTCTCCCTCGCACTCCGCATGCATTGCCCACTCTACAAGTGATACCAGATCTCAGAACAGAGGTCTTGTGGAGAGAGAGAGAGAGAGAGAGAGAGAGAGAGAGAGAGAGAGAGAGAGAGAGAGAGAGAGAGAGAGCGAGAGCTAAAATTCAAGTCCGTGTGCACATAGCTTCAGGCTGGATTTCGATTTCGATTGCTGCTGCAGCTTCTTTGTCATGCTTAGGAGGATTTCTAGTAGGTCAAGCTAAATTCACTAAAACTTTAGTGAATTTAGCTTGACCTTCCATGAGTGTGAACCACAAAGAGCCACCAATGACACACAAAATATCCAATCCAGCTAAGTTTATCTCAAAATTGTGGTGGTGGTGATCTAGCCCCGTGTCGGCTAGACTACCACCCGTATCCCTGCCACGTGTCACTGCCCAAGCAAAATTTCGTCTAGTGTGAACTCCAACCCAAATGTAACTAACTATCTATCTCGTGCCCGTGACATTGTAGCCCTATTACAGGTTACCCGCCATAAGAGCACTCACTCTCAGTGAGAGGAACACTTAAATTGCAAAAGAAACCACAAGGCACTACATATGTACAAGAGAAAGCTGAGCAAAGTAGCCTGGTCCTGTCACCCAAGGGAAATGGTTATCGCCACTGTTGTACCAGAAGTATCAGCCTCTGGAGGGGGAGCCATCAAATCGATGGCGGGAGTCTACTGCTTGACAAAAGGTTGTTGCACTTTGCTCTTGTAAGATGAAGCCTAGGCGATGCTTCATCAACTTTGTATAGACTCACTATACTGATGCCACTATTGGCCACCATGACCTTCAAGTGGGAGGTTGTTGGGATGTTGGCCAGGTGCCCGTGGGAACCCTTACTTTATTTCTCCCTAATCAATATAGAGAGAGAAGGTGAGAGAGTTGACTTACTCTCTCACTTTCCTCTCCACTAACCCAAACAGACTGTGTTGTATCCCCTTCCCCAATTCTCTTCTTCCCTCTCTTGCATGCTTCCCTCTCTTGCACACTCCGCATTAGCACCCCATCACCACTTACCCTAATCTAATTAACCAAAATCAACCATTAAGAGGCTACTTAAGGACTCTCTTATTAAGCAAGAAAAGAGAAACCAAATGCTCTGATACCAATGTAATGGAAATGGCCTATGAACTTTGAGAATAGCGGAATTAAGAGAATTAGAGAGAACATTTTTGTGAGACTACTTTGAGAGCGTAGAGGGTGAACTTAATTGACGGTAGCAACATAATCATAGTACTTAATTAATTAACTTGGCATGAACAATACTTTTGCAAGAGAGAGAGTTTAGAGAACTTGACAATAGTTGGGGGACATGATTTATGTGGAGCCAGTCCCCCCCTCCAATAGGCATATGTATTATAGATTCTCCCATCAAGAGAGACTTGGTACAATACAATCTTTGTGTTCCTTGTGACCTAGGTGATGCAATGAAGATGGAAAGCTTAATGCATCACGAGCATAACATAGACTTTGTAAAAAGAACTAACTATCCCCAGCCTCACTCCCAAGGCCTCAAACACCTTCAAAGGTGGAGAGAGCTAGCGGGGAATGAGGGTAGGGAAGAGGAAGAAGAAACATTCATAGGAGAAAGAAATAGTTCCTCACTTATCATCGTTCTTCTTGCTAGCATACATAATAGCATAGTAATAAAGATGGAGAATATGGAAAGCTTAATCATTGAAGCATGGCTCTTGGTTGGATTTGCATTCCATAGCCAAGAGTGTTGGTGTAGGCATAGCTTGGAGAAGGATATGGAGATCTTGCACTTTGCACTTCACACAATGAGAATGTGTGTGAGTGTGTGTAGGAGAGTATACCCCCCAAGAAACCCCCCTTCTTGCTTTGATCAACCCCCCCTTATAGCTCATGCTTGAAGCTCATTGGACCCCTCTAGGCCTAGTCAATCACATGCAAGAGGCATATCAAGCATTCACAAGGATAGGTTTTGGAAAATTGTCATTCTTTCCCCTTTTGAGAGAGAGACTTGATAATTGCTTAGATAATGAATTAATCAATCTAAATGCTCATTGGACCCCTTTTAAGCCTATCCAATAGGATTCAGGCACTTCATGAGGGTAACATGGGTAGGGGCTTGACATAGGTCCTTGCTGCCTTTTGAGGCTTGGCTTACCTTGTGTGTGTGTGTGTGTGTGTGTGTGTGTGTGTGTGTGTGTGTGTGTGTGTGGTGTGTGTGTGTGTGTGTGTGTGTGTGTGTGTGTGTGTGTAGCAGTTCTAAATCTATAAATATACGCAAACGAACACTACTTGTTCATAGACCAACAATTCTAGAATAATACAATGTATTTGTACAATAATTTATTTGCAGTTGAAAATAAACTTTGTACAAGGTAATGAAGATAACAGAATACAGTGCGGGACCCCACATTCCCACAGTATGGGAAATTTTGCATCATGGTAAGAGATCCGCCATAAGTTAAGAATAGAATGCTTTAATCAAAGAAGGTAGCCCTCACCTACACCCATAGCCACAAGAAAACACTTCGTTAGCAGGTGACTGTACGCAGGTGATGCTCGGCATCCCAGTTGTTATCCATGTCACTTTTAAAAAAACACACAATTCTTAACTTGTATCATGTTTTAATGAAAAAGAGAATCTTGGATCATTGCCAATCCAGTAAGTGAAATCCCCATAGAGCAGTTGAGAAAATTTATTTACTTTTTTTTCTTAGTTTTAAGTAGGCTTTTTAGGAAGATAATCAAAGCTAAAAAGAGCTACAACCTTAATCAGATACGTGAGAACTAAATTCTATAAGCCATCCTGGGCAGCCATCCTGGGCCAGATTTCTGTTAAGGACAACTCCTCCTTCGTAATTCAAAGTATAGAAAAAACAAACTTTCGGACCAGTTCCTATTCCAAAAGATACATATATTTCCCCCTTTTTTTTAAAAAAAACTGAAATATCCCAACAACTGGTTACCTAATTTTCAAACCAAAGCCCAAAAAAACAGCCTCTGTCATTATGCCATGACTGACATATTTTTGTCCAAGCTGGTTATAAACCAGATATCATATCATAATATTCTAGAAAACTTCATCAATAGAGCAAGCCCATACTTCTTCCGAGAAAGAAAAGAAGTAAACGTAACCCGCCTACAAACTTTCCGTTGTATATATTGCACGATAGTAGGAAAAGTACAGTTCAAATACCTACGAGAGAGAATGCGAAGCGAGTAAAATGATGTAAAGTTAATCTTATTTACATTACCCAAGGTCAAACCAGCCACAGCCAGCAGAACTCAGTCGATAAGCTGAATCAGTGATTAGTAAACAAACCATTCATTAAACTTCCCATCTTGTGATGTAATATGGTAAAAACAAACGAGAAAAAAAGCTAATTGCCACCATAATAGGGTATGTGATGCCATTAACCGCCTTCAGAGCATCAACTGATTTGGCAACACATCAGAAACCAGCTTTCAGTTCAGTCAAAGTCTCTTTAGACTATTCAAAAGATTAGGTACCTGTACTAAGGACCGAGACAGTCTGAGGTCAGCATAAGTACCCAAAAAAAGTTCATATACATACGAGAAAGAATACGCAGCGAGAAAAAAAAGGATGTCAAGTTTATCTTCTTTGCATAACCTAAGGTCATACGAGCTACAGCAAGAAGAAATCAGTCGATAAGATGAATCAGTGAACACCCTCCTTTCACTAAACTTCTCACCTTGTGATGTAATATGGTAAAACCAAGTGAGAAACAAAGCTATTAGCCACCATAATAGGGTATGTGATGCCATTTACTGCCTTCAGATCCCCAACCAATTTGGCAATACCACAAAAAAAAAGTTTTCAGTTCAGTCAAAGTCTCTTTAGACTATTAAAAAATTAAGTATCTGTACAAAGGACTGAATCTGCCAGTGGTCAGCTAGTGTAACCAGAGTAATCCGACCTACTTGTGTTATGACTTACCAAGGAATCCAACAATTACTGCTCATAGTTTTTTATCTATATTATTATTTGTGAATTAGCGGTTCGATTCAAATCCTTGTTGAATCACCTTCATAAGTACCTTCTTCCTAAAGATTAGCATCACCAACCAGACAGACCTACCCTATCGTATTAGTCATAATACCTTCCAATACTCAATATAACCATACAGATAGATCTACTAGAGACTTGGCTTTTCTTAGTTGCTAGGGCCATATTTATCACATCCAAAACAACCAGACAATATAGCCTGGATATTGTTACCATAATCCGTTTTATTTATCGGAAACCTATACCTTTAGTCAAAGAAAATCACATCTTCCAACAGTCCTAAAGCAAACACATAATACCACTCCCATTCCATCAAATAAACCAAAAATATCAGTTATTGGAATAGGTTTATTGATAAAAAAAGTCTAAATTACTGGTCATACCAGCCATAGCAAGACTAAATTAGTCAATAAGCTGAATTAGTGAAAACACACTATTCACTAAACTTCCCCCTTGTGATGTAATATGGTAAAACAATCAAGAAACAAAACTATTAGCAACCATACCCGGGTATGTGATGTCATTTACCGCCTTCAGAACACCAACCAATTTGGCAATACAACAGAAAGAAGGTTTCAGTTCAGTCAAGGTCTATTTAGACTATTAAAAAATTAGGTGTCTGTACTAATGACTGAATCAGTCTGTGGTCAACCAGTGTAGCCAGAGTAGTCCGACCTACTAGTTTTACGACTTACCAATGAATCCAACAATTACTGCTCCCAGTTTTGAGCTATATATATTATTATTTGTGAATTACCGGTTCGATTCAAATCCCTGCAGAACTATCTACAAAAGTACCTTCTTCCTAACAATTAGCATCATCAACAAGACAGACCCACACTATCTTTTTAGCCATAATGCCTTCCAATACTCATTACAGCATACAGATAGATCTCCTAGAGACCTGGCTTTTCTTAGCCTCTAGGGCCAGATTTATTACATCCAAAACAACCATATAATATAACATGGATATTGTTACCATAACCCATTTTATTTTACGGAAACCTCTACCTTTAGTCAAAGAGAATCACATCTTCCAATAGTCCTGAAGCAAACCAATATTACCACTCCCATTCCACCAAATACACCAGAAATATCACCTTTCGGAACAGGTTTTTTTATTAAAAACGTCTAATTACTGGTTTTTCACAGCATTTCAAACCTCTTACATCAAAGCATCTCATTATCTTTTGACAATCTTGAGAGTTAGAAGGATTTTTTGTTAACCTGGTAGATTAGGAGACAAAGACTCATCGACAATTTCCTTCCCATTCTTTTTCGGCATGTTGAGCAGTCAGTAGTGAATAGCCTTTTTACTCACACGGTATAGAATGCACACACAGATGATAACACAGCTCGATGCTAGTGAGTATGAGTACTCACCTTCTGATGCCTTTATACTGGTTGAAGCCTATCAGACGAGGGTACGCCACAGACTCGGACAGGTTTACCCACACCCGAGGTCACGTATACAGTCAGATTTTTAGGGATTGTCCCCAGCTAAAGATCCGGTTGCTCAGACCCGGTCGCACACCTTCGCTGCTACATGAACCTGCAGACCAAACCCTTGCACAACGGCGGTAACGTGCAGCAGTATGCACGACTATTAAATGAAGTGAAGTTTATAAAAACGCTACACAGAAATGTGTATACCTCAGAGTTAATTTAAGTAAAAAACCAGGTCAAGTCACCTTGTCCAATTTTACAACCTATCAACCAATAAGAAAACCGCTCACACGGTCGAAAACCCGGTCCAAAATTCATTACCTGCTTGATGTACCTAGCACCAGTTGATTATATACAACCCGTTAGCCATACAACTGAACACTTTACTGAGCTTATGTCATACAGCTACCCACTAGGGTAAGGGATCCAAGCCCAGATATTAACGGTGTGAGTTATATTACTTAGAGCCGACAATTTTATATATCATTTACAATTTTGTCTCAAAGTCATAAGGTGGGTCTATAAAAGACAGAAGGCATTTTTACAAAACCAAGTCAATAGTATTAGTATGGAGTAACATTAAAAGAGTTAAAATTTCAGATTCTTTGCTCTTCAAGAGTAACTAACTTATTATGGCTTACAGTCAAGAATTGGCTTTTGCAATAGCTACCGCTCACCTTCATCAGTCAGGTGAATCTACCCGGAGAGCAACTTTGCTCCATTATGAACTTCATCTATTTCCCCAATTGGGAACCTCTGTATCCCAAACTAAATGGTGGACCTATCAAGCCCGAGTGACTCGTGTGACTCTTTGGGGTCGCAAACATTTTAGGAACAATATCAGAATGGCGATGGTAACTGAGGCTCTGGGCCTAGGGTCCCAGTACTATTACATAGAACATTCACTGAAGCCAGGTTTTTCTGAGCGATTATACTTGCTAGCCTAGTTCCTACCACCACATAAGATTTTCTTATATCGTAGTTATGGTCATCCAGTAGGAGGATATTTTAACATTACTCCACGCACCCGGGAGTATGGGTTAGTCTTGGCGACTCGTATCTTACCTTTAGCTGAGCATCCGAACACCTGTTTTACCTGCGATAGTGAGGCGGTCCGGGGCGGGCAACAAGAGAGGCGACCTCTAAACACCCCTCAAGGCTCCCGTGCTGCTCAATTGGGGCTGGGGCAACCACAAGCACAACACAACAACCAAACCCAAACAAGATAGGGGCACCACCTAGTTAGAGAGCGAACTAGGACGCAAAAGAGGAGAATCGTTAGAGCAACCCTCAAACAAGCAAGGAATTTACACGAACCCTAACACCAATGGAACACTCTCACACACTAAAACACGAGAGAGAGAGAGAGAGAGAGAGAGTGTGTACAACTTAGCTTCAACTTTATATTTTGCACAAGAAGGAACTTAGAGCTTGCGGAATCAAGTGACAAGATTTGTTTATAGCATCATTAGCACATTGTCTTAGGGTTATGGGAGCCCTCTCACCATCCACCCTCTTACAATGGTAGCCAAACAATAGCCAATGAATCACAAGCAACAAAACAACAACCTTCAATGAAACAAGTCACCTTATGAAGCTGAATGAGTTTGCCAAGCCAAATTGGAGGAGAAGCGTGAGCCTTTGGACATGAATTGCACCCAAAACTACCAATTCATTGATGTTGGGGTAGATACAACAATGGTAGGAAGAATGTCTTCTACTCGCACTCACTCAAACTAGCTCAAGCTTTTCTATGCACCAAAGTGATGGTGTATAGAAAGCTTACTCTCTCTTTACAACCAAGATAGAACTGGCGTGTGCTACGCTCAATCTAGTGTGCAATGGTATAGTGATGTCTTTTACAAGGAGGAATGGGTTCAAGAATGTCTTCTACTCGCACTCACTCAAACTAGCTCAAGCTTTTCTATGCACCAAAGTGATGGTGTATAGAAAGCTTACTCTCTCTTTACAACCAAGATAGAACTGGCGTGTGCTACGCTCAATCTAGTGTGCAATGGTATAGTGATGTCTTTTACAAGGAGGAATGGGTTCTATTTATAGGTTTTAGAAGCCTTGATTAGGATTAAGCCTAATCAATTTTATTAGGAAAGATTAAGGATTATGATTTTTTATGAATTTCAAATGAGAATGTGGTCTCTCTTATCTCTTGAGTCACATGGATGTGGGCTCAAGTAAGAGAATTATTGTTGTGGTGAAAGGAGAGAAGCTTCCATGGGAGTGAGTGAATTTGGTTTACTTGTGCGGTTGCCTACTCCATATGTTGATAGTGTGGGTGCATTTTTACAAGAGAAGTTAGTTGTTAGTGGTAATAATCACTAGAATTGTTAGTGATACATTTACAATGGGTAGAATGAGTTGATTTGATGAAGGAAGAGGGGTGAATTAAAAGAGAATCATTGAGATGGTGAAGCTTTGAAGAAGCTTGAACTCACCCTTGTGTAGATTGTGGAAAAAATGACCGCTGGTCTTCTTCTTCTTCTTCGCTTCTTTACACCGCCGCCACGGTTGACCACCACGATGAAAAAGAGGATTTGTTAATGAAAAATCCTCAATTTTCAGAAGTTATCATGGTTAAGATACTGAATTTTAGATATTTTTAGGAGAGGTAAATGAAATTGTAACATAGAAGCAATAGAGAGAGACATGGAGAGGGTGTATGTATGTAAAGGTTCATAAAAGAACTATAGGGATGAGAGAGAAGGGTAATGGTGAAGAGGGTGGGAGAAGCCATGGAAATTGCAGGTTTGGAAGTGGGAAGGAGAGGGAGGAGTGTGTAAGAGTGAGTAGGTGTGTGGAAGGGTGAGAGAAGACTAAGGACTACTTGTGAGAAAAGTGGGCAGACTGGGGTCCACTTAAAAAATCATAGCTCACCGCGCTGGTAGCTCCAAAAATCATGAAAAATTTGAGGTGATTATACAGAGCGTGGGCTACATTTTCTCTTTTGACCACCGCTCCAAATTCGGAGTGGAGATGGGTGCCAAAATTCTCACCAAAAAGCCTATTTTTATGTCTGCAAAAGTCTTTTAGTGGTCCCCTCCTTTGTTGAATTTATACAATGCATCCAAGAGTGAGCCCCTCCTTTGTCATATCATAATACAAAGCATCCAAGTTGCCCTTTACACATGCATGGAGGAGGATTATTGGTGAATAAAGAAATATATACATGGTGGGACTAGTGTATGGACTATTCATGGATTTTAGCTCAATGAGCACATGGTGTTAGAATAATGAGTAAAAATAATAATAAAAATATGGAGGAATTATGGATATGGAAAGATATTGGAATCATATGATATGGTCCCTCTTTGTATTATTTTGGGTGAAAGAGGAAAAGGTATGCAAGTAATTAATATAATAAACGTGACCAATAAGTAGAAATCAATTTTTTGTTTTCACGAGGGTGAGGGTGAAAATGTGGGGGTGATTTGTATAAAGGAAAAATATGAGGTTAGAGTATGTACATATTGGCAAAAAATATACTTATGGTGTAAGAGGATGAAAGAAGGCATATACACGTTTAATAAAACACACACCTAGGTATAAATATTTAAATAAAATACCAGAATAATTATAAAAATCCCTATATTTAGGCCATATATATAATGCAATATTTACACACAAATGGGCCATAATATTTTTTATTTTTTATTTTTTATTTTTTATTTTTATTTTTGACTCAACTAGCCCAGTGACTAGCTAGCTGAGGGTTTTTAAGAAAATATGGGAAAAGTCTCATAACTCACACACGCCTATTTACAGTGAAATGGTAAGGATAGCCATAGTGTTTGGGTGAGGTAGCTCACTATGACAATTTGGTAGGGTAAGGTAGCTCACTATGACAATTTGGAATAGCCGAAAAAACGGCCATCAATAGTTGTTTGTGTGATCATGTAATGGGAGGTTTAATTGAGATGTAAATGAAGGGATCCCAACATACTAAACTGCCAGGCTTTTTTTTGTCAAATTTCAAAGGTAAGTCAAGTGAAAGATCTCATGTAATCTTGTGTGTGTGTGTGTGTGTGTGTGTGTGTGTGTGTGTGTGTGTGTGTTTGTGTGTGTGTGTGTGTGTTCTCTCTCATCCCCCTAGCTTTGGGGCTCGCCCCCTCCTTTGTAGGGATGCCTTTGACTTATGAGATACAAGCACCTTAGTCAACAAACATGACAAAGCACCTTAGGCTTGGGTAGTGTTCCCACAAGCACTTCAAGCTCCCTAGTCGGCAAAAGCATGACAAGCACCTCAAGCATCTTAGTCAGCAAGCACGCCAAGCAACTCATTCACCTTAGCCGTCAAGCGTGACAAGCACCTCAAGCACCTTAGTCATCGAGCATGACAAGCACCTCAAGCTTGGGTAGGGTTTCCACCTCAAGCTCGGCCCTAGCTTACTTAAGGTCAAAGGACTTTTAACACTAACCATTGGAGGTCTTTAATGAAGCTAACTGTAAGGTATTTAAGCTCCATTAGCTAGCCTTGCTCTTTGATAGATCATCTCTCATTTGGACCCCTTTACCTTTGTCCCCATGTTGAGATAGCCCCGTAAGCACTTGTCTATACTCTAACCCTTGTCCCCGACTATTCTCCCACATTTAATGATCAGTTTAATATGAGAAAATCATTTGGGTTGGTTAGATATCAGAATTTATGAAACGTGAAGTCTTTGTACATATAAGAGTTTGACCTTGATAGTATCTTTGAGCAACCAGCGTATTCTTTGGAACCCAAATGTGGCTTTAAGGTCACGGGCCATTTTTTCTTCCATGAGTTGTTGATGTTGGCCCTTGAGGCTTGGTGTTGCTTTATTCTAGGTTGCTTAGGCTTAGGTTGTCCTGGTGTAGCAGGGCTACAGGGCTACACAGAGCTCAGCTTGCATGGCCACCTTGGTGGATGTACTCCATAGGACATCATCTTTGAGTTGGACCTTCCTTGGTCCGGGTGCCCGCCACTCTTGGACCGGCCACCCATGATGGCGCCTGTGAACACACCGGTCAGTCCGGGTGGGGCTCGGACCACCTTGGCCAGAGAGGTAGCATTGATTATCTAGAGTGTGGTCAGCAGTCTATGGCCACCCCTTTCAGAGAATTCAAGAGCTACCAGACATCACTTCTTTAGTAACCGGTGCGATAGTGGACCACAGCCACAATCGGGCTAGGCCATCCAGTGGCCAGCTAGGCGATCGATGGCCTAACTCACCAGTGGCTTTACTATGCCACCACTAGCCAATACTTGGAGTTGACAGGGTTGCATTGGACAGATATTTCTAGTTGGATCAGATATGTGTGGTAGTTGGACAACGCCCCTAGCTTGTGGATATATACAGAGCATGTGGGCAACATATAGAGACAGCTCTTGAGAGTCTAGCCAGATTTCTAGCTAGATTCCATTGTGCGTCACTTGGGAGCACTTGCCTGGAGCACTTCACCTTGGTTGTCAGCAATTGGGTGTGTGAGTCATGTAGCTTGTAGCAAGTTTCTTTGTGGTTTTTTGTCCTATTGCACCACTGCACACTCCATTGCAACTCAGCCTCTGCATCCCCATTGTACCTTGTTGATAGTCATGGACTGGGCAAAGTTGGCCACAACCAAACTATTTTTTGTATGGTCTTTTTGGTTATGTACACGGTGTTTCCTTGGAGGGCTTGTGGATGTCTTGTCTATTGTTGAATCGTTGTCTCTGTTGTCTTATCTTTTTGTTTGGTCGTTCTTTCATTTTGTTGACTTGAGCTAGCTTGTGAGTGTGCATGCACATTGCATCCAGAGCACCCCACCACCACTAGAGAGCACAATGCACCATTTCCATCTAGAGCTACTCTCATTTTTTGCACGCCTGGTGGGACCGCTCTATCAGATCTTGCAAGCTAGCCCAGTCACCTAGGAAGTTAGATTGAGGCAAGCCAATAATGTGGCCACATTCTATGGTGCTAGAGGCATTTGTAGTCGCTTCGACCATCTATGCATGTTTGTTACTCGCTCTAAGTCAAGTGGAGCACGTTTTAAAAGTCCTGTGAAGATTCAGCATTGTCGCCACTTATACTCGCCTACTGCCACCTCACCTGCACCATTGCCTCTACCTTCGTCCAAGCCTTGTCCTGACCCAACGAGGTCACCTTCATCGTCTCCACCATCATCACCCTCTCCAACTTCTTCTCCGAATCCACCTCCCACCCTTCTCATCAAGCATGCCATGGCGAAGGAATTTACAAACCTTCTCTTGAGGGTCAACATCAAGTTTCCTACTTTTAAGGGACTATCTCCTAAGGATGTTGTCAACCATGTGAGGCGGTTCTTTTCACTTTGCCAAAGCCGTGGGCTAAACCGATAAGATGCCTACATGGTGCTTTTTCCTTCCACCCTTGGCCGACAAGTGGTATAGTCAGTTTACAGAGGGACACCTTGCCAACTAGAATGCCCTCAAAGCGGCCTTCACTGTTGAGTTTCAATCGGGCTACATGGTGCTTTTTCCTTCCACCCTTGGCCGACAAGTGGTATAGTCAGTTTACAGAGGGACACCTTGCCAACTAGAATGCCCTCAAAGCGGCCTTCACTGTTGAGTTTCAATCGGGCAACTATAGGTAGAAGGCCTTGGACCAGCTGGAAAGCTTGGAGTTGGGTCTTGGGGAAACCTTCACCGAATTGATGACACGAGCTAGAGCCCTTGTAGCCAGGTTACCCCAACAACCGGGAGATTTCATGATCAAGAAACGGGTGGAGAAGGCCTTGCCATCTTTGACTCAATAGAAGCTTTGAGAAACTTTGCGGGTTGAAGCTACCATGGATGATTTTGTGGCGGCAGCCACTAGAATCAAAGATTCCAGACTGCAATTTGTCGGCTCACCAGGTAACTCTTTGTCCAATGTTCTTATGAATGACCCTACTGCTGACACCATGCTAGCTCTCATAAGAGAGTTAGAAACACTTAAGTTCATAGGGCACTACAAGGTGAAAAGACATCCTTAGCAACATCGGCTCGGTTGTCTCAGTAGACAAATTTGGTGGCATAACTCAAAAGGGAGCTAGAAGACAACAAGAGGCTAGGACCCAAGTATGGGGCAAAAATTGCAACAACCCCGGCCACCGACCTCAGGAATGCCCCATGATGGTCCATTGTCAGTTCTAGAGGTCCATCTGAAGGGTTTCCACCATTTGCACCAAAATTTGGCCTCACATGAGCACCGCTCCCATAGGCCCCTCTTTCGGTTCACCTTGGGCTACTCACTTCGGCCCTAGTTTAATTATCCCCACCGTAGTTACCATCTCCCACAGTACCTAATGTATCCCCTTACAATGGCCCTATGATCCAGAGCTTCTATACCACCCCTAGCCGTGACCAAGTTGTTGCTACAACGGTACCTTGCCCTCCACGTCCCACCAACCCTTGGCTAGCCAATCGACCAGTGATGTGCTACAGGTGTGGTGAATATGGTCACTACCAAACTAAATGTTCTCTACCAGAAGGAGCTCCACCATGCAAACATTGTCTGGATGCCAAAGATCACTACATGAGAGACTGCCCCAAGCAACGCCCATCTTCCTCTCTCAACATGATCTTGGTAAGTTCTTTGCTTACTTCCCAAGAGCCCCCTATATACACTTTTCCCTCACCATCCACTCATGTCCTCACTCCTCATCCTTCACCTTCACCTGCTACTTTGGCTCAATAAATCTCAGGCACTATTGAAGTACTCACAAGAGCTCAAAGAATAGCCCAAAACCTATCCTTGCCCATAGAAAAACCTCTGCCTACAAGACAATCTAAGGAGTCAATTAAGTTGCGGCCGATAGTGAAAGAAGAAGAGAGAAAGCCACGGAATACAGTTATGCCATCGGCATTGGAGCAAGCATACAAAAAAGCCCTACAAGACATGGAGGCCCAAGCCCTGCACAAGGAAGGCTACACGGAACATCATTGCCAGTTGAGGAGATTCTGAAGAACACCTACAAAAGCGTCTCATTGTACAAACTTCTCCAACTGGACCCTACCTTTAGGGGTGACCTTCTCAAAGAAATCCAAGCTCTCTACCCCTCGTGCCCAAATAGTGACAGGCACCTACTCACTCTTTCCTCTGAAGAATCATACATGATTTCCTACCCACCGGCACCCCTCACTGACTATAAAAGTCCTCGCCTCACAGTGTCCATTTAAGGCCATCAATTTACAGGTGTCATAGTGGATGATGGCTCAAGGATTAACCTCCTGCCAGAGTTCACCATGCAACAGCTTGGCTTGGTGCCCACCAAGAGTGCTACTTTTACTGTCACCTTTGTCGGATGTGGAAGCTTTGTCCAAAGCTGGCTAAGAACCCGGACAACTATCAAGATCCAGTCAAAGAAGTCAACTTAGGTACTTCAGAAGAGCCCAACCCAGTGTTGCTGGCCGCATGGCTCTAGGATCATTCGCAATTACTCATTTGATGATTTCATTCATTACAAGTTGGAAGGATGTTTTTGCATGGTCATACAAAGACCTCACTACAAAGACCTCACAGGACTTGACTCGGCTCTAGGAGTTCACTCCATACCCCTACAGGAAAATGCCAAGCATGTGCGAGGTTGGGCATACAAGCTCAACCCCAAGTATGCAGTATCAGTCAAGAAAGAAATTGATAAATGCTGGAATCCGGTATCATTGAGCCCATTGAACACACACAATAACTCTCTCTGATGGTCATTGCCCCAAAGAAGAATTCTAACAAGATTAGGGTATGTGTAGACTTTAGAGCACTCAATAAGGTCACTATCCCATATGGTTTTCCTACCCCCTTCTCTGAGCGAGTGTTAGAAGATGTAGCCGGCCATACTCTGCTAATTTTTATGGATTGTTTCAATGGCTACAATCAGATGGCCATTCTAGGAGCTGACAGGATCAAGACAGCTTTTATTAATCCATGGAGAGTTTTCGTCTTCAAAAGGATGCCCTTTGGCCTAAAGAATGCACCAACTTCCTGGAACAAAATGGCTTACATTGTGTTTGAGCCATTCCTCAACAAGTTACTGCGGATTTTCATAGATGATTTTTCTTGCTTCTCAGGCCAAGGCTGTGCAAGTCGCGTAGAATGCTTCCAAGAACACATGGAGAAATTTCCCCTTGCCTTGTTTCTCTCTCCTCTCACCCCATTTCCACTCGCCCTCTTTCTCTCCCCTCTCACCCTCTTTCTCTCTCTCCTTGCCCAAACCCCCCTCGCCCTCTTTCTCTCTCCTCTCGCCCCATTTTCCCTCGCCCTCTTTCTCTCTCCACTCTCCCCCTTGCCCTCTTTCTCTCTTCTCTCGCCCAATTCCTCTCTCTTTTCTCTCTACTCGCCCCACACATCTCTCTCTCTCTAGCCACCCTATCCCTCGCCTTCCTTGCCCCAGCTCGCCTTGCAATCCTACCTTGTCGCCCAGTCTTCGCTGTTGGCTACCCCCACTCGTTTTCCGTTTGACAATAGCCGGACACACCCTCACCCTCTTTCTCTACTCGCCTTGGCTTCCTAACTCGCCACTTGCTTTGACCTCCTTGCCTTACCTTGCTTTATAACTCGCACTTTGCCCCTTGCCCCATCATAATTGTAGTCATCACTCGCCTCGCCTTTTGCTCACTCAGGCGACCAACCGTGCCCTTGCCCTTAGATATTCACTCACCCTAGCCCGCCCCTTAGGCGCCCGCCCCCATGCTAGCACCTGGCATCCGCTCGCCCTCTACCCCGCAGTTCTCCCTAGCCCACCATAGTGCTCCCTCGCCCGCAATCCCTCTCTCACACCTGGTGCTCTCCCACATTTCCTCTCTCTAGCTTATTCCCCTCGCCCTCACCCTCTCTCGCCCAAGACCACAGAGATTTGAATTTTTGGGCTAACCTTTTGACAATTGCAACCTTCTCGCCCTCGTTGATGCACGTCGCAGCAACTGAGTCCACTTGCCCCCATCCTTTTCAACTTGCAAACCAGTGCATCCACTCGCCCCCACCCCTTCCAACTCACCCTCACATCCTCGCCCTTTCCCCGTCCACCCTTACCCAGTTACCCTTTCTCCCCTTTTCCCACTTGCCTCTCCCTATCTCATTCACCCTAACAGTATCTACTCTTCTAAAGGCCCCTTGCTCCAAACTCAGTTTGGTCCAAAGAGCAAAAGTGGCTAGCCCACATCACCTACCACATAAATTCATAATGTATATGAGTATGATAAAGCAGGTCCTTTTCCAAAGTCTATAAGGCCTTCCATTGAAGTGTTAAGCCCTCTAAATGAGATGTGGATTTGAGTCTATTGGGAGGTGATATAAGTAAGTTTGATGATGACATGAGCCTCTTTAATGGAAATTTGTGCATTGAAAAGGATGATATTGGCTTGCAAAGTGGAAAGGCAATTGGAGTGTGACATGCTACTTCGACGAGCACATTGACTTCAGTTTCAGGATGGAGGTGGTTGAGCTAGACTTGCCAAACAATTTGGTCTTGCAGTAACTTAACGAGAACTTAACCAATTCAATGTCCCCATGACTAAGGCAATCAATAAGCCTTTGCCATCGGATGAGGGTGAGAATGGCAGGTGAGAGTCCAACCAAACAAGTTGTGTAAAATCACTGATTGTGACAAATAGAGGAACTTACAACAGCCGGTATACAAGAAGTAGTAGACGACAGTCCTCTAGATCGAGGCAATCTCTCTCTTTAGCTTTGTTGTGTACGAGACGTGGTTCTATTTCTTCCTTTCTATCATTTTCTCTCTCTCTCTCTCTCTCTCTTTCTCTCTCTCTCTCTCATTTTGCCCTATCTCATCTCATGTTGAGTCATCCTCTCCTTAGTTCCTCAAATTTATGTAATGTAGTTTCCTTTCCCCTAGGCATCTCTTCTTCAAAATCCTCCGATCACCCACCCCGCAGCATCCTTAGGCCTCACCTCCATCACAAGGCCTGTTGTATATACCACATTATAGTTTTTACATAATACGACAGGGAGTGGATTTGTAATCTTGGGGAAGGGAAGGGTTTGATTGCGTGCTTGACAAGGCTTTCGCACAACAACTTCTCTGGCGCTCTCTCCTCCATTGCGGCGCCCTTTCTTTCATGGCTTAACGTTTCAAACAACAGCCTTTCAGGCAGCCTCCCGATGGGTATCGGCCAATGTAGGACACTTAAACATCTTAACACTTCCTTTAATCAAGGAACTGGCGAAATACCTCTTAAAGCCTTCTTATTATCTACCTTGAACCTCACAACTGCCATAGCTGGTAGTTGCTCAGACCTAACTTTGTTAGATCTCTCTAAAAATTTTATAACAGGCCCAATTCCCACATCCCTCAGCTCCTGCCAAAGCTTGCACCATGTCAACATCTCCTTGAACTCTTGGAAATATTCCCACCATCTTCAACCAGCTAGTAAGCCTAGAGGTACTTTCCGTCTCCAAAAACAATCTCACAGGCGCAATACTACCCGATTTTGGGGATTCTTTACACCAGCTTAAGAAGCTGGATCTTTCGGCAACAAGAAGAAACAAGATAATCCCAATTGCCGGCTCTGCATAAGCTTGTATTGAGCTTCAACAAGTTCACGGGGCCTCTTCCTGCATCCCTCCCCAACTCCAGTAGGTTAAGGGTACTTGACCTCAGTGCAAATGCCTTCACAGGAAGTATTCCTGGCAAGATCTGTGGTCCTTCGCTCCGCAGATTTCTATTAGCAGACAATGATTTGTCTGGGGTGGTGCCCTTGGAGAGCTGCAGCAGCCTTGCTGCAATAGATGTCAGTTGCAACTTTATGACTTGCGCCTTCCCGACACCGCTACCGGCTATGCCTAACATGAGAGAGATGGTTATGTAGGGCAACTTTATTGAACAGGAAATCCCCATTGACATCCGCGGCGCAACAAGGCAATTATGGCTACTGGTGCTCAACCTCAACCTTATCAACGGCACCATCTCGCCCACCCTCTCAAACTGCAGCAGCCTAAAGTAGCTAACTATTTCAAATTCAAACAACCGTCTCACAAGTTACATTCCGCCGGAGCTGGGGCTTATGCCAAGAATCAATTTTCTGCATCTCAACAACAATTCATTGTCGGGCACAATACTGCCTACACTTGAGAACTCCAGGTATCTATCGTGGGTTGATCTCAGCGGCAACGAGCTAGATGGTGCCGGTGAGGTGGTTATGCGACACCGAAAGCTTTTTGTGGTAAGGAAAATATTTCATTATACTTTCTTTGGATTGAAGGGAGCTTTGAACTAAAATAAACTTTGGACTGAAGGAAACTCTTTCTCCTTGGACGGGAGAGAACTACCCTAGGCTAGGAAGCCACCTCACCTTAAATTGAAGGGAGCTAAGCTATTTAGTATCCTTTGGACTGAAAGAAGCTGGCAAGAAAGCTTTCCTTTGGTTTGGGAGCTACTTTTCTTTGGACTGAAGGAAGCTCCTGATGTCTTATCATGTTACTTCGGACTGAAGGGAGCTCTTTCATTGATGTCTTATTATGTTAATTTGGACTGAAGGGAGCTCTTTCATTGATATCTTATCATGTTAATTTGGACTGAAGGGAGCTGCTCTCTTCTCTCTTGTTAGACTAAAATAAACTTACTTTTTATCCCATACCACAGAAAGCATCCTACCCTTCTTTTGTGGTCCTTCTCTCTAGAAGTTGCTGCTTGCAGATAATGAATTGTCTGGGGCAGTGCCCTTGGATGGTTGAGAGAGAGAGAGAGAGAGAGAGAGAGAGAGAGAGCACCTTCAAGCGCACCTGGCCTTCCTCATGGAACTCGCCCTGCAAACACTACAAGCGTCCATTATGTAGTGCAATCGAGATTCCATGCAATGGAGCTATCAGCCGCATGCACCGTTACCAAATCCCATGCAGTCAAGGCTCCGTCAAGGCATCTGCCCAGATTCTCGCATTCCCACTGATTTATCAAAAATCGTGGGGACATACTTGTTACCTTGTAAGCCTAATGAAGTTTTTTTTTAGTCCTCTTGTTGTTGGAAGTGATTTGACAATGTGCAATCGACCCTCTTTACTTGTTACCTTGTAAGCCTAATGAAGTTTTTTTATTTTAGATACAGTCCTCTAATCCTCCAATTGTTATACAAGGATGCTATTGTCCAAAGAGATGCCGCTCTTCCCTAGTCTACATAGGCAACAGTTATGAAGCACCTCAGATCTTGATCAAAGCATGCTATGATATACCCACGTAAAGTATTATTGACAACAATTATTCTTCTTAATGTTGTGGGCTGAGACGTTACGTGATTTAAAGCTACTAGAGCATGAGCTTTTCAATGCAAGGAAAAGTAGGAATTGTTTATTTAAGCAATGGTTGCTTTATTATCATGTAGCTTCATATGCTATTAAGCGTGACGCTAGTGGCCGTGCAATTTCGTCAAATAATCGACAAACAACGCAAGCTCTACAGTGTAGCTTTTTCAACATCATTGAATGAGCTTGCAGCATCTTCATTGAACAAGCTTTGGGTGGATCCACGGGTAGAGATCTATACTACGTGGAACTCTGTCCGTTCTATTTTTGCAAAAAGCTTATTAGGCTTACCAAGTAAAAAATCATTTTAAATATTGTATTGAATTATATTATGTTACGTGGGTCAAGTACAAAAGTTTCATCCATGAGATCATATACAAAAAAATAAAATTATATTTGAATAATTCAAATTCTTCAAGTGCACTATCAAAAATCATTTATTCCCAAGGATTTGCAAACTTGAGAAATAGTTTTTTTTTGTGAGTCTCTTTTTTAGTGCAATTTTCTATTTCAAACTTGTCAATCTCCCAACCTAGTGCTCATTTCGACATTTTAAAAATTCCTATAGTTCCTTTGGTTTGTAGGTTAACTCCTTGTTGAGGAACACTTCAAATTAAATCCAAAAAGTTGGAAGAAAGCAACACACTTGAACTAGTGTTAACCATTAGAGTTCCATATATTTGGAAATGGTGCATCCTCACAATGTAATCAAAGTCTACTACACTATGACGTCGTGTTGGAGTGTCTTTGGACCATCTTGAATAAAACTTTGGTACTCAATTTGATGAAGAAACTTTTGTCTTGACCTCACACTAAATACAATTTACTCAGCCAAGTCAATTTTTCTCCCAAAGATCTTTCTTTCGAAATACCCTTTCATTCTGTTTTCCCAAAATACCGAGAACCAAAGCACCCTGATGATGGCAAAGGAGCTCTATACACGATTGTCAAGCCTTCAGCCACCACAGCCAATGGCTGAAGCTCCCTGCGATAGGGCTTGCAGCTTTCAACACCCATAGCTCGACGCCTTAAAAGCTTAGATTACACATTTAACGACTATCGCAATGTGTATGCTCTTCTATCCTTTGTTCAGTTCCCCTTTGTTTTAAATTACTGAACAAGAACCACTCCAAGACTGAAGTTAACAGGTACATATTAACAAACATGGGGGATACTTCCTCACCCATGGTGTCACTAGAGTGCGACATGTCATTGATCGCATTCTATCATGAGAGCATCCGGTAGAACAGCCAGTGCCAGTAGTGTTACATGAAATAAGAGAGTTAAAAGACTGCCCAACATAGAACCACGACAGATGACTGGCAGAGAAGGTTGATGAATTTTCTCATCATTCCACCTCCTCGATAAATTAACAACGATACAAAAACATAGTTATAAACCAAAATTTTAACTCGACAACCACCGGTACACAAAACAATGGGTCTACCAATTAAATAACTCAGCGTCCCTCCTTGGACTGCTGCTCTGCTGCTGCCCTCCAAACATCCAAAAGCTGAGTTTGAAATACTCCCGTGGTAGAATCGATAGAGATGACAGCAGAAGAACGCCATCCAGATTTTTTTTCATC
The DNA here is from genome assembly GCF_014529385.1 of Adiantum capillus-veneris. NCBI lineage: Eukaryota > Viridiplantae > Streptophyta > Polypodiopsida > Polypodiales > Pteridaceae > Adiantum > Adiantum capillus-veneris. Next base: position 124,336,839 of record NC_140940.1, read on the forward strand.
TGTGACTGGAAAGATGCTTGAAAACAATGATAGAAGACCGTGACCTTGGCCTCTCAGCTTCTTTCAAAGAAATGATGCTTCATCATAATAATTATCATTATGCAAAGAGAAGGATGAACCATCAGCGAATCCATCTTCTGGGCTGCCCTCCTCGTTCTCCATGTTGAAGAGATGAGCTGAGCTCTCTGAGAAGGATTCACCATTGGTTGAAATTTGGTGATTCTCTTGGTTACCACTTGCAATGGCTGTTATAGAGGCACTCTTCTTTGTCCTCCCTCTCACCTTGGTTGGCAGCTCTGAGACATTCCTACCTTCTTTTCCATCCCTGTGATCTCTATTGGTCTTCGGAGCTTTTGGTGGCCTTGGAGGCTTCCCTTCAACATCACTTTTTCTCTGCATAAACAATCAACTGAATTACACAACAAACATATAAATGTATGAATATTCTAGGCACATGCAATGTGCATCCCTCCCCCCCCCCCCCCCCCCCGCCCCCCCCCTTCCCCTTCCTCCCTCCAACAAAAGCACGTAAATCTCAATCCACCCTGCCCTGAGCAAAAGCACATACAATAGACAGCTCCCAAACACCCTCCTCGTCCATCCCTCTACAAATCTTTTTGACAAATTACCTTCCTCTGCCGCGATTTGGCTGGAGGGGCGGTATTTTCGGCAGTTTTCTCCGCATTTCCTTCTCCTTCAGCACTCTCTTCCTCAAGTGACGCACCACCCTCGGCATCTAGCCTTACATGCTTAGTGCCAGCCGTCACTACCCCCCATCCTTTCTTCCTTGCCTCCGGTTTATCCTGCATCTGCACAGTGTAACATGGCTTACTTTCTGGTTAATAAACCATTGAGCTCTTACACAAACTGCATAAGCTGAAAAACAACTACCTTGTGCCTCAGAAGTTGATCCTTCATCTTCTGCTCGAGCTCCGCATCATCTAAAAGAAGAGATACCACCTCCTCAGCTTCAAAAATATCACCCTGAGAATGCCCCCCAGTCATGACAAGCTGCTGCACAGTATTCTTTTGACTGGCCCGCTTTACAATCTTCTCCTCAACTGTTCCTTTACATATTAAGCGGTAAACAGTCACCTGTTGATACAACTAGTGTGAGTACAAATGCCCACTCATCATCTCAAATTTACCCATGGCAAAGCAACCACATGCTGACCTCCTTTGTTTGCCCAAGCCGATGAGCTCTGTCCATGGCTTGTAAATCCATGGTCGGGTTCCAATCACTCTCATAAAAGATAACAGTGTCAGCTGCCGTCAGGTTAATACCTAAGCCACCTGCTCGCGTGCTCAATAAAAACACAAATATATCCCCCCTGCAAAATCATTTGGAAGAATTTTTTTCAAAGGTAAAGACAAAGAGACCTGGGTCAGAATCGAAAGAAAGAGACCTTGGTCATAACAGAAAGAAAGCCCCTTCATTACCTGTGCTGGAAGTCCTTCACCATGTCTCGGCGGTCCATGATACTTGATGAGCCATCCAATCGGAGGTATTTGTACTTCCGGTAAATCATGTAATCCTAGAACAGAAAAGTTCGCTCAAGAAAGGGTAATTTCATGATCACAGAAAAACTAGAAAAAGGATGGACATTCTTCACCCGTAATTCATAAGCTTCAATTAAGAGCACTCACCAAAACAAGCCATATAGCTGACAGAGAGATTAAAACCAATGAAGACCAAAGACACTGATTTTTCATACACTACCATTCTTAAAAAAAGCCTTCTTGCAGTACTTGAAGATCAATCACAACCTAAAAAGATAAGACACATACCTCCAAGATATTGAGCATCTTGGTCATTTGGGCAAACAAAAGGACCCTATGGTTGTTAGCTCGCAATCGCTTCAGTAATATATCAAGAGTTTGAAGCTTACCAGAGTCCTACATCAACCACAAACAAACTCACTTCTGTAAGTATAGCAAAACATCTCGTAAGTAGTAAAAGTTAAGACGACACTTACAATGAGCATTTTTGCGAAGTCGAAACTTTGTAAAGGTGGAGACGACCCAAAAATCTCGTAAGGCAAACCAAGCAATGGCTGCTGTGAATGAACTTGTAAATCTTGCTCCTCAATAAGGTGGTGAGGCGATGGTGGGACAGCAGGCCCATTTCTGTCGGAAGTTCTTGCAAAACCCACCAGCAGCCTTTTAATCCAGGGATTTTGCATTTCTTCTTCTCTCTGACATGTGAAACCTCGATCTGAACACAAGATCTCAATCTACAAGAACAACGCTGTGCTTTAGAGCCGTAGCCTGCTGTAAACTAGAACTTTGAAAAAGAAACTGCAAAATAGGACAAGCAAAACAGCCTACCCCCCTTAATTAACTGGTCTAAGTCCTTTCTATTATCACGACTGAATCTCATGCGTATACTATCCATGAGGTCACGAAAGAAGCTGCTTAGTAACTCAACTCATTCAAAACATTAGAGGTCACAAAGCTTTATAATCACTACTATTTATAGCTTCTTAAGGGGAAAGAAGGGACGCTTATCTTCACACCGTTCAAGATTCAACCTGTGGTCTAAGCTATCCACAGGCTGCCTCCTACCTTCATGATCACAAAAAATGACCGAAGCTACTACCTTGAGTGACTAAAGGCCAAGGCATGTCTGGACTCTGTACCAGATAGAAATCCTTCTGATTCGGAAGTGGGTCTCCTGAGACAAGCCAAAAATTAGCCTGCACTACCCTAGCTATGATAGTTAGTATGGTTAGAGCAGACATCATCTCTGCATTCTGAAGTATCCTGGAAGTGACAGGACTTTAATAAACCCTACTCCAAACAACCTTGAATGATGCCCCAAGCATTGCATATCATCCTACACATTGAAAATGTTGCTGTTCCTCTCCTGGCCTTGAAAATTGAAACATAGTAGGCTCAAATTAGTAGAACCAACTCAAGCAGGGGATTGCTCAATCTACACTAACTTTAAACGCAATATCTTACCGAAACACAATTTGAAAGGTTCCTTTGTTCTGAATGTCATGAAGCCAGTAAACCAAATAAGAGTGAAATGAGAATATATAGTGTTACCTGTGGAGCTCGCACAGCTGGTATGAATGTGTTTGCAGACCGCAAAAGAGCTGTATTGTCTGAAAGTCTGTCCTCAAAAGATGCAACCAAAGCCTCAAAAGGTGAATTGGGGAGCCCAGTGGCCAACTTTTTCTTCAAGACAGCCAGCTTTGATCGAATGGGACAGAACAGCAATTTGCTTACAGCTCTAAGCCTTGCATCATCAAAATCACAGACCTGATCTTCTATAAAGCTTTCCCAATCATCCTCTTGCCAGTAATTGAAAAGGAGCCTTTCTAAAACTGTTGACCTCGACAAAAAATTGACTTCTCCAGGTGATAGGTCCAGGAGTCTAGTAAAGCCAAGAGAGTCACTCTTTACCATCCGTCCTTGTGTGCAGCTCTCACCCTCAGGATTAATAGACAAAAAGACATTGACTGCTGAAAAGATGTTGAAATGATTGCTCAACCATTTCTCTTCAAACCCCTGTGTAGAACCAGAGCTCACAGACGGCAGGCAGCACATGCCATCACGGTACAAAAGCTTTGGAACCTACATCATATGAAGACAATCTCTATAAGAGTTTGAAAGGCTGCAATTAACAGTAGAGATCTTAAAAATCCTCCAAACCACCTTGTAGGTTATCGGATTGTGCCCACCAGAATAATGAACATTCTCAAGCTCGCCAAAAGGAGCGGGAAGAAGGGGTGATTGCATGACAGAGAACTGTACAAATGAATGTCCTTCATTCCGCTCGAACAAATCAGGATGATTGCAAACCTGTAAATTGTGTGTTCAAAACAATTGGCAGGGATCCACATCCCTCCATAACAAACCACCATAACGCCAAACAGAAAACAGGGAAGTGGGAGAGAAGAGTTACCTTTCTTAGCTGGATCACTATGTTCATGAGGTTCAACACTTTCTTTTCATTCAAATGACCACCACTATTGTCAAATAAGTCTGCAACAGAGATCTTGTTTTTGATGGCTTGATAAAATGCTTGCTGGCGGGAGCTTAAAGTGCAGGGTAGAACCACCTCCTTTTTATTAGTCATCTCTGTGATGACATCTTTCTTCACACGTCGAAGCATAAAAGGCTTCAATATTGAATGCTGTAATTAAAATTTGATTTTGTAAGATGACAATTCTATTGATTCTTAAGGAAGCAATCTGAATAGCGTGTCAAACAACAACACTTTAAGGCATATATAGATTTGTCACCCAATGAAGACAAGAAAAAAGAAGCAATCACCAATCTATTTAATTGATGTTCATTCAATGTTCCCCCATGCTCTGCATGACTCTCGATTCTGTCAAAAACATGAAACAGGACTCTCCAATGACCTTTATTCTGCCAATACAAACAAAAGTACCATACAAGCTTTGGACTTACCCTTTTGAAAACCACTCATTAAACTGTTCATGGCTGTCAAAAAGAGTGGGCATAATAAAATGTAGTAAAGCCCACAATTCTGCCATATTATTTTGTATGGGGGTCCCAGTAAGTAACAGCCGATTGCGGCAGTTGAAACTGAGCAAAGTCTTCCATCGTATGCTGAAAAACAAAGCAATTTGCAGTGAGATCGTGCATTTACACTTCCAACAAAACCCACTAGTCTGTAAAGAGTAATACCACAATTCAAAGCAGAAAATGCCACAAAAAGTCAAGTAGCTGTCGTCATAAGATTGAGAACAAATAACACAAACACAGGAACAAATTTGGTAGCCCAATTAACACAGCAATAAATCAAGTAAAACACTCCTTATTTACCCAAACATAGTAAATCTTCAAAATATGTTTTGATGGTAGCATTGATAAGCTGCTAACGATATTAAAAACTATGTTTTGATTGTATCACTCTCCCGGTGTGATATAATGCACGCTAAAATCTGGTTGGAATGATAAGAATGCAATCTGTTGCATGATACCATGACCTGATGGAACCCTACGGAAGTAAGGATTAGGTGAAGAACTGTTCATGTTGTCCAGTCATAGCCAAAAGTGAATTATCCAGAAACGCCTTTGACTGTACTTGCTAAAAGAAATCAACTCAAAATAAGACAAACACTGTTGATGCATTAATGAGTTATAACCACTGGCCATACGCTATGAATAAAAAACTTGTTATATCATAGCAACTCCCTGGTTATGAACCCAAAACGCCACTTAAACCTCATTAAGCGGGTAATATCTACTGTCGATCAACATCTGCATGGGTGCAGTCAGGTGTACCTATCCCTGGAATACTTTTAGGGCAATTGGCAAAGTCTACGATCTTTTTGAGCTCGCTGCTTTATTTTTTCTTGCAAAACAAATTATCCATGTTGTCCAAACCTGGTTGAACTCTTGATAGCTTGTGCTTCATCCAAGACCATGTACTGCCACTTCACACGCCTTAGATATTTTTCATCTGTTACTAGTAGTTGGTAACTTGTAATCAGCATATGAAAAACTGCATCCCTGAATCCATAAAGCACAAAGTTATCTGGACCAGAACATGAGCAACACATTTTTTCACAGAAACTCAAAAAATTCAATGATGCCTACTTTCGATATAGCCGTTTTGGATTGATGTTTTTGCGGAGGACTGTCCTTTCCTGAAGACCTCCCCAATACGGCAAGATTCGGAATTCTGGACAAAAACGATTCGCTTCATCTGCCCAATTATTCAGCACAGATGCCGGTGCCACAACCAGAAAAGGTCCCCAGATGTTTTTCTCCTGCATAAATGTGATGCATAAGATGGAAAATTTTAATTACCTCCTTACACATATGCACAAAACAGTGGTACAATACCTCTGCAAGGTGCGCTAAAAAAGCCATGGCCTGTATTGTCTTTCCTAAGCCCATTTCATCAGCTAAAATTCCATTTAATCCCTGGATCACAAAGTCCAGAAGAAAATATTCACTTCTGGCCAAAGCAGAAAAGAAACATGAGCACACCATGCTCCGTTCATACCTGCTCATAGCAATTTACCAGCCATTGCAAGCCTTTCAATTGATACTCCTTCAAAATTCCTTCAAAAAGCGTAGGCTGCAAAACCGTAGAGGCCGCTGGCATGGTCGACCTTAAGAAGCAACAGCCTTGAATGGTGAGAAGCAAACTCACCTCAACCCATACAAATGAATTTGAGTAAAACTTACGGATGAAGTAAGTCGATGTCTGGAGCAGTATCAGTAAGCCCAGTGGGTTCTATATCATCACGAAGCTTGGAGCATTCATTGTCGAAAGCATCAGTTTTTTCTTTCTGCTGAGAAGCTGCATCTTGTGCTGCTCGTATTGCTGCCTCCTTCAAAGCTGCCTCTTCAGCTGCATCCTCAGCTAGATTAAGGGCAGCATCAGGAGCAATGCCATCACTTGCTATCTCAGAACCTGCAGTGGGCTGAGCAGCAGTTTTATTTTGCATGAAATGACTATAAAGCTCGGTTTGCGTGAGAAGGAAGTTGAGACGCTGCTGTTGTCTTCTTGCTTCCCGAAGCTCTTCTTCCCTCTTCAAGGCCTCTGCAGCTTCTTTCTCTTCCTTTTTCCTCAATTCGGCCTAAAACATAGAAAACGAGGGAAACCAGGAAAACTTCACTTTCTTCAGAAGATAATTACTTTCATGCAAGCTGTCTGAATAGGCCTTGGAAACAAATGCTGATGAAAAGCAGAGGTGGCTTTTGGGAATGTGGGTGGCAGTGAGCCGAGGCATAGAAAAACATGAAGCAAAATGCTCATCTCAATGCAATTACAAACCAAATCTTGGCCGAACAAAATGGAGAACTGAATTGGAAATGCGACGATATGCATGTGAGTCAGCAGAAACATCAACTAAAACACAAAAAAGCACGAACAAAACAAACGAATGACACCTTAACTTTGAACACAATAGCTGTCAAAAGAATAAAAGAATGTAACCATGAAAATCAAAACAGAAACAGAATTTGTTTTAAAACCCCACATAGCTGAAACTTAAACTAGAATACCTGCTCTTTGTCCACTTTCTTCCAATACAGCACCATATCCTTTGACAGCCTTCTGATGCGCATTGGAGCTGCTTTCATGACTCTAAGTGATCGCAATCCCTTGTACTTGACCTTCAATCAAAAAGATAACAAGAATCTCAATAATGGCCAACGTCCATGTAAACTAGAAGCAATATAATGTTAAAGAGTTCGAATGTCACCTCTCGTTGGCAACACTCGGCAAACTTTTTGGCATCTAAAGACTGTTTCCTATAGTAAGCCAAAAAGTTCCGATGATGTCTAGGAAGATCTTTCCTGACAATGCTGGCCCAAAACTTTCCAATTTTGTCATTATCTTCTCGCAGCACAACCGCAGGATCAACCACTTTCTTCGGAAGCTTTCTCTTGACAAGCTACAAAATATCCAGTTTAAACAAATGCACCGTGTCAGTAAACAATGTGCACGCACAAGGGACAAATAGTTCATGAAGGCACAGATGAGTGCGTGTAGTACTTACTTCAAATCCATCGCCCTTGTTGATTACCTCCACCTCACATTGGATTGCCACCCCAGTTTCTGACAAAATCTGCCTCCACGTGCCAGATACTTCCTGCCTCTCAGGTTGTGAAACAAAGTCCTTTGGCCCTGGCACAGGTACTGCTTCAAGCACTTTCAACGAGAACTTCTTAGAACTTAGGCTTTTTCTTAGATTGTTTGTGTGCTCTGAAGCTCTCCACAGCTTTGCCAAGCGGCTTGAAGTCACTGTAGAGACAATAACATCGAACTTTGCTTGCCCATTGAGGATGTGCTCCTCAAGTTCAAGGGCCTCAAGGCCTGGTAATCCAAGTGTAGGAGCCAATTGATCATAGAGGGGAGGTATTTCAAATAAAAAACCATCCCCAATATCAAGAAGGTTAAGGGCACCAAATTTCTCTTGATTTGGCAACCCATTATCTAAATGCTGCACATAGGAGGCCCCCTGATAATCGTCAAGCTTCTGAGACTTCCTGTTCATACTTGCAGCCGAAGTATCACCCGACTTCTTCTTTGAGGTTATGCGAAACCGACATGCCATAGCTTCACGCAATTGAGCACTTCTGTATCTCTTCAAGTGATCTCCAAGCATACCACGATATTGCTCCTCAGAAACACTACCAACATCATCCTCCATCTCGTCATTACTGTCTGAATCGTCCCGTTGAGATGTGTTGCTACCAGCTTCAGCTTCTACTTGCACTCTCTTCCTTTTCAAAGTCATCTCAGATTTGTAATCGACTGGTCTTTTTGATCCACCATTTGCCGACTCATACAACCTCCTCTGGCTCCCTATCGATTTACCAAATTTCAACCATTGGCTTCTCTATTGAATAAGTGCCCAATTATAATGCAAAACCAAAATATACAAGAAGTGTTAAATGTGCTTACCCCGATTCGAAGCCATGTCACTTTGAGGGAGTTGAAAGCTAGAAACCGACTGCATAAAAATGGCCAAAATGAATGGAAAAAAGTTGTCAAATTCCCGAAAACTTGCCTACAATTCAATAGCCTAGCATAGGGTTTTCAACAAAGCATAGGCACATAATTGCAACAATTTAATCAGGGCAATTCAGCAGTTATCTCAAGTCACTTTACAAGTGTAGGGCAATTCAGCAATTATGCCATGCCGTTCTAAACTGCAGAAGCATGGCGTTGTGGAAATGAGACATGCCACATTTTTGCACAAGAGGTACCAACCAAACCCCCGTGATCAACGCACGCAAATCATGAACATAATTCGGCAAGAAGAGGACTCACATCTAAATTGAAAAGACTCTCATATGAATATGGAGCCCTATGGCTACTTTGTGAGCTTCTATGATCCATCCTGTTTGAGGCAAACCTTTCGGAAGGATGCATCACTGCTCAGCTCAGGCATAGGCCACCATCCCTGCAGGCATTGAACAAATGTGAATCCACAATAATCAAAGAAACCCTAACTAACGCTGAGCATCATCCTGACCCGTTGAATTGAGAGAGCACTTGAATACTGACCCTCTGTAGCGAAGCAAAGTAGGCATAGTGCAGGGTGCACCAACACTAGGGTTGCACGGCAGGGGTGCCCTTTCTTGCGTTATTTTGTACATCTGTATAGCTGCAGACAGTGCGCAAACACAGGTGTGTTCCTTCTCAAAAGGGGAGGGGCGCAGGAGAATCCATAACTTCCGCAGTAAGATCGGAGGTCCACTGCCACGGGGGCCGACGCGTACACGACAGAGAGGAAGGAAGATGGAAAGGATTAGGGTTCAGCAATAAAAAGAGGAGGTTAAAAAGCTGACCCTTTGGTTGAATTCCGGCTATGGCGTGAGAGGGCGGGCGAAGGGGGGCTGTAGCGTGGGCTCGCGCGTAAGAATGCTGTGTGCGTATGTATGTATTCTTGCTTCTTCTTCTTCTTTCTTCTTCCTCTTCTGCGCTTCTGTGCTGGCAAAAGCGACCCCCGACGTCGGGGGTGTACCTGGCTAGCATACCATCCTCGGCTTCCATCATCATCCTTCCTTGCAAAATTTGGTGGATACAACGAAAAAAGCTAAGAAAAGCATTGGTCCTCACACATGGAAATGTTTGATTAATGTCAAGTGAGTGTGGATACTTTTAGCTAACATCATCATTCCTTACTCTTTCCAAATTGTAGAAAAGCTGAGAAAAGCATTGGTCCTCACACATGGAAATGTTTGATTAATGTCAAGTAAGTAGCAAGCATTAGCTAGAAGTATCCACAATGACGAGATTAGTCACAATGATGGACCATGCTCGACTTCATCTCGAAGAAGCTCGATGTATGTCTTTTTATTTGGCACGTCATCCTAGCAATTGGAAGGATGTGCATTCACTAAGAAACTTGGTCGCTCCAACTCACTCTCTCTCTAAGCCACAGCAAGAAACTTGGTCACTCCAACTCACTCTTTCTCTAAGCCACAGCTTATAGGTAACTTTGTCAAGATATAGCCATGTGAGAAGGATGCATTTCCACCCAAAATTTGTCTGAAAAGGTGCACTTAGTCCAGATTGGGATGCAGCTCGGAGGGATGGAATCACAAGACTAGGTTTGGGAATGTGAGACCCCCAAAAGAAGACTCTCTCCCATACGAGAGGAGGAATCCAAAGAGCGAGAAAGTAATGAATCCCTAAGTTCCTCTAAAGATGTGGCTCCACGAAGACGGCGGTTTAGACGGTTGCCAACTCCTCCTAACAAGAAACGGTCAACCCACAGTCCTTCTCCTCGTCACTCCGAAAGGGAAGAGAGGAAACAAAGGAAGAAAAGGGCAAGAAAGAGGTCCCCGTGGCAGTGGACCTCCGATCTTACTGCGGAAGTTATGGATCTTACAAGAAAGAGGGTGACCTCTTCTCCTTCTTCTTCACCTTCCTCCTCTTCCGACGAAAGCTATGGCTATTCTTCTAGAGAATACAAGAGGGGAGGACATCGCAAATCTTACCCTCCATGGCGAAGGTCACAAAAGCTCAAGAATTTCAAAGAGCGAGGAAAGAGTATCTCTTTTCTCACCTATGATGGCACCTTTGGTGCTACCGACAAAGTATTGGCCTTCATCCAGCAATTTGATGCGGCCTTTGGAGACAAGGGCTTCACGGAGTCCTCCAAGCTACGCCATGTAACTATGCACTTCCAAAAATCTGCTCATCAATGGTGGGCTAGTCTTCGTGGCAACGACGAAGCCTCAAAGACATGGAAAACTCTACGAGTTTCCATCATGAAGCAATTCCTTGCAAGCGATGAAAAGGACAAAGTGCTTACCAAATGGCGTAGTTTGAAACTTCTCTCCCATGAGTCTATCCACAAATATGTGGACAATTTTTGGGATCTACATCTCAAGGCTACTGTCTTTCAAAAGATAGACTTCGCCGAGCAAAAGCAACAATTCTGTGCGGGATTACCTGAAGAGATGGCCGAGTACGTCAACTCCCAACGGCCTGGTTCTATCACCAAAGTAATCCACCACACTATGGTTGCTTCGCGCATCAATTTCCAACAAGGGGGCTAGGCGGACTGTCAAGCCCATGGAAAGCAAAAGACAAAACTGATGCAAAGGGGAAAACCAATGTCCAAAATTCTTCCCAAGGCAATTCCAACAACAACAACAACAATCGGCCCAAGGAGAAGGGAGTTTACAAAGGTAAAAACAAACTCTCTCCTGAAGAGCTTGAAGCTTTTCGCAAGGACCATAAATGTTTTAAGTGTGGGGAGTAAGGACATGGCTATCGTTCTTGCCCCGAGAGAAATGTCCGCAATGAGACTCCTAGAGCTTCCACTATCGAAGCTCCAAAAGAGGGTGCTCATTGCAAAGGATCACCTCTCTCCTATGCTTGGGGAAAGGTAAGGGAGCATGATTCCTTCATCTTGTTTGACTCTGGCTCTACTCACAAGTTCATATCAACAGTGTTGGCCACCAAGTTGGGCATTCGAGCTTTTGAGATGGGAGATACTGTAATTGCTAATACCGTTTTCAAGGGACAGCAAGACTCCGTTACTCCCTTGATTTGGAAGTTGAGGCTTCATGTCCAAAGCTATGTCAACAAAGAAGACTTTTTCATCTCTCCTCTCCAATATGAGGATGCTATCCTAGGGGCACCATGGTTCAACCGCACGGCTACCAACATGAAGTTCTTTGACAGGAGGATCTACTTCGCCTACAGGGATAAGAACATGTATATAGATGCTAGTGAGTTTGGTCGTACTATACCACTTGTAAATTCTCCTGCTTTTGATAAATCAATGAAGAGCTCAGTTTTGCATACATGATTTTTGTCAGAGAGTCCCTAAAAAGTCCTAATGTTTCATCAAATGTAAATGGTAGGAATCAAGAAGAGTTAGACTTGTCTAATTTTCTAAAAGGATTCCAAGATGTGTTCATCGATGATATCCCTATGGACTTACCTCCAAAACACGGGGATGATGACCATCAAATTGAGCTCCTACAAGGAAGCTTACCGCCTAACAAGCCTCCTTATCGAGTTTCCCAAGCTCAACAAAGGAGATCATGAGGCAAGTACAAAAGTTGGTAGACAAAGGGATGGTGAGGCCTAGATCCTTTCCCTTTGTTCTCCAATCCTTTTATTGCAAAAGAAAGAAGGTACATACCACATGTGTGTGGACTATCGAGCACTAAACCATATCACTATTAAAAACAGATTTCCTATGCCTCGGATAGAAGGTCTGTTTGATAAGCTACAAGACTCTACCTACTTTTCACAGTAGGATTGACCTTAAAAGTGGGCATCATCAAATAAGGATAGTGGATGAAGATATCATAAAGACCGCATTTTGTACAACGTTTGGTCTTTATGAACATCTAGTCATGCCTTTTAGCTTGACTAATGCACCAGCCATGTTCAATCAATTAACGGAGAAAATCTTTAGACCCTACCGCAAATTCATGGGGTGTTCTTTGATGATATTATCATCTACTCCAAAGTCCTTGGAGGAACACAAGCAACATCTCCAAGTGATTTTTCAAGCATTGAGAGAGAACAAGCTGTTTCTCAATCAAAAGAAAAGCGAATTTTTCCTTCAAGAGATTCAATATTTAGGTCATATTATCTCTCAAGTTGGTAATCGTATGGATCCATCAAAGTAAGAGGTAATAAAAACATGGCCTAGTCCAAGGAATCTACATAAGCTAAGAAGCTTTATTGGTATGTGTGCATACTATATAGCAAAATTCTCTCAAATAGCAGGACCATTACATGACTTAACAAAGAATAATGTTAAGTACTCATGGACTGCTAAGGAGCAAAATGCTTTGACAAGTTCAAAGAGAAGCTTACCTCCCAACCAGTCCTTATGCTTCCGGATCTCTCGAAGCCATTTGAGGTCCAATGTGATGCTTGTGGTAAGCTTCTCTTTGACAAGTTCAAAGAGAAGCTTACCTCCCAACCAGTCCTTATGCTTCCGGATCTCTCGAAGCCATTTGAGGTCCAATGTGATGCTTGTGGTAAGCTTCTCTTTGACAAGTTCAAAGAGAAGCTTACCTCCCAACCAGTCCTTATGCTTCCGGATCTCTCGAAGCCATTTGAGGTCCAATGTGATGCTTGTGGTGATTGCCTTGGAGCAGTCTTGCTTCAAGAAGGGCATGCCATAGCATATGAGAGCCGAAGGCTCAATACGGATGAACGGGTTTTGGGAATTTACGAGAAAGAGCTTTTAGCTGTTATACATGTCCTAGACACATGGAAACTGTAACAGGACTTGATTTGAGGTGTTTTAGTAATAAATTTTGTTTTCTAGGAAGTTTTGGTCGTTTTAAAGTTAGTCCACTGTGTAGAAGGATGTGTGGATTGTTTTTGTCCAATAAAATTTTTTGATCCGGAAGGCACTTTCTGGGGCATTTTTGAAGGTGTTAACGTGGGATTTTGAAAAAGTGATGTATGAAGCGATCGAAGCCTGCGTTATAAGGAACAACTTTGGTTCTTTGAGTCTTTAGAGATTTTGATGTTTTGATGCTCGTTGAGGGCCAAAGATTAAGAAAAAAGTTGGATTTGCTGTTTTTGCATCGTTTTTGTAGAAAATGTTGATTTGCAGGTTGATTTTCAGCAAATGAGAGCAGGCTATGGAAATTTTCCATCACATAGCCGTCGAAGAGCGCAGCAAGGGCAACAAGATTGTGTGAGACGGACTTGGGCTGTTTTGGCTCCGTTTGGGAGTTATGTTCAGTTGAAGACTGCTGAAAAATTTGTGGACTTAAATTATTAAAAAAAAAAAGGTTTCAAAAATCTAACCTCTACGGATCGCTTCGCGATCACGTTTTTACCTTGTTCTCGCAGGTATACTTGGCGCGCAAGTCGAGTCGACCGAACGCCCAAAATAGAAAAGCGGCTATTTTGAGAGGTCGTGGAGGTTCGAGCTCCGTACAACAGAGTGCGCCCATATATTTTGCTCCTCTGTTGTATCAAACACTATCAATACAAAGATTTCTTCCTCTGTTTTGCTGTCTATCTCTATTATTCCGTTCCTGTGACAAGTGGTATCAGAGCAAGCGGTTGATTCTGGACATGGACGGATACGAGAAGAAGATAAGGGAGCAAGAAGACCTGATTCGACGACTACAAGAGGATCTGGAAATTTCAAATCGGGAGCGTGCTAAGGCTCTGCGGGGCAAAGCGACACGAGACCCTGATATCTATGTGGAAATTAATGGCGAACACGAAGACGGAAACCATGCTATTCCACCAGGAAACAATAATCAACGTGTGGGCGCTGGGGCACCTGGCGGTGGTGATGGTGGTGATGATAATGATGGGAACGGTGGTGATGGACGTCGAGGTCGTCCACACGAAAGACAGCGGAATGACGGCGAAGCGAAAACTAATGAAAGGAGAGGACGAAGAAGGAAACGTGATGAAGAAGATGCAGATGAAGATTCTGAAAGGGCAGCTTTACAACAAGTCTTCAAGAAGGCAAAGATTACCGAGTTTAATGGCATCGAGAAAACTGGTGAAGATCTCGAAGCATGGATTGAAGAGTTAGAAGATTATTTGCATTGAAGAAGTTCTCTGAAGAGGCAAAAGCAAAGGTTGCAGTTGTTCATCTTCGACAAACCGCAAAGCTTTGGTGGAAAGCATACCTTAAACAGCGAACAAAGGTTACTCCAATCACTTGGGAGGAATTTAAAACGCAAGGGTATAAAAGGTACTGTTCTCCACACTATGAGATGGATAAAAAGATGAAGTTTTACAAGTTTCAGCAGCAACCTGAGGACGAGCCAAGTCTTACTGTACATGAGTATAAGGAGAAGTTTTTGCGACTTCACAAGTATGCACCGGAAGTAGAAGGAGAGGCGTTGACAAACAAATTTATCGAAGGACTGCGTAAAGATCTGTATTATCAAGTAAAGAGTGCAGGGGCTACTGATTTTCTGGATGCTATTGCGAAGGCCGAAAATTATGAGAAGAAGGTGAAGTGTGAGAGCCGCAACCCTACTCCAAGCAGAATTATACCTACCGGGCATAGAATGCAGAATAGGCCTTTTCAGACAAACACTGAGTTTCCCCGAAGGAATTTTACAAATAATCAGAGAAGACCACTCAATAATTTTTCAACTCAGAATCAGAATTCCAATCGAAATCAGAGTACAAATCAGAATGCTGTAAACAACCGCAATCAAAATTTGGGTCAGAATGCTGTAAACAACCGCAATCAAAATTTGGGTCAGAATGATGCAAATCAGAATCAAAGAAGACGACAACCGCTGCGGTGGCAACATGATCCTACTTTTCTAGAACGAGCAAGGAGATTTGGGTTATGTTTCTGTTGCGGTGAGCAAGGTCACAAGACGTTCGAATGCCCAAATAAGGAGATCGATCAGGCAGTTCTTGCACGAATGGAAGCCAATATGAATGCAATGGACACCACAATTGAGGAAGCGAGCGAGGAAGGTAAGTGCTCTGAAATTCCCATGAAATGTATGACAACGTCTGTTCATCATTTAAGGGCATCCGTTATAAGAATTCGGGGTAAGATAGGAACTGAAATTGTGAATTTTCTCATTGATTCGGGTAGTACGCATTGTTTTATGTCTAACAAGCTTGCGCAGACTTTGAAATTGAATTCTGATTCCCACATTAGGAGACCTGTAGAATTGGCCAATGGGAAGAAACATTATACACAGGGTCATATTCAAAACTTACCTTTTTTGCTGAACAAAGAGAAACATTCGGGAGAATTTTATGTTATTGGCATGGGTGAACGGGATGTAATTTTGGGAATGGATTGGTTGGCTGCGAACCGTGCATTGATTGATTGTGAGAGGGGTGAGTTGGTTTTTAAAAACAGAGATGGTCATGCGATTAAAGCTGAGGAGAGAAATACTAAATCACTTCTGATTTCTGCCATGAAACTTTTGAGGGGGGTGAGACAAGGGTGTGAGACGTTTCTTGTGTTTGCTAACGAGATTAAAGAAGATTCTAGGAATAAACAGAAAGGAGAAAATCCAGAATTTGTAGAGGATCTCTTACATGAATTTAAGGATGTGTTCCCGGACGATCTTCCTGGTATGCCTACGCCTAGAGCGGTAGACCACGCCATAGATCTATATCCAGGAGCAACACCTTATTCAAGGGCTCCATACAGGTTCAATATTGATGAGCTTAAAGAGCTCAAGATACAACTTGATGACCTTTTGAAAAAGGGTTTCATTAAACCTAGTGTATCTCCTTGGGGTAGTCCTGTGTTATTCCAAAAGAAAAAGGATGGTACATATAGGTTATGCATTGACTACAGGGGGTTAAACAAACAGACCATTAAGAACAAATATCCTCTTCCTCACATAGATGAATTGCTTAGCCATTTGAGTGGTGCCACAATATTTTCAAAGGTTGATCTTCGTTCTGGCTACCATCAAATCCGCATTAAGGTCGAGGACATTCCAAAGACTGCTTTTCGTACACGTTATGGGCATTATGAATTTACAGTTCTTGCTTTTGGTTTGACTAATGCACCAACAACTTTCATGTGCTTAATGAACAATATTTTTCACCCGTATCTTGATGACTTCATTCTGGTATTCTTGGATGATATTTTTGTGTATTCTAAGAATGAAGAAGATCATGCATTGCACTTAAAGAAAACATTTGAGGTTTTGCGTGAACATAAATTGTATGCCAAAGCAAGTAAGTGTTCCTTTGCAAAGGATCAGATTGTGTATTTGGGAAGAGTGATTTCTAAAGAGGGGATTCACATTGACCTTGACAAAGTTAAGACTATTGTGGAGTGGCCAACACCAAAGTCATTAAGGGATGTGAGAAGCTTTATGGGTCTAGCACAATATGAGAGAGCACACATTAAAGATTTCTCTAAGATAGCAAGTCCTTTGACCGAATTGACCAAGAAAGATAAGGGTTTTGTGTGGACTTCTACCTGTGAGACTGCTTTTGAGACCTTGAAGGCTAAAATAGCAGAAAATTGTGTTTTGAAAGTTCTTGAGATGGGCAAACCATTTGTTGTGTCATGTGATGCTAGTGGTGAACAACTAGGGTGTGTTTTGACACAAGAAGGAAGAGTGGTTGCATATGAGTCTAGGAAATTAAGACGACATGAATTGAACTATGCAACACATGATCTAGAATTGCTTGCTGTTGTTCATGCATTGAAACATTGGCGTCATCTTGTGCTTGGTGTCAAATTTGAATTGCGTATTGATCATCAAAGTTTGAAGTATATTTTCACTCAGCCATTGTTAAACAACAGACAAAGGAGATGGATTGAATTGCTGGCTGAGTATGATTTTGACTTGAAGTATTTGTGTGGGAAAGAAAATAAAGTTGCAGATGCATTGAGTCGTAGGCCCATGTGTAATTTGTTGACTGTTGTGCGATCCAATTTGGTTGATGAGATACATGCCGAAGTTGAAAATGATTCTTTTTACATGCCTATTTTGAAATTCTTGCGTGAGAATATTGGTGAGATGTATGAGAACAGATATCACTTGTATAAGGGAAATCTGTATTATTATGACCGCTTGTGTATTCCTGCAAATTCTGCTTTTAAGAGTCAAATTCTGCATGAGTGTCATAACTCACCTTTTTCTGGTCATCCTGGATTGAGTAAGACATATGAAAAGATTAAAAGTTCATTCTTTTGGCCACGTATGAAATTGGATGTTAAGAATTATGTGCGTGAATGCTTTCAATGTCAACAAGTTAAAATTGAACATAAGAGGATGCCTGGTGACCTTCAACCCTTAGACATTCCTTTACAGAAGTGGGAGTCTATATCCATGGACTTTATTATTAGACTTCCTACTACTCGTGGAGGGTATGACTCGATCTTTGTGGTGGTAGATAGACTCACAAAACAGGCTCACTTCTTTCCCGTGAAAATAACTGATACTGCTTTGACCATTGCACGCTTGTTTGTGAAAGAGATATTTCGTTTGCATGGCATGCCCAAGAGCATAGTGTCTGACAGAGATTCTAAGTTCACTTCACATTTCTGGAGAGCGACTTTTGACTCTATAGGTACCCAGTTACGTATGTCTACTGGTTTTCATCCTCAAACCGATGGGGAAACGGAGAGAGTGAATCGTATTTTAGAAGATATGTTACGAATGTATGTCAATGAAAACCAATCCAATTGGAATGAATATTTGCCTTTGGTTGAATTTGCATACAACAGTTCATATCTTTCATCTATTAGGATGACCCCGTTTGAAGCAATGTATGGCTATAACTGTCCCACACCTATAAATTTTCTTAGCTCGAGGAATAAGGTAGAACTGTCACGTGAGATGCTTGAGAAAATGGATAACGAGTTGGCCAAAATCAGGGGGAATATTAGAGAAGCCCAAAAGAGACATAAATTGTATTATGACAAGAAACATCGGGTTGTGGAGTATGAAACTGGGGATATGGTTTTCTTAAAGGTTATTCCCGAGAAGTCTCATTTGATTCTTGGAAAGGATAAGCGATTGTCTCCACGATTTGCTGGGCCATTTAAAATTTTGAAGCGCATTGGTTCATTAGCTTACAAATTGGAATTGCCTTCTCATGTCAAAGTGCATCCTGTATTTCATGTGAATTTATTGAAAAAGTATGTTCCTAACGTGCACCATGTTTTACAGGACAACTCTAAGTTGAAAGATGACGGAACATTGACAGTAGAACCAGACTTAGTGCTAGATAGGCATGTCAAACATTTGAGAAATAGAGACATTGTGGAAGTTTTGGTTAAGTGGCAGAACTATCCAAGAGAGGATGCATCTTGGATCGATCTTAGTGTTTTGCAAAGCGAATTTCCCTTCTTCCAACTCTGAGGACAGAGTTAATTTTGAAAAGGGGAGATTGTAACGGGACTTTATTTGAGGTGTTTTAGTAATAAATTTTGTTTTCTAGGAAGTTTTGGTCGTTTTAAAGTTAGTCCACTGTGTAGAAGGATGTGTGGATTGTTTTCATCCAATAAAATTTTTTGATTTGGAAGGCACTTTCTGGGGCATTTTTGAAGGTGTTAACGTGGGATTTTGAAAAAGTGATGTATGAAGCGATTGAAGCCTGCGTTATAAGGAACAACTTTGGTTCTTTGAGTCTTTAGAGATTTTGATGTTTTGATGCTCGTTGAGGGCCAAAGATTAAGAAAAAAGTTGGATTTGCTGTTTTTGCATCGTTTTTGTAGAAAATGTTGTTTTGCAGGTTGATTTCCATAGCCTGCTCTCCTGCAAAACAGCATTTTCTACAAAAACGATGCAAAAACAGCAAATCCAACTTTATTCTTAATCTTTGGCCCTCAACGAGCATCAAAACATCAAAATCTCTAAAGACTCAAAGAACCAAAGTTGTTCCTTATAACGTAGGCTTCAATCGCTTCATACATCACTTTTTCAAAATCCCACGTTAACACCTTCAAAAATGCCCCAGAAAGTGCCTTCCGGATCAAAAAATTTTATTGGACGAAAACAATCCACACATCCTTTTACACAGTGGACTAACTTTAAAACGACCAAAACTTCCTAGAAAACAAAATTTATTACTAAAACACCTCAAATCAAGTCCGGTTACAATCTCCCCTTTTCAAAATTAACTCTGTCCTCAGAGTTGGAAGGAGGGAAATTCGCTTTGCAAAACACTAAGATCAACCCAAGATGCATCCTCTACTGGATAGTTTTGCCACTTAACCAAAACTTCCACAATGTCTCTATTTCTCAAATGTTTGACACGCCTATCTAGCACTAAGTCAGGTTCTACTGTCAATGTTCCGTCATCTTTCAACTTAGAGTTGTCCTGTAAAACATGGTGCACGTTAGGAACATACTTTTTCAATAAACTCACATGAAATACAGGATGCACTTTGACATGAGAAGGCAATTCCAATTTGTAAGCTAATGAACCAATGTGCTTCAAAATTTTAAATGGCCCAGCAAATCGTGGAGACAATCGCTTATCCTTTCCAAGAATCAAATGAGACTTCTCGGGAATAACCTTTAAGAAAACCATATCCCCAGTTTCATACTCCACAACCCGATGTTTCTTGTCATAATACAATTTATGTCTCTTTTGGGCTTCTCTAATATTCCCCCTGATTTTGGCCAACTCGTTATCCATTTTCTCAAGCATCTCACGTGACAGTTCTACCTTATTCCTCGAGCTAAGAAAATTTATAGGTGTGGGACAGTTATAGCCATACATTGCTTCAAACGGGGTCATCCTAATAGATGAAAGATATGAACTGTTGTATGCAAATTCAACCAAAGGCAAATATTCATTCCAATTGGATTGGTTTTCATTGACATACATTCGTAACATATCTTCTAAAATACGATTCACTCTCTCCGTTTCCCCATCGGTTTGAGGATGAAAACCAGTAGACATACGTAACTGGGTACCTATAGAGTCAAAAGTCGCTCTCCAGAAATGTGAAGTGAACTTAGAATCTCTGTCAGACACTATGCTCTTGGGCATGCCATGCAAACGAAATATCTCTTTCACAAACAAGCGTGCAATGGTCAAAGCAGTATCAGTTATTTTCACGGGAAAGAAGTGAGCCTGTTTTGTGAGTCTATCTACCACCACAAAGATCGAGTCATACCCTCCACGAGTATTAGGAAGTCTAATAATAAAGTCCATGGATATAGACTCCCACTTCTGTAAAGGAATGTCTAAGGGTTGAAGGTCACCAGGCATCCTCTTATGTTCAATTTTAACTTGTTGACATTGAAAGCATTCACGCACATAATTCTTAACATCCAATTTCATACGTGGCCAAAAGAATGAACTTTTAATCTTTTCATATGTCTTACTCAATCCAGGATGACCAAAAAAAGGTGAGTTATGACACTCATGCAGAATTTGACTCTTAAAAGCAGAATTTGCAGGAATACACAAGCGGTCATAATAATACAGATTTCCCTTATACAAGTGATATCTGTTCTCATACATCTCACCAATATTCTCACGCAAGAATTTCAAAATAGGCATGTAAAAAGAATCATTTTCAACTTCGGCATGTATCTCATCAACCAAATTGGATCGCACAACAGTCAACAAATTACACATGGGCCTACGACTCAATGCATCTGCAACTTTATTTTCTTTCCCACACAAATACTTCAAGTCAAAATCATACTCAGCCAGCAATTCAATCCATCTCCTTTGTCTGTTGTTTAACAATGGTTGAGTGAAAATATACTTCAAACTTTGATGATCAATACGCAATTCAAATTTGACACCAAGCAAAAGATGACGCCAATGTTTCAATGCATGAACAACAGCAAGCAATTCTAGATCATGTGTTGCATAGTTCAATTCATGTCGTCTTAATTTCCTAGACTCATATGCAACCACTCTTCCTTCTTGTGTCAAAACACACCCTAGTTGTTCACCACTAGCATCACATGACACAACAAATGGTTTGCCCATCTCAGGAACTTTCAAAACACAATTTTCTGCTATTTTAGAGAGCAAGCTATGGAAATTTTCCATCACATAGCCGTCGAAGAGCGCAGCGAGGGCAACAAGATTGTGTGAGACGGACTTGGGCTGTTTTGGCTCCGTTTGGGAGTTATGTTCAGTTGAAGACAGCTGAAAAATTTGTGGACTTTTATATTTAAAAAAAAAAAAAAGGTTTCAAAATTCTAACCTCTACGGATCGCTTCGCGATCACGTTTTTACCTTGTTCTCGCAGGTATACTTGGCGCGCAAGTCGAGTCGATCGAACGCCCAAAATAAAAAAGCGGCTATTTTGAGAGGTCGCATGCTTTTGGAGGAAAAATCAGAATAGAAGGACGGGTGGTGCGTTTTGGGGAGGATTCACCGATCTCTCTTCTGCGAGTGAGAGTGCGAGTGCGAGTGAGACGCTGCATGCAAGCGAATTGAAGCTCGGGGGTGGTCGGGAGGTTCGAGCTCCGTACAACGGAGTACGCCCATATATTTTGCTCCTCTGTTGTATCAAACACTATCAATACAAAGATTTCTTCCTCTGTTTTGCTGTCTATCTCTATTATTCCGTTCCTGTGACAGAAACACTATCTATTGGGGACTCCATTTATTCTACGAACCGACCATCAAAGTCTCAAGTACTTCATGATGCAAACCAAGCTTTTCGACAATAAAATGAGGTGGACAAATTTTCTTTCGCAATTTTATTTCATATTGCTCACATTGCTGGTAAGCACAATCAAGTGGCCAATGCACTTTCACCGACGACCAAAAGTTAATGCGGTGTTTATAGCTACTCACAATGATCGATCTTCTATGATAGATGAGTATGCTACTGACCCTGACTTTAAGGACATGATGTCAGCCCTTGATTTGGGAAAGAAAGAGGAACCATTCACCTTGCAGGATGGTTATCTTCTCCATGGCAATAGGCTATGTGTTACCCACTCCCTTCGTGAGAAAGTTATGTATGAATCCCATGCTCCTCCCTATGCGGGGCATAGATGCATTCAACCTACTCTTCGAGGAGTAGAGGCATACTTCTATTGGCCTACCATGAAAGTGGACATACAAGAGTATGTTTCAAAATCCGTAGTATGCCAAAAGACTAAACATGATAGAAGGAAGCAACCTGGATTACTCGAGCCATTGCCTATCCCAAATTCACCATGGGAGAGTATATCCATGGATTTTATCTTTGAATTATCCAAGTTTATCCATGTGAATATGGGAATATGGACAATAATTGACAGGGTTTAGGAAGCAAGCACATTTTATTCCTGTCAAAAAGAGTATTAAGGAACACCAAATGGCAACTCTCTTTATATCTCAAATTTTCAAACACCATGGATTGCCAACATCCATCGTGTAAGATAGAGATCCTAGAATAACGAGTACTTTTTGGAAAGGTCTCTTTGAAAATCTAGGTACAAGATTGAATTTCTCTTCGGCCTATCACCCACAAACGGATCGCCAAAGTGAGATAGCCAATCTTACGATACTCGATCTACTAAAGACTTATGTTACAGAAGTAGATCAACACACACAAGTTGAAAGTACTTACCTCTTGTAGAGTATGCGTACAATAATAATGTCCATACTTCTATGAGAAAAGCATCTTTTGAATCATTGAGGGAAGACCTAAAAGTCCCTTACTACTTAAAGTACATGGGAAGATCTTCACTGCCGATGAGTATAGCCGTGATCTACAAGAATCTTTTCAAAAGATTAAGGAGGCTATATCCATCTCTTAACAAAGGCAAAAAGCTACTGTTGACAAGCACAGAATGGCCTTAACGTTTAAAGAAAATGATTGAGTCTTACTTAAGTTTTCATGGCAAACAACATGCAAAAAACCTACGGGCAATCAAAAGTATTATGCTAAACTAGTACAAAGATACTATGGCCCTTTTCAAATTTTGAAGCCAATCAATGAGATGGCTTATCAACTCAAGTTGCCCACCCATTGGCTCATACACAATGCTCTTCATGTGAGCCTACTTAAGCCCTACAAAGAAGAGCCACCAAATGAACCAATAAGTGAAGACCTTCCCGAAATCGAACATCAAGAAGAGTAGCTACAACCGAAGCTATCCTTCGGCATGAAGACAAGGTACTATGACACGGTAAGATTATCCAGTGGTATCTTGTTAAGTTCAAAAATTATCCTTTTGAAGATGCTAGATGGATGCAAGGAATACAGCTTAAGGATAGTATGAACCTTGTCAATGCTTACAATGCTACATTAGAGTAAGCAAATGTATATGTTTCTTTTTAAATGAATAATGCTTTTGTCTTATAAGACTAACTCTCTTTTTATTATGCACAAAGTTAAGTAGTATGCAAACTTAGAATCATGTTTGTGATGATGACGTCTCTCAAGCACCAAGTAGAATTTGTCACTCTACTTGGGAGAATGAAATGGACTAAAGAGCAGACATGCTTGTGACAGCTATGTCTCCCAAGCACCAAATGGATTAGTCATCCATCTTGGAATGATGTCGTAGGGATAAAAAAGGATCCTCTACCCGCTAAAATGACTAATGAATAAGACCTTATCTCTTCTACCTCATAGTCGAGGACGACTATGATTTCAAGAGAGAGGTAATGTCATAAAATCTAATATCTAACCGACCCAAATGATTTTCTCATATTAAACTAATCATTTAATGTGGGAGAATAAATGGGAACAAGGGTTAGAATATAGACATGTGCTTACATACCTATCTCAACACGAGGCCAATAGTAAAGGGGTCCAAATGAGAGATGGTCTGTCAAAGAGCAAGGTTAGCCAATGGAGCTTAAAGACCTTAGGGTTAGCTTCATTGAAAACCTCCAAAGGTTAATGTTAAAAGTCATTTGACCTTAGGTAATCTAGGGCCGTGCTTGAGGTGGGAACCCGGCCCAAGATTGAGGTGCTTGTCATGCTTGCTGACTAAGGTGCTAAGGTGCTCCATGACTAAGGTGCTTGAGGGTAAGGTGTTCCACAAAGTCGATGCATGTCCCTACTCAAAGGGGGGGAGCCCTCATTCTAGGGGCTAGAGAGAGAACACACATTCACACGAGGCAAGCTTGGTAGCAAGAAGGCAAATAGGACACTTGTCAAGCTCTTCCTCATGTTTCCCTCATAGTGTGCCTAAAGCCTATTGGTTAGCCTCCCAAGGGGTCCAATGATAAATTAGTTGATTTAATTAATTGTCTGTGCATTTATCAAGTCCTTTCTCTCAGAGGGAAAAGGGTATGCACTAAGCCTGTGATTGGAGGTCCAATCATATGCAAGGTAGTGCCAGAAGAGAGGGTTGAACAAAGCAAGGAGGGGGGTATACCCACACCCCCCCCCCCCCCACACACACACTCATTGTGTGAATTGCAAAGTGCAAGAGCTCCATCTCCTTCTCCAAGCTAGTAGAGAAGTTGAGAGCCTATACCAACACTCTTGGCTATGGAATGCAAATCCAACCAAGAGCCATGCTTCAATGCTTAAGCTTGCCATCTTCTCCATCTTCATCACTATGCTTTTATGTATGCTAGCAAGAAGAGTGATGATAAGTGAGGAACTATTTCTTTCTCCTATGAATGTTTCTTCTCCATAGTGATTTGCCATCTTCTCCATCTTCATCACTATGCTTAAGATTGCCATCTTCTCCATCTTCATCACTATGCTTTTATGTATGCTAGCAAGAAGAGTGATGATAAGTGAGGAACTATTTCTTTCCCCTATAAATGTTTCTTCTTCCTCTTACCTACCCTCATTCCCCTCTAGCTCTCTCCACCTTTGAAGGTGTTTGAGGCCTTGGGACTGAGGCTCGGAATAGTTAATGCTTTTTGCAAAGTCTATGTTATGCTCGTGATGCATGAAGCTTTCCATCTTCATTGGATCACCTAGGTCACGAGGAACACAAAAATTGTATTGTACCAAGTCTCTCTTGATCGGAGAACCTATAATACAAAAGCCTATGGAGGGGGATCGGCCCCACATAAATCTGGTCCTCACCTGTTGTCAAGTCCTCCAAACTCTCTCTCTTGAAAAATTATTGTTCATGCCAATTTAATTAAGTACTACGATTATGTTGCTACTCTCAATTAAGTTCACCCTCTATGTTCTCAAAGTGGTCTCACAAAAATGCTCTCTTTAATTCTCCTAATTCCGATATTCTCGAAGTTCATAGGCCATTTCCATTACAGACGTACTCTCCCCCACTGTCAGTGTGCAAAGCCACACCTTTCGAGTAGAGTCATCTATGAAAGTCAAGAAATATAGTGCCCCCCCTAGAGACTTATGCGGCATAGGCGTGCATAGATTGCTATGAACTAAATCTAGAGGATTTCCTAACTTCCTATCCAATGGTGATGAGGTAAGCCTAGTCTGTTTCCCGGTATTTGCGATGCTCACACAAACTAAAATCAGAATAGTTTAACACGAGGATAAATCCAAAACGTTGTAACTACTTCATTCCCTTCTGACTCATATGACCAAGCCGACTATGCCACAACTCAGTAAAAGGTAGCTGAGCTACATAGATAGAATTCTCTTTCACAGAAGAGAAATACAAGGAATATAATGAGCCAAACTTTTGGCCTTTGAGCATGCCCAAGTTACCTTTTGATAATCAAGGAACCATTACCAAACACTGTAGTGTATTGAAGATCATTGAGCTATCCCACTGAAACCAAGCTCTTAGTGAGCTTTGGTACATGTCTAACACCTCACAACATAAACTCAATATCATTGCGCATACACAACTCTCAATGGAGATGAAGAAGATGGCTAGCATAACATTGAAGCATGGCTTTTGGTTGGATTTGCATTCCATAGCCAAGAGTTGTTGGTGTAGGCTCTAAACTTCTTAAGCTTGAAGAAGGAGATGGAGTTCTTGCACAATACACCACGAGAATGAGTGTGCGTGTGAGAGAGAGAGAGAGGGGGTATATGGTCAAGCTACCCCCCTCCTTGCTTGGATTGACCCCTCTTCCTAGCTCAAGCTTGAAGTTGATTGGACATCCTCTAGACTAGCCAATCACATGCATTAAACATATCAAGCAACCGTGGTAAAATTTGGACAAGTGTCCTCCTTTTCCCTTTGTGAGAGAGGGCTTCAAACATGCTTAAACAATTAATTAGATAAACTAAATTCTCATTGGACCCCTTTAGAGGTCAACCAATAGGCTTTGGGAACCTTAAGAGGGCAACAAGGGGAGGAGCTTGACATGTGTCCTTGTTGCCTCTTTGGACTTAGCTTGCCTTGAGTGTGTGTGTGTGTGTGTGTGTGTGTGTGTGTGTTCTCTCTCTTGCCCCTACTTGTAGGGCTCGCCCCCTCCTTGTGTAGGGATTCATGTTGAATTTGGAACACCTCACCCCTTGAGCACCTTAGTCATGAAGCGCCTCAAACACCTTAGTCATAAAACATGACAAGCACCTCAAGCACCTTAGTCATCAAGCACGACAAGCACCTTAGTTAGCAAGCATGACAAGCACCTCAAGCTTGAGCTAGGTTCCCAATTCAAGCTGCCTAAGGTCCTAGGTCTAAAGACTTTTAACATTAACCTTTGGAGGTCTTTAATGAAGCTAGCCCTATGGTATTTTAAGCTCCATTAGCTAGCATTGCTCTTTGATAGACCTTCTCCCATTTGGACCCATTGACTTTGGTCCCGTGCTGAGATAGATCCATAAGCACATGTCTATATGATAACTCTTGTTCTCGTTCATTCTTCCACATTAAATGATCAATTTAGTATGATTTTTTTTTTTTGGGTTAGTTAGATATTAGATTTTATGACGCTCCACATGTTGATGTTGTTCTCGATGTACTGCATGTGTCAGATGTACTAGTCTTCACTTCTGATTTGAGTCCAAAGGTGTTATTAGATCTTGATGACCGCTATGCATAGAATTCAATTATCGATTCAAGTGCCAGTTTCACGTTACTCTTCACAAGCAGTGGTTCTCCAACTATGCTTCTACACATGATTCATTTAAGTTGGGTGATTCTAATCACCTTGAAATATGAGTAATGATATGAGAGGACACTACTTCTTTCTCATAAGTTACGTCTTCTTTCTCTTTCCTACCCTCATTCCCTACGAGCTCTCTCCACCTTCAGAGGTGTTTGAGGTCTTGGGACTGAGGCCAAGGACAAGTTAATGCTTTCATTTAGCTAAGTTACAGGCATAATTGTGGTGCATGAAGCTCTCTATCTTCATTGCACCATCAAGGTCTCAAGGAACACAAAGCTTGTATTGTACCAAGTCTCTCTTTATGGGAGAAGCTATAATACAAAAGCCTTTTGGAGGGGGGACCAGCTCCATGTAAATCCGGTCCTCAACCGTTGTCAAGTTCTCCGGTTCTCTCGCTTGCAAAGTATTGTTCATGCCAAGTTAATTAAGTATAATTGTTATGTTGCTACCTCTAATCAAGGTCTCTTTCTATTTTCTCAAAGTATTCTCATAAAAATGCTTACTACAGTTCTTTAAATTATGCTATTCTCAATGTTCATAGTCCAATTCCATTACATTGGTGTCACAGATATTGGTTTCTCTTTTCTTGCTTAAGAAGAGAGGTCCTTAATTTGTTCATGAAAGGTTGGACATGTTCATTGCAAGAGGGTAAGTGGGACATGGATATATTATCTTGGTTGAAAAGGACTTAGTTCTAGGTACACCATTGGAAACTATAGACTTAATAATGGAGTCTCTTGGGGATTGCCTTTGGCTTAACCATTATTAAGCTACTAGCAAGCTCAACGGACAGCACAATCAACCGAGCAATGCTAGACCCTATCCATTACTCTTTGCAATCAACAGTCTCTAAACCACAAGTGTGGCTTCTTGAGAGCTAATTTTCAAAGGTAAAGAAGAGTAGAAATTGAGGTTATTGAGGATACCAAAGCACAAAGTAGTATATACATAAGTTTAGTTAGCATGGCTGACAATAATAAAGAGAGTAGAATGAATATTGACAATTTTAATTTTGCACATGAAGGTGCTACTGATGATGCCCCAATGTTTGTGAACTATCTTGTTACTAGGTTGCAACAAGCTATGGGCAACCCTGCATTGCAAGCCAAAGTTACCCAACAAGTTTGTGCTTATGGGATTTCTCTACCTCTTCAAGAAGAGAGAGAGAGAGAGCTTAGGAAGACTCTTGAGACCTCTAAAAGAAGACTCTCTCCGATAAGAGAAGAGGAAGGATCCAATGAACGAGACATCTCCGAATTCCTCTAAAGATGTGGCTCCACAAAGACGGCGGTCTCGACGATCCCCAACTCCTCCCAAGAGAAAAAGATCATCCTATAGTCCTTCTCCTCGTCACTCCAAAAGAAAAGAGAGGAAACAAAGGAAGAAAGAGGTCACCCTCTTCTCCTTCTTCTTCACCTTCCTCCTCTTTCAATTAAAGCAACGATTGTTCTCCTAGATAATACAAGAGGAGAGAACATCGCAAATCATATCCTGCTTGGAAAAGGTCCCACAAGCTGAAGAAGGCATCTTCGGTGCTATTGAGAAAGTATTGGCCTTCATCCAGCAATTTGATGCGACCTTTGGAGACGACGGCTTCACTGAATCCTCCAAGCTAGGTCATGTAGCTATGCACTATCAAAAATCTACTCATCAATGGTGGGCTAGCCTTTGTGGCAACGACGAATCTCCAAAGACATGGAAAAATCTACAAGTTTCCATCATAAGTAATTCCTTGCAAGCGACGCCAAAGATAAAGTGCTCACCGAATGGCGGAGTCTGAAGTTACTTTCCAACGAGTCTGTTCACAAATATGTAGACAAGTTTTGGGATTTACATCTCAAAGCTACAGTCTTTCAAAAGATAGACTTCGCCAAGAAAAAGAAACAATGTTGTGTGGGATTACCTGAAGAAATGGTCGAGTATGTCAACTCCCAACGGCTTGGTTCTATAACCAAAGTCATCCACCACACCATGGTTTCATCTTGTATCAATTTCCAACAAGGGGCTAAAAGGAATGCCAAGCCCATGGAAAACAAAAATCGAGATGATGCAAAGGGGAAGAACAATGCTCCAAGTTCTTCCCAAGGCAATTCCAACAACAACAACAACAACAAGACCGAGGAGAAAGGAGTTTACATGGGTAAAAACAAACTCTCTCATGAAGAGCTAGAGGCTTGCAAAGATTACAAATGCTTTAAGTGTGGGGAGCAAGTACATGGCTATCATTCTTGCCCCAAAAGAAATGCCCACAATGAGACTCCTGGAGCTTCGACGGTCAAAGCTCCAAAAGACGATGCTCATTGCAAAGGATCATCCCTTTCATATTCTTGGGGGAAGGTGAGGGAACATGATGCCTTCATCCTATTTGATACTGGCTCTACTCACAACTTCTTATCAACGGAGTTAGCCACCAAGTTGGGCATACAATCTTTTGAGATAGGAGATACTGTAACTACTGATGGGGCTTTCATGGGACATCAAGCCTCCGTTACTCCCTTGATTGGGAAGTCGAGGCTTCATGTCCAAAGCCACGATGACAAAGAAGACTTTTTCATCTCTCCTCTCCAACATGAAGATGTTATCCTAGGGGCACCATGATTCAACCGTATGGTTGCCAACATGAAGTTCCCTGAAAGGAGAATCTACTTCACCTATAGGGAAAAGAGAATGTATATAGATGCTAACGAGTCCGATCGTACTATACCACTTGTAAATTCACCTGCTTTTGATAAGTTGATGAAAAGCTCAGTTTTCTTATACATGATTTTTGTCAAAGAGTCTGTAAATGATGCTAATGTTTCAACAAAACAAAGTGGTAGGAATCAAGAAGAATTAGACTTGTCTAATTTTCTAAATAGATTCCAAGATATTTATATTTATCAATGACATCCCTATGGAGTTACCTCCAAAACGAGGGGATGATGACCATAAGATAGACCTTCTACCTGGGAGCTCACCGCCTAATAAACCTCCTTATAGAGTTTCTCAAGCTCAACAAGAGGAGATTATGAGGCAAGTGCATGAGCTGGTAGACAAGGCGATGGTGAGGCCTAGCTCTTCTCCCTTTTGTTCACCAGTCCTTTTAGTGCAAAAGAAAGATGGCACATACCACATGTGTGTGGACTATCGAGCACTAAATTGTATCACTGTCAAAAACAGATTTCCCGTACCACGGGTAGAAGATCTGTTTGATAAGCTACAAGGTTCAACCTACTTCAGTAGGATTGACCTTAAAAGTGGCTATCATCAAATAAGTATAGTGAATGAAGATATTGTAAAGATCGTGTTCCGTACAGTCCCGTACAAAATTTGATCTTTATGAATATCTTCCTTTTGGTTTGACAAATGCTCTAGCACGTTCAATCGCCTAATGGAGGAAATCTTTAGACCCTACCGCAAGTTTGTTTACTGGAGTGTTCTTTGACGACATTATCATCTACTCCAAATCTTTGGAGGAGCATAAGCAACATCTCCAGATAGTTTTTCAAGCTATGAGGGAGAATAAACTTTTCATTAACCAAAAGAAGAGTGAATTTTTCCTCTAAGAGATTCAATGCTTAGATCATATTATTTCTCAAGATGGTATCCGTATGGATCCAACAAGCTTGAGGTAATAAAAGAATGGCCTAACCCAAGGAATCTACATGAGCTACAAAGCTTTATTGGTATGTGTGCATATTGTAGATGCTTCATAACTAAATTCTCCCAAATAGCAGGACCACTATGTGACTTGACCAAGAAAAATATTAAGTACATATGGACTACTAAAGAGAAAAGTACTTTTGAAAAGCTTAAAGGAAAGCTTACCTCTCAACCCCTGCTTACACTACCGAATCTCTCAAAACCATGTGAGGTCCAATGTGATGCTTGTGGAGATTGTTGGCATGCCATAGCATATGAGAGTCGAAGACTGAATTCCGAAGAGCGAGTATTGGGCATCTAAAGAAGGAGCTACTAGTTGTCCTACATGCCCTCGGCACATGGAAGCACTATCTTTTGGGGACTCCATTCATCTTACACACAGATCACCAAAGTGTTTTAGTACTTCATGACATAAACCAAGCTCTCCGACAAACAAATGAGGTGGGAAAATTTTCTTTCGCAATTCAATTTTCATAGTGCTCACATTGTTGGCAAGCACAATCAAGTAGCTGATGCACTATCACGATGGCCAAGAGCCAATGCGGTATCCATAGCAACTCACAATGATCTATCTTCTATGATAGATGAGTATGCTATTGACCCTAATTTTAAAGATGTTATTTCAGCCCTTGCCTTAGGGGAGAAAGAAGAACCATTCACCTTGCAGGATGGTTATCTTCTCTATGGCAATAGGCTATATGTTACTCACTCTCTTCGTGAGAAAGTGATGTATGAATCCCATGCTTCTTCCTATGCGGGGCATCAAGGGATTCAACCTACCCTTCACGGAGTAGAGACGTATTTCTATTTGTCTATCATGAAGACGGACATACAAGACTATGTGTTAAAATGTGTATGCCAAAAGACAAAGTATGATGGGGGGAAGCATGGGAGAGCATATCCATGGATTTTATCTTTGGATTGCCCAAGTCCATCCATGTCCACTCTCCCCTTGGCATGTGTTGCTAATCGCATGCATGTGGTGAGAAACCATCAGCTCTCTCTCTCCCTCTTGTTTGCTATAACAATGCCATGCACCAAGCAGCTGCCCAATCTCTCCCTTGCTTTCTACACGCTACATAGGGAAAGCTACCTACTCTAGCATGCAATTACAAGCCATTCACTCAAGCTTTCTAGTGGTCCATCATTTTCAGACAATAGATTCAATCGATAAGCAATAGAGAATTGCCGTCGGGACGGGTGAAGGAAGTGGTCGAGTAGGGATGGAGAATAAAAACTCTTGCACATGATGAAAAAATCAAGGTAGCCAAGGATGAGGTTTTTAGTGTGTCGTGCGTACAAAAGGATGTAGACGCAAAGGTGCAGCATGTCCAGACGATCGGCTACCTAAATGAGGCAGACTTTGACGAAGCTCTTCAGTGACGGGTGCAATACTTTCTCAGACAACGCCCGCTGTCGAGCATCCACGCGCATTGACGATGATGATATTGCTTTGATCACGATTTTAGGCTTTTGGTTTAAATGGATTGTATCACTTTGGTCTCATTATTCATAGGTCATTTTGGCTTTTGAAACGTTTAATATAACATTTCATTTTGTTTGTCTCTCTCTGGCTCTCTCTCTTTCTCTTTATTGGATCCCTATACAGGGAGTGATATATAGGTTTCTTGTTGGGGTCTTGATGGCTACCTAGTCACCCCTTATTCTAACTCATTGATTGCAAAGGAACAGTAATTTTGAGTTCAAATCACGTATTTGAACAGCTCAACATCACAAACAACTGTATTTTTCTCTTGCATGCAACATGAATACTAAACTAATTTCCTTAAGAGAGTGAGCTCCACCTATAACTTGTGATATTTTGAGACACGCCCTAGAGATCAGCTTTAATTTAGCCACATCATATATATGTGTCTCCTTTCATTCGTAATTGCAAAGTTCATTATTGACTACAAAGTTACGATGTAAACAAACATACGTAGAATGATATCATTGTTAAGCAAACTCACAAATGACTCTTAAACAACAATCTCTAAAGCAGAATGTGCCAATAGTTTTTTGCTCATAAGTTGCTTTCATGTCAAGAGCTTCACAAAAACTTGAAAAAAAAAGACGGACCTGATAATGAAACCGATCTTCCAAAAGACAAGGCAAGATTTAATTGAGGCAGGATCTTTGCCAAGAGCTAGACGATTGTGCACTAGGAGATGAAGAGAAACCACATGTAAAAACTCATAGACAATGATTAAAAAGGAGACATTTCAAGGGTCGATGCAATAGGTGTATTTATTGGCTTGTCTATATTAAAATCTCTATGTTTTCAAACCAAACTTTGCATCAATTTTACCATTAATTGCTTTTAAAATGTTAAGGTATTTAGTGTACGATTCAATTATTCATGAAGTTAACAAGAAATTGTTTTAGTGCTTTGTCTTTGTGAAATACTTTTGCAGGTAAAGGTAAGTACAATGCTATCATACCAAAGAATCTTAAGGTATGCAATTTCTTAATGCATTTTGATAATATCCCCCTAGCAAAATCATTTCAATTACCCCTGGTTAGTAAGCTCTCTCTAGTAATAACCGATGGCTAACTTGTGTGATGACTAACCTTAACAACTCTCATAATCATCTTCACTTTGTATTAACAAGATTTCATACACGAGCAACACTATTTTCATTATAGTGATTTGAAACTTATCCGAACACACTAGTTTACATTGTTATGGCAAGGATCTTATGGGTTGGACTGAATTGGAATGAAAAAAATTCTACACATGTTAGAGATCCTACAACTGAAATGGGCAGGACTCTTCCCTCCACACCTTGTTCTAGAAACTTATGGTTATTGGTTATGACACGTGTCTTAGAGTGCCTATGCCTCGTGAGGCATGACCCTCCACTTAGCAATAATGTTATGGAAAATTATGGATGTTGATACATGTGTACTAGAGTGCCTCCGTCTGGTGAGACAAGAATCTCCATGGTTACATTATATGTGGAACTGGTGCACCACATTTGGTATGGATTGATATGAACCGATATGATGAATGGTATGGCAAGGTCGAAGGGTGATAGATGGTGGTCTATTTGGAACAACATTTTTGACCAATGTTGCACTCCACACTTATACACCTTTACTTCATTTTATGCACTCCCATCACACCATACACATGTTACACATTTTTGCACTTTTAAATTGCTTCTTACTAATCATTGCTACTCTTTTGGTTTTTAGTTACTTATTGTGCTATGCAGGCATGTACCTAGTGTCTTCTACCTCGCACTCGACTCCACCACTTATGGACCTCGACAGTTGCTTTACCATCCCCGGAGTATGTTATGGATAAGGAAAATGTACATTTATTACTCAAGTGCTCATTATACGAGCTATGGCCATTTATGCCCAACCGGCCAATGTGTATTCATTTTTTAGCATTGAAGAATCTATAAATAAATACGTGCAAGAGGAAAATGCTCACTCTTGCACGGGGAAAATTGCACCCAGTGCTTATGTCTTTCTTCTCTCCTCTCTTCCCTTCTTTCTCGCGGTACTGGTGTAGCACTCCGCTTTGGGAGGTGCACTGGCGCATGTGTGCTATGTCTTGCTCTCTATCTCTTTCAGTCTACGACTGTTCTCGATTACGTGCTCGTACAATTCATGTGATTTGTGAGTTATGCATATTGTGGTGTTTTATTGTTTTTATCATGCTACTTTGAGGTCTTTTGCAAAGACGCCACCCATCCGTTTGTAGCAGGTAGTGTTAAATGTATCCCATGATGCAAGAAAAGAGCATAGCAAGAAAATGGTTTTCATTTCATCATTGAAATTAAGCCCCTTTCATGTTAATTGAGTAAACACATTGTTAAACTCGTTTAGGTGTGAACTGACATTGCTACCTTCCTTCATGATAAGATGCGTGAGCTTCTTCATCAAAAACACTTTGTTCGATGCACTTACCATCCCATGCTGAGCATAAAGACTTTCAAAGTTCTTTAGAATTGGTCTTGTCCATGATTGTGAAGAATATAGACTCACCAAGATGCAACCTAACAGTTGCCATGGCACGAGCATCAAACTCTTCCCATTGATCATCAATTTACAAACCCTCTTTGCACTCTTTCAATGGCACTGCAAGTCCTTTGTTGATTAGGATATCAAAGCATTCTCTCCTTCCATATAGTGAAGGTTGTGCCATGAAACTGCTTGATATAGAGACTAGGAATTTATGGAAAAAAATTTGCAAAAAATTCGACAAGAATCTCCTCTGCATAGAGATCATCTCAAACCTGAAACAATAAAATCAATGCATAAAGTATTAGAATTGCTCTATGGGCATAAACATGCATATACTGCTCAACAAAATTGTCGAAAGACTGCCAACTTAGAGCGAAATCACTTATACCCCTCTATACATGTCCTATGGTGAGACCACAAATGGGGATCTCCAAAACGATCTAATCCACCTCATGTTGGGTAGCCTGGCACCCAGTGCTCGGCTTCAAAAAACCTTATGAAAAAATTCTCACAAAAGGTAATGCAAACTCAATGATTAGCCACAGTCTCAAAAAGGGCTCTTTCGAATCGGGTCTCAAAAACAACTGGGACTGCCAAATCAAGCCAAAATTGGCTGCACAATGACATACATAAGCAGTATCCGCAACACAACACGAGTCAAGAATAAGTCACTCCAAGATGTAGAATACACGCATAAACAAGCACCAACAAGTATGTAAACAAAACAGATCCTTGCGAGGATAACACTCTTAAAAGAGCTCACAATACAAAATCCGTGCCAACATATGCATAATCCATCCGCATAGAATTCCCTTTGGAAACAAAAAGATGCAAAACTTGTCAATATGTGTTGTAGACGTTTGTGAGTGTAAGAAAATTCCAAATCTAGAGATATGGAGATCACAATCTCAAACGTGAAGCACAATTGTGTATATCATGCCCAAGACGCATATGACATAACCAAATCTCTCTCATGATGCATAGAGAGATCATAAAACACTTGTAAGGTTGTTGTGGATATCGATGTCGGGTGTCACTCCTTATAGGAAGAGACACCTCACCCCAGCATGTCGATGATGTAGCCGTCCGTGGGAAATGGTGTCTATGCCAGAGGAGAGCCGATGTGCTCTCTCTCTCTCTCTCTCCTCTCTTACTAAACTCAAATGCACAATTTGTCTAGAGAAAACAAACTCTGTATTTTCTATTTAACACATATCTACTATCCAAACCAAAATCCGAGTTTTTTTAGCTCAAGTTATGAGCAAAACAATGACATGCTATCAATTTGCCCTAAACTGAGCAACTTGCTTCTCTCTCTCTCTCTCTCTCTCTCTCTCTCTCTCTCTCTCTCTGTGTGAAATCTCAATTTTCTTCCTCTTGTGGCTTGTGGAGTTCGACGCCTTGCAACCTTGATATGTGAGTTCTGAAGGGGAAAAAGCATAGGGAGGATGGTAACTTAGGGTAGCCATGGCGAGATTGTGTGCATCAAAAAACGAGAGAGGGTAGAGAGAGAGAGAGAGAGAGAGAGAGAGAGAGAGAGAGAGAGAGAGAGAGAGAGAGAGAGAGAGAGAGAGAGAGAGAGCAACAGCACATCACAATAATAGAACTCTCTTATATTGTTTTTGTTGAAAAGCTTTACATATATAAGACTACCTTGCCATGCTAACTCCATGAAATCTCCACATATAGACTATAGATGTACCGCATGCCCTATGGCATTTCCCATGGGTTAATGACAATGCTAACGTGGGATTCAAAACCCAACAATCTCTATGTGCCAATCTCACAATGCCTCCGATACCATGTGGAGTGCACGGTGTGTGCAGAGTGAGAGGGAGAAGAAGAGTAGATGCAAAGTGTTGAAACTAATGGATAAAGTATGACTGACTAGCTATGTGCATAAATCGATCACTGAACTGACCTAAATAGACCATCAATAGGGCATCAAAAGTAGTTATGGTGAGGTTCAAAAAAACTGTTGCTCCAACGTGAAGGGATGTGCAAATATGGTGTGTGTGCGGAGAGGGAGAAGGAGAGAAAAAGAGAGAGAACACACAATGTGGGGTGGTGGAGCAAAGTGGCCTAAAGGAGCACTCACTCCTTACTCTTCTATGCATATAAAGAATAAGTGAGTGGGTTAGTGTGATCAGTGCACGACGGACATTGAACGTGCGTCCTGGGGCAAGGCACATACCGCCTTTACCCCAAGAACCTCACACTTAAAGGTGAATGTGCCGATAAGTGGGTCCTATTAGCTAGACTACTAGTATGTACAATAAATAGGTGAACAATTCTCTCAACCTATGTCCACTTGCTCTCGCTCACTCAATCTAAATGCAGCCGTATCGGCTCTAGTGATAGGCGAGCGCATGTATCCATGCTAGAGCCGGCATGCAAATCCTATAGATATATGTATATAGTCTGCATATCTCTACATGTAATCGTATTGGCTCTAGTGATAGACGAGCGTGCGTATCCATGCTAGAGCCTGCTGAAAATATTGTAGATATCTTTCTATAGTCTGTATAGCTCCACAATGCATCATGCTAGCATCAATCATTGACGACTGACAATCCCTGCTGCAAATGCTCCCACTATAGCTACCAAGTCAGGCCTCGACACTAGAAGGTCATACATGAGATGCCCGAACGCAATAAAATATGTGCAAACCTAGCTATACTAGCCTCCTCAGTGCTATCTGCATGCACTACATCATCAAGACTACTCATCATGTATGGATGTGTTATTGTCTACATTGAAATAGCTACATCCTTCTCATCCATACGTGGAACTATGTGTCCTAGCATCAACTCATCAACTTCTAGCATGAGCATATGAAAGAACTCCATGTTTATCATCTTTGTCTATGTCTTTAGGGAGCATACCTACTCTACCTGTGTCTGCACAGACTTTGATGACACTTGCTGTGTCTCACTAGAGCACTACCACTCTACCTCTGTCTTTACAAAGTCTGCTGACATGTCCTGCATAGCTACATGCTCTATTTTGTGAGCATGGTAGAGCTCACCCACAAAGGAGACATGTCTCGTCTCTCGCTAAACACATGCCATAAATAAAACCAAGACTATGCCGTCTCGTACCTCAGATACATGCATAGGGTATACCAAGCCATTGCAAACTCCCTTGGCAATCACTAATGATCCACAATGCATCTAGAAAGATTGCTCTTTAAGCAGTATCTAACACCCAAAATATGCTAACTGTCTCACCCAGATCCAACTTTGTCTCATCTGAGGAACATATCGCACATGTCATAGCGTATAGGATGCACCACTTGGTAATGATAAGCAAGCATCCCCTGCACCTGCAATGTCAAATGTCAAACCATTGGCTGAATGTACATGACCAAAGCTCCCACTATAGAAAGTGCTAACCACTCACAATGTGGTGTGACATGGAAAAATGCATCTTCATCTTGAAACCAATGGGAAGAAGTGTCACCTCTTGAAGACATGTAAGCAAGAGGAATGCTAGAGGCAAACATGACATCACCGTCATTGGCATACGAAGTCACCTCTCTAACATGTGTCAAAACAATCTATGCATCACACATACATCTTTGCCATTGTCACTAATACATTTGAAAAAATGATGCATAATGTGCCCCGTGTGACCACAATGCCACATTGCACATATCGACAACTACAAGACCTCCATATCTCACGAGTCATCACACTATCAACTCTAAACCATCACACATGATGGATGCCATATCAGTGAATAGTGCATATGCAACAAAAAATGTATGGTGAAGCCAAAACTATAGTGAGAAGTCTTGGGAGAAAATCGATAGAGTCTCCCTAGTAAAATGAGCAAAATCTCAACCATAAACCATGATCAACGCATCAATCTGATGCTTGCATATGCAATCTGTAGCTCAATGTAGGTCTACCAAGTGATGTACATAAGCAGTGTCTCTGCTGAACCAAGCAAAGTCAGCACGTAAACAATCCGAGGATAAACAACTCTTAAAAGAGTATAAAACGCATAACCATATGCATAAGTAAAGAGAAAACATGATACTCAATACGCATCCCACAAAATTGCATGCACAGTCTGACAAATTGCAAGTAGCCTATAGAACCTGTAACTATATATAAGTTGTAGCCACTATGAGCATACACAAATGGATATGAGAACACCAATCTGTGTCCAAAAAACAATCATATGCCTATCAATGTGGGAGAAAAATCAACCACAACAAGAGGGAATCACCATTTCAATTTGATGATTGCAAATACATCAAAAAGTGTATGGCAATCAAGCCAAACTATGTTAAGCA
The DNA here is from genome assembly GCF_014529385.1 of Adiantum capillus-veneris. Taxonomy (NCBI): domain Eukaryota; kingdom Viridiplantae; phylum Streptophyta; class Polypodiopsida; order Polypodiales; family Pteridaceae; genus Adiantum; species Adiantum capillus-veneris. The sequence goes on from NC_140940.1 coordinate 124,376,108, forward strand.
ATCTAAAGAAAATTGGACACAGTCTCCCCTGCATGAGGAGCATAAACTCAACTCAAGACTCAACCATAAAACCACATCCAAGATGCCAAGTGGGAGATGATCTTGACCACTACAAAATGACCAAAATCTGACAACAAAAAATATGGCAAAGTGAGAGTAAATATCGACCACAACAATCTCCAAAAATGGACTCAATACCATAAACTGGTAAACACTACTCAATGCCAATGAGTAGAAACATCAAAATGGCTCCATAATGTCACATACAATGGCAATAAGCACTCGACATACATCAATGGAGTCTCCACACATAAATAAGCATCAAAGGAGTGCAATCAGGAAGATTCAATCAATGATGAAACAACACTCTCAAGAGAGCTCACTGACACTCAAAAGTGTTTGCCAAAATGCATGAAAAGTGGGCATAAACCATGCACCAAAACCATATGCAATTTTTTTCCCAATGACCATAAACCGAAGCACTGAATCAATGCCAAAGTGTCACGTGGAAAACTTGCCAAGACGAGGCTATGCACAAAGATCAAAGAATGAAGTCTCTCAGAAATCGCAAGATCATACATCAAGACCATATGGAAAAAGTCTCTAAAATCTCAGAGAAGAGCACAAGTATGTATATGTTGATCAAGCCAAGTAGATGAGTCTTGAAGGCAATTTGTATGCCAACACCTATGAAAGAAACTCCACTTGTAGTGCCAATGTGGAAGACTCTACCTCCAAGCAAGTGTGCGCTTCAAAAATCGTGTCCCTCATGACACGACTACTAGGGTGTGTAAACACCCCCATGCTTTGTCACCCAAATCCACCAAAAAAGCCTCAAACCTCAAGCTCTACATGAGCTAAAATTGCATCTTCAACCTCATAATTTATGCACCTACCTTTGAGCCCTTGTTGTGCTTTCAAAAGTGCATCATACTTGCACACTAGGCAAAACAAAAAACCTGAATTTTTTAGTATACAGTTAGGTTGAACTAAATATCAGCAAAATAGTGAGGAATTTGTAAAAAGTTTCTTCTGCAAAGTTGTAGACTACGTCAAAATGGAGGGGAATCACAACAAATTTTTTAGATTTGCAATCTACCAGGAGAAAAAAATCTACAAAATAGTGTTGTTGTGCACACATAATTTTTAGGACAGCAATCTCATCTACACACTATCTTCCACATTGTCTTCTAAACTTCCACAAGAGCTTACATCACTCTCATATGAGCTCTCACAAGCTCCCATTGCGCTCTTACAAAGCTTCCAAGATTTCTTGATCTCTCCACCATCGAGAGTGAAGAAGCTATCGCCTCCCGGCGATCTCCATGCGCTCTGATACCAGTTGAAGGGATGCGCAAATGGAGTGCGAGAGAGAGAGAGAGAGAGAGAGAGAGAGAGAGAGAGAGAGAGAGAGAGAGAGAGAGAGAGAGAGAGAGAGAGAGAGAGAGAGAACGTCCTGGGGCAAGGCACATACCGCCTTTACCCCAACACAACAAACGTGTATCACCAAAGGGATCTCAACATTTGAGAATCCCTCAGCTCAATAAAACCTCACCACAACTATCCAAGGGCACAATAGCCTAGACTATGGTCACACTTAGCAATGGCAATCTGCTGGACCAAGTCTTGGAAATGGTCGGGATTTCCATAAGTGCTAAACAATGGCTCCACAAAGCATGTTATGGCAATAACCATAACATAACCTACATCAACATATAATCACTACTATGATAATAGGAAATTGTGCATGAGCATATATCAAATAATGTAGGCAGTATTGCCTAATCATGCGAGGATGTTTCTCTCAATGGAGCTCACAACACTCAATAGTGCCTGCTATACACATGTATAAATGTGCTTACTCTCCCTAAAAACATAAATTGATGCATTACCCTACCAAAGTGGATGTGCAAACATGTACCTATATCCAACATGACCTACAAGTTAATAACTTGAAGTCAACTATGGATGTAACGAACTAGAGACTCAGTCTCTCAGAGATAACCACACATAACATATATATAGCCAAAGAACACGTATGGCCAATCAAAGAATGTGTGGAAAAAAAATGATGAGAATCTACTAGATGTATGTGACACTGCAAAGATCTATGAATAGAGCAGAAAAAAAATGATATTTCCAACCTATAAACTTGTTATCTCGTAGAAGAACCACATGTACCTGCGTGTTGGAGGAGAAAAGTAACTCCACCTGTGCACCAATGCCAAAAGAGTGCACCTTGGTCGTGTTCAAATCCTATGGCCAAGACTTGCTCTTTGTGTGTGTCTGAGATCCATGCACTCAACACATTAGGAGGCCCATTACCCCCTCAATCACAACTAGTGTCTCAATTACCACCACCAAACCCTAAAGTAGGGGAAACAAAATTTAGTGGGAAGGAATCCCAGGATGCTGACAGTCATGTGGGGAAAATTGAAACCACATGGTCTACAAGTGGGTATGATGCATTATATATTGATGCTATCAAATAGGATCACTTTGAAACTTTGCACGGAAAAGCCATGGCATAAAGCCATGGCATAGTTTATGCAATATGGGATAGTAACTTCTCAAGATTATGATAACGTGAAAATCACATTTTTGGCAAGATTTAGGGCAAAAAAGACACCTAAAGATGTATTAAAGAAGATTGGCAAGATCAAACAAAAGGAATTGCAGGTTGAAGATTATGCTTAAAAACTCAAAACCAGATGAATAGGTTGCAATCAAACCAAAGGTCATCTTGGGAGCAATTAGCTGACTACTTTCGTAAGGGATTGAGGAAGCAACTGAAAAGTCATGTTGCAAGACATGCACCTCTCCCACCCAACTCCGGAATTTGGTAACTTGGTAGATGCAACAATAAGAGCTGAAAGAAGATATGGCACAAGTGAGAAAAAGAGAAGTAAGAGGAAGAAATCCAGAAGTATAAGGTGAAGAAAATTGAGAGGATGTTGGTGGCAATGAATGTTTTTCCAGTAACCGAAATAGATCTCAACACAGAATTATTGGACAAGGATCAGCAGGCTGAAAAGCAAAAGAAGCAATTTCCAGACTAGCTCACTGAACTGAATTCTGGAGAACGCCCAGTTCAGCTGACTGGAAGGCCAAAAGAACCAGTCAATTCCAGTACACCAGTGGTTTTTGAACAAGCATACTCTGAAGAAGTTACTAAAAATTAGAATAGCAGTTCAGAGCTCAGGGGATAGTCTTGGGATTATGCCGAGGAGTCGACCAAAAGAAAGGGTGGTGGGCCTAACTGGTTGCTACCAGATGATCAAGAAATAGAGGAATGGAATCTAGGTTCTGAAGAAAATCCTAGATTGCTCAAAGTCAACAAACATCTGAATCCTGAGATGAAAGAGAAGGCCCGACATATGTTTCAGCAGTACAACGATGTGTTTGCATGGGAGCATACTGATCTCAAAGGAGTAGATCCAGAGATATGCCAACATCGAATACCATTGAAACCAGATGCCAGACCAGTGCGACTGCAATGATACCGAATGAATCCAAATTATGCTAAGAAGGTCAAGGAAGAGATGGATAACCTTCTAAAGATTGGGTTCATTACTGAAGTAGCCAGTAGTGACTGCTTATTTCCTATTGTGGTGGTGCCCAAGAAGAATGGAAAGCTTAGAGTATGTGTGGATTATAGGAAGCTAAATGCTCAAACCATTAAGGATCCCTTTCCATTACCCTTCACAGGACATGTTGCTTGATGAAATTGTAGGTTATGAGATGTATAGCTTTATGGATGGCTATAGTGTCTATAATCAATTACAAATTGCTCCCAAGGACTGGAGTAAAACCGCTTTTATTAATGAGTTGGGAGTATTCATGTATTTGGTTATGCCATTTGGTCTTTGCATGCACCAGCCACTTTCCAACGATGTATGATGGAAATATTCAGTGAATTTCTTCACCGATTTCTTGCCATATTTATGGATGACTTCACTGTATATTCAACAAAGGAGAAGCATTTACTTTTTTTGGAAATGGTTTTCCAGTGCTACCAAGAAAAGCGGATCTGTTAGAACCCATTCAAATCTGTTTTTTTGATCTGGAAAGAACAGCTACTGAGACATGTAGTGTCCATGAATGGTATCAAAATGGCCAATGACAAGATTTAGTGTGTCCAATAGGCCAAGACGCCTCACAATGTATCAGAGTTAAGTTCTTTCTTGGGATATATCAATTTTTATAGAAGATTTGTGCACAAGTTTGCTTCCCAGGCATTACCTTTGTATGAACTCACAAAGAAGACCAACAAGTTCAGTTGGACCGCTGAATGTGAGGAAAGTTTTCATAGTTTAAAGAATGCTATTATCAGTAAGCCAGTACTTCAACAATCGAATTGGGATCTCATTTTTCATGTACATGTCGATGCTTCAAGACTGGCGATGGGAGCAATATTGGCTCAGCCAGAAGGAAGAACTGATTATCCAGTGTACTTTGCCAGTCGGAGGTTCAATCAGGCTGAACAAGGGTATACAACTACTGAAGGAGAAGCCCTAGGAATGGTTTTCAGTGCTACTAAATTGCGTCATTATGTGTTGGGTAAGCTATTTCATTTTTATGTGGATCATCAGACATTATTATTATTTATTAACAAAGTCATTATTCAAGGCCGAGTGATAAGATGGATGATGTTCCTGATGGAATTGAATTTCGTATTTTCCATAAGCCCGGTAAAACCCATTGTGGTGCTGATTTCCTGTCCAAGAGCACGGATGGATACTCTGAGGTGTCTTTGAGAGATGAGCCAGTGGATGCAAAACTATTTCAGATAACAACTGCATAAACAACTGATCCGGAGTTGTATGATGTATATCAGCTTCTTTCTAGGGGAGGATTCCCAGACAATTGGACTTAGAATCAAAAGAAGGCTCTAATTATTAAGAGTCTGAAGTTCACCATCATTGGCGGATCACTTTACAGAATGGGAGTAGATGGGGTTCTTCATAGATGCGTGCTATGGAGGGAAGAATGCAAGTTATGTCATCAGAGGCACATAATGGGGGTTCTGGAGGACATTTCTCTACTAATATTACTTCCAAGAAGATTCTGCAGGCTGGATTGTGGTTGCAAACTTTAATATCTGATGTTAGAAGCTTTTGTAAAACATGTGATATATGCCAGAGGATGGGCAGACCCACAACAACAGATATGACTCCTCTAACTCCAGTCCAACCGTTGGGTGTATTTATGAAATGGGGTCTGGATTTTATGGGTCCATTCAAGAAAATTACTCCAAGGAAGAATAGGTATATATTGATGGCCACTTGTTATGTGACCAAATGGGTAGAAGCTAAGGCTCTTTCCGACAACACTGCGAAGTCCACATTTGTGTTCTTATTTGAAAATATTTTTTGCCAATATGGATGTCCTGTGGAGATTGTGTCTGACCAAGGAACACACTTTATAAATGACACTATGGACATTCTCATGGACATGCTTTCAGTCAAGCATCAAAAGTCAACACCATATTATCCTAGATGCAATGGGCAAGCCAAAAGCAGCAACAAGACTGTCAAGACTATTCTCACAAAGATTGTGCAGAAAGAGCCACATCAGTGGGATTTGAAACTTCAAACTGCTCTCTAGGCTTATCGGATAGCCTATAAGGTCACCACTAGATTGACACCATTTAGAATGGTGTATGGAACTGAAGCTGTCGTGCCCATGGAATTTGTAATACCCAGTCTCAGGATGGTGGTAGAGTATGGATTGGATTTTAATCACAATCTAAAATAGAGACAGTAGGAGTTAACACAGTTGGATGAGTTAAGACAGAGGGCTATGCTAGACCAGGAAATTATTCACCAAAGAAGGAAACACTGGCATGATAGACGAATCAAAGTCAGGGAGTTTCAGAAAGGAGATTTGATTCTGCTATATCAATCAAAACTGGGTCCTAAGAAACCGAACTTAAAGATAGCTTGGGCTGGTCAATATGAAGTTGATTGGGTGTTTTCCAATGGCACAATAAGATTGAAATATTTATCTCGATTACTATTGCCAGGCGTTTATAATGGGGCCAAAATCAAGCTATATTATTCCAATGACAAAGAGACTTCCAGGGATGATGATAATGGTATTCTGGGAGCTGAAAACCAGGAAAATTCAGACTCAGTCATTTTAAGCCTTTTTCATGAACAACCAGTACCAGAGCCAGTCAAAGGGTCAGAAGAGTCTTAGGACGACAAAACTATGTCAGTAGCAGAATCTGTAAAGTGTCAGAGCCAATATCAGTTTTTATGGGGAAAAGGGCCAGTTGGACCATCAATAGTAATCATTTCATGGAACATGGAGAGTATTAGCCAATGCATGTATGCCACATCATTTGTGGTGCACAGGACTATAGGAATGATAATTAGTGGAGCTTTTATGGCACGAACGCGTATAACGGTAAGGTGAGTAAGCATCTTTCCTCATAAATCTCCTGCATGACGTTTGCCTGCTGTCACACATTCACCATCGCCAAGCTCCGAAGCCTCGTCCCCCTGCAACCATAGACTTCTTCATCAGAAGCAACAATTGATTGCTGTTTGTCTCTACCCGATACACCGGGATATGGATTTTAATATTCGGGTAAGTCTTCTTCTTCTTCCACAGAGGCATCGTCTTCACTTTGTATGGGCCAAAGAAAAATGTCGGAGAAGATGCAGGATACTATAGAGGAAACTCAAGCAATTATCACCTCTATCACAGCCTCCCTACCACTCATTCCCCATAGTAAGATACAACGATATGTGTTTATTGATTTGCATGTGGTTGTGTAAGCCACAAGAATAGAGTTCAACACAGCCATCATTAGGCAGGTTCTCAATTCCTTCAATGATGATGACGACAGTGCTATGGTGTATGGAATGAAAGTGTCAGCAACTCCGAACAACATTGCTTATGCTTTCAAGATGCCAAATGAGCCAAAGCTGGCTGTGGCAACTGTAGAGCAGATAACTGCAGCTCTGAAGGAAGATGACATAGCCAAGAAAAAACGTAAGGTCAGTGCGCAAGGGGTTCCAATAGCAGGTTTGGACGTCCCCATTGCTTACCGGTTTGTGCCTAAAGATGTGAGTCTGAAGAATAACCCCACATATGTTTCAGAAAAATTGTTTGCTATGTTACTAGCAAAGAGATTGGATGCCAAGGCTTCAATCCACCTATGTCAGATTCTATCTCAATGTGCTTCAGCAGACCGCCAAGCTAAAGTCTCAGACTGTTTTTAAAGCCTGGTATGTCTAGCAGTTTCTCTACTGGGCAACTTCCCCAGATGCTCATCATCAAGTACGGATGGTGTGGAGTCCGAAACCCATCCCATCGACTAAAAATGTTGACTTATCCTCTGATGAAGAAACCCCAGGCACTCAATTGGCTCTTACTGGTCAAAAGAGAAAGGTCACGCAGGAGGAAGTTGGCAGCTCTAAGAGACCAAAAACTACATTGGCCAAGAGCAGTGCTGTCGTAAAGCAGCTAGAAAGTCAGGTCAAAACTATGTCTATTGAAAAATCTCCAGCAGGCCAGACTTCAGCTCGCCAGACAGACCAGCCTCCAGTGAAGACTACTGTTGGGACTAGCCAACAAACTGAGCAGAGTTCAGCAACCACCAGTGCTGGAAAAGACCAGCCTGACAAGACAAGTGCTCAGCAGTTGGCAGCTTACACTGATAAGGGAAAAGGTTCGGTACCTGCTAGTCCACTTGGTAATTCTACTATTCCTTTTAGTGACATGGCTCTGGCCTTAACCAAGAAGGATAGATTACAACAACTGCAGACTCATCCTCTTAAAGGACGATTAATCTTGCACAAACCTGATTATACCACACTACCAGATATGGCTCCTATTACAGTTTATGAGCCAGTTGCCTCTGACCCAACAACGGTCAATGATGGTTTGCTCAATGCTAATCCAGTCATCCAACATGGCGTGGTCGACGAAGAGAACCTATCTTAATAGAACCTCCAAGAATAAGGAGATAAATTATAAAGATCCTTAATATAAAATCATTTTAATGACAATCATTGACAGTTTGTAAGCTGTTGAAGTTTTTATGATGTTGTAATTGGCTACCAAAGTCTATTTAAGTTTATCTTTCGATGATAAGTTTACTTGCACCAAAAAAAGGTTGTACCTTTGTGACATGGATAACAACTAGGATGCCCGTGCATCACCTGCATACAAAGCCAATGCTAACAGAATGTTATGGTGTTCCTATGGGTGCAGGTGAGGGCTACTCTCTTTGGTGGCTTTTTGGTTGCTTTACTGTTTGGAAGATTAGCTACTGGTTCCAAGTTTGTGAAGGAGTCTCTACCTTTTAGGATGGTGACTTGTACCAACCTGGTGTTATTCATTTGTACAAAATCATGCTATCTAAGTTTGTTTTGTATACTAAACCTTGTATTTATTTGAGTACCTTGGTCTTTGAACATGTATATGTTCGTCTGTGGGTAATATAAGTAAATAACTAAAACACACACCATGACATACAATAGGAAACTTATTAGGTAAAGGCGGTGTGCCACTCACATTCTCACATTGTGCTCATACAGTGAGATTCGGGAGCTCCACCCTACATCCTGTGTCGTGCTCTCTCTCTCTCTCTCTCTCTCTCTCTCTCTCTCTCTCTCTCTCTCTCTCTCTCCCCCCTTTGTACTCTTTACGCACGCTCACCGCATTCGCGCACTCACAATTGGTATTAGAGCTTTGGCTTCGCGACAGATGGAGTGCTACAGAGAAGTGAGCTTTCGGCTATCGTGAGCTCGCTTTCGGTGTGGAAGGTTGAGATCGGTGAGCAACCACCAGATTTGTGCTCATGGAAGCTTGAGGGACATTCCCAAGCTTGAGAGAAGGGTGTATTGTAAGTGTGCATGATTTTTTTGCAGCCATACTTGCAGGAAGAATACATATTTTCATTTCCGCAGGTCATTTTTCGAGCTCTAAAACAATGTTTTTTGCATAACTTTTGTATACGGAATGCGATTTATGCAAGGTTAGGGTGTAGTAACATGGGTTTTTGGCACGATTCGAACGCAATGGTGATGTCCATTTGGACCGATTTTGACCTCTGAAATTTCTGCAGCACAGCAGGTGTTTACTGTGTGTTGAGGATTTCACACATGGTTTGCTCTCGGATGTGAGAGTGGTATTGGCTGCAAGTTTGCTCACAGGTGAGAGGATATGATGTATGATCTATGTGGTCTCATGCTTAGAAAGACTCATGTGATTGCAGTTTGAGCTCGGAAATGTATGCCTCGAGCATGTTTTTTGGCAGTCACAGATAGAGTAGGCATTTGTGTACTAGATTTGCAGATGTTTGCATTGATGTATGCAAAGTGTGGAGATTGGTGCATGCATTTGGAGTGCGGTTTGATGCGCTTTGGTTGCTCATGGTTTTGAGTATGCAGTCACTTTGGTTACTGGTTTTGTACCATTTTGCTGACGAAACTCTGGCGAAATTTTCCCAGCAGTTTTATGCGCATCGTTTGTGCGATCGAGATTGCAATTGCTTGTAGAACTCAGGATTTGCGTGCAATGTTTTTACTTTTGAGCGGTGCATCGCGAGCGTGTTTTGCTCTGCAGTTTTGGTCTTGAGCTGTTAGTGCTCAGCCATTTGGAGCTTTCACTTTTGACTCCCAGCTATAGGTTGAGTCTAGTACTCCCAAAGATGTTGCCATTTGCAGTTTAGGACATCTTCTGCAGTGTTTTGGCTTGCATACCAGTTTTGACACAGCAGGTGTCTTGAGCTTTTGCTTTGTGTATGCTTTTGTGGGATAGTGGCTTGAGTTTACTCGCCATTGTTTGTGATCGAGCTTAGCTCTCACATTGACAGGTTTTGCCAGTTTGGACACAGTTTAGTGTTCTTGTACCCACTCTCGCAGGAGTGAGGATTTTTATATGCTTGTGTGGCTACAGACTTCTCTAGTCACAGGTTTCATAGGTTTTTGTAGATTTTTGTAGGCAGTTTCTTTTGTGGGACGCGTTTTGAGCTAGTTTTCTCTCTACTTGCGTATATGGTCATGCGCTTTACGCTTGGTTGAGCAGTTTGTCCCAGTTTATGGTTGCAGAGTTTGGAGATTCTGGAGTTGTTTATGCATATGTGAGCATCGATTTTGATGCGATTGATCATGCTTTTGAGTATTGTGTAGTGGTCGATTTATCTCTCACTTTGTTGCCAGTTTTTAGCATGGTTTATGGTTGAGATTGTACTTGAGGTTTTTCTCAGTTTACAGGGGAGATTCTGCCAGATTTTTTCCAGTGTTCTCGCCATACTTTGATTCTTAGCCATTCACTTATGGTTGCAGATATGCGTGACAGTGAGAGGCGACGGTCTCGTTGATACTTGAGCTGCTGGCATTGTGGTCACACAGGACACATTAGACGCCGTTGTTTCAGATGTATGAGACAACAACGGAGATGTATACGTGATGCAGATACGGCTTCGACACAGGTTAGAGAGGCAGTCCCAGTGGTAGTCTATGCCAGTGAGGGTGATGTCAAGCTTGCCTCCAGTGTACGTCTTGCAGATTTGTCTATGGTTAGCACACTTTCTCCACAGTGGTTACTAGATAGCGATACTTCTTTCCATGTCACACCATGTCGTGAGTGGTTTAGCACATTTTCTAGTGGGAGACTTAGTTGTGTGCACTTGGCCGATGGTTCGACGTGTGACATAGAGAGTGCAGGAGATGTTTGTTTGTCTTTGCCCAGTGGTGCATCATACACGCTACGTCATGTACGCTATGTTCCTTAGCTGAGATAGAGCTTGATCTCAGTGAGACAGTTGACAGATTTTGGTTGTCATGTACTACTTAGAGAGCAGTCTTTCCAGATGCATCGCGGTTCATTAGTGATTGCTAGAGGAGCCCGCAGCAGCCTGGTATATCCTATGCATGTGTCTGAGGTTCAAGACGGTGTAGTCTCGATTTTGTTGCAGCCATGTTTGGAGCGAGAGACAAGGCGTGTCTCTTTTGCGGATGTGCTGCATGGAGAGCAGGTTGTGCATCTGTCTTGTGGTGATGTTCATGTAGACAGTGATATCTCTGAGGATGCACACCTTGGTCAGTCATCCATTGAGATGACATCAGTTGAGCCAGAGACCGCTGGAGCCAGAGACCGATGCATTGTTCTATGATGCGTCGATATGTTTGAGAGTGATAGTGTCCTTCAGACAGCTGTATGTGATTGCAGGGGGTGCTGACTTTTCGGTTTTGCAATTATTCTCAGCAGATATGCCTTTGCCAGATGATACTGACATGGTGATGCATAGTCAGGTGATTCCTGATGAGGATGCATATGGCACTGAGGTTGCTGGCAGGGATAGGTTGACACACATAGTGCATGTTTCGTCGGCTTTTGGGTCTCTCATGTCTGACCTTTTGGTCTTGAGACCCGATCTTGTTTATGCGGTTGGTGTATTTGTAGTGGGAGTTGTCACAAATGTGGGAGTTGTCAGTTGTGCGATGACTGACACTGGCATTGTGCATTTTGGAGCCATGCAGGTCATTACTCGATACCTGCATCAGGAGTCTCATCGTAGCTCTAGCCCTAGTGATATGCATGTTGCATCTACACTAGAGTGTGTTTGGAGTGAGCCAGTGGACATAGGTTGAGAGCCGTCTTCTCTCACCTCTTGTATATAATAGTTGTAGGCTAGTCTTCTCGCCACTTATTGGCACACAGCCTTTAATGGGAGAATGTTAGGTAAAGGCGGCCAGTGTCCGGCCGCCGACATTTATCTCCTTATTCTTTATACATACAAAGAATAAGGAGCTCTCACTCACATTCTCACATTGTGCTCATACAGTGAGATTTGGGAGCTCCACCCCACATCCTGTGTCGTGCTCTCTCTCTCTCTCTCTCTCTCTCTCTCTCTCTCTCTCTCCCCCTTCTCTTCCCTTTGCACTCTCTACGCACGCGCATCGCATTTGCGTACTCACAACACTACTTATGTAACCCTAAAAAGCTTTTGAGAGTGTGTAAAGTGCATTGTGCAAAAAAATTAAAGATACACAAGTACACTTATCAAGGCTACATTACTTACAAGTGCCATTCTAGGTAGTTTGCCTTTTCACTCCAAGGATAAGTAAATTGTAAGTGCTCAAATGTAGGGCATTCAACCAAGGCTGGAAACTAATCTTGTATAAACACATCCAAAAAAGGCTATACAAGATAGTGAAATGGAACACATACATTAATCATGAGTTTATCCCCACTTCAAGAATGGAGGGAATTATAAAAATTTGATGATGTATCCAAATTTTGTGCCAAGCACTAGACTAGAGTAATTGTGCTAGTGAGGGCATGTTTGACCATGATGGGGCCATCACGCTCCTAGTGTTCAAGTCATCTTCGCTCTCATACAAAATGAATACCCATCCTCCATCACAATAGAACACTTAAGAGCAACATTTTAACATGGATATTTAACACCATCTTGAAAGAGAGACTAATTTTTAGGAGCCAAATTTGTTAAGCAAACAAATTCTATGAGGATCGGTATGTAAGTGATGTGCATTGTAGCTAGCTATACCTTGTTTTCTATATATATATTTTAGCATTATTTTAATAACAAACATATTTTTGTTTGGCAAATAGTGAATTGGTTATCTAATCATGCACACAAAGTGAAAATTAGAATATCAACCTACTATTGCTTCATATTGATAACTAGAGAACGTGATTAATTTCTCATCCTTTGTAAAAATCATCGTGCGTGTTGAATAATCAATATCAAGATTGTACTCATGACAAAAAGACATACCTAGAATGTATCCATGGAATGCAAAGGTGCGATAAAAAAATTACATGCCTCTTTCTATTCCCTTGTTTGTAATTCTAAGTTTCTTACTATATCTCGTGCCTTGAAATGAAGATTTAACTTAATATGCAAATGGAGACGTACTCAAGTTCAATGTATTAACAAGACATTGAGCAGATACATTGCACGTGATGTGAGTAGCTTTACACTTTAGAGACTTCAATTATTGATAGAATCTCAAATAGGTAAATGACTCAGAATGAAAAACACAAGAAAGAAATAGACTTACAAAGTAGTAATCTTGCAAGTTTGTTGTGTGGATTTTTCCAACTTTCATTTCAATCAAGAGTAATCCATGTCTGATTTACAAAAGCTAAAACTACTCCAATTTTCGATCTATTTTCACGTCTTTTACATGTTTTGGTAGTTTTATGTCATGAAGTTGTTAGTCATTTAACATATGAAATTTCATCATGTTTCAAATGATCAAAATGGACCTAACATCTACTACAGTAAATCGCAACAGGATAGCTTGGAATGTCATGAACTATTATAGAAATTTTCAAAATGTGTTATTATAAATGAGGCCCCATGTATAGATTGAATACTTCTTTTTAGAATATATATTTGTGCAATGGTTTTAGCACAAGTGAGAATGGCTATATACATTTATGCAAGTTTTCCTCTCTCAAAACCTCTCATTTCATTTTGCTACTCTGACTTTGTATCAAATCCACCACATTGTAACGCTCTGGTCTCATAGGTCATTTTGGCCGTTTGAAGACGCTAATATAACATTTCATTCATTTCTACATTCTTAGTGACTTTGCCTTCTTTTAGCATTTTTCTTCATTTTTTTGTTTGTTTTCTACAAGGAAGTGCCATTGTGCACATGTGCTACTTGTTTTATTTTTTACTTTTTGTAGGATGCAACTTGCATGCACACTACTTTTGCAACTATCACATATCCACTTGATCATCCAGTCACTAATAGCTCCTTTGAACAAAGAGGTGGGTTTGAACAATCAAAAGGAGTTGCAATCCTTGGTAACTTAAGGAGGAATACCAACTATTTCTTACAAGTTATAGCATTACAATGGGAAATATTAAATAATGACCGACACTCATAATGTTCATGATTATGCTTTTCATAATCGACCATGGGAGAACAGATGGAAATGTTTAACATTGAATAACCCACTGTCTTCATGTTTGCTTCGATCCTTATTTTTGCTCATAGGGATATAGCCCAATTTCAAATGCAAATTTTTATAGAACCAGTATATTTTTTGGGCTCTTTGACAGAACCTCATAAACACCTTGAGCAGATCGATAGAGCTCTGAAAGATATCCCTAGAAAGGGCCGTTCCATTTGCAGTCCATATTTTTTTGAACAGCATAATCAGTGATGGTAATGGACAGTGCTGAGGAAATGCGTCTCAGCTTACAATTGTTCCTTTTCGAAATTCATTGATGCCGGTTATTAGGAGGAAGAGGAAAAGGGATTATTCTCCCTAAAGATTGAGAAAAATACTGTGAAGATGTGAAAAAATGGCTCCAATTTATTCATTTTCCTCCTTGAAAAACCATTGAAAGAAAATGCGTATGGTAAGGAAAGTGATTTTCTTGAACACTGGTTATGGGATGTTAAACTGGTACTGAGGTCTTGGCAATTGCCAATATTTCTTTGTATGTGGCCAACTCCAGAGCAATGGGAACACCTTCCATGTATATTAAGGCATAAATCACCACAAATAGACCTTTTAGCAAGCAGCTTAGATACTGAAAGTCCTCCAACCAGACCAACATCAGAATTGGGTCATCTTGTTTCATATGTCAGGTAATTGAATTTGGTCACGCTGCAAGTTTGATGCTTCCATGCTTCCATTACACCATGGACAGGAGTGAAACTCTTCAAGGAAGGTTCTCCAATCGCACGTATTTGCAAGCATGTGACAAAAAGGACACTCTGTACATGCGTCATCATCTACTGGATAGCCCGTCACAGTACATGCCTTGCTTTGGGCCTGAAAAGACAACAAAGACCTTACTGATTACTTTCGACAAAATGGGAAAATATAAATTTCCTCTATCATTTGGCCTCTACAATTTCGGGAAAATATAAAACCTTTCAAAACATCTATAATGTAAAAGTGAAGGGTGACCTTGAGGAAAATGAGAGGCCCCACGACATTGGAAAGTCAAAAGTTTTTTGTGCTCTCTTTATAAAGAGGTTTCTGCAGTGTGCATGCAATGTGTGTATGCCTTTTTATATTCTATTCTCTTTTCTTTAGCTTTCCCTCAATGTTTTCTTCTCCTTAGTTTTTACTTGCACTATGGATGTATTGAATTCATTTTTTTGGAAGCCATTAGGTGATGTATATACATATGAATGTATGTATGTATGTAGATCATTAGGGGATTTAAGTCATAGCCATAGCAGTGCTATAATTTTTTTTCTTTTTTCTATAACTTAATACAAACAATGGCATATCGAAACAGGGAGGTTGATCATGCTGCCAAGCTCCCTGCCTGGGTTACACACACACACACACACACACACACACACACACACACACACACACTCATCATTAGTGGCTTTAAGTTATAGCCATAGCAGTGCTAGAAAAAAGAAACTTTGCTATAACTCAGTACAAACAATGCCTAAGTTATAGAATGTAGGCACCCTGAACCAGCCTATGTAGGGGCATTAAGCCCTTGTTCCTCAAAAACCCTGTCTTCACTAGGAGCTTGTAGCTTTACCTTGCAAGAAAAGCAGCACAAACTGGCTTCAAAAATTGAGGTTTGACAAATTTCACACTCTCTTGCCATTGTGAATTTTTCTTCCTGCTACACATTCACAACAAACACACAACTGAGGAAATTATTATCCTAAAGTGCCGCAGGTATCCATATCTTAAAGCAGATGCTTACCTGCTGGTTCACACTATATTGAATAACCCATTCTTGGATGTCCTCTTGTTTGTCCACTACAAATAAGACAAAACAGTAAGAATCAACATTTCCATGAGAAAGAAAGAAAAGAAAAGAAAAAGATCTTTTTATGTCTATTAGAGGCCGAAGCCGGCCTATGACACAAATCAATATACATGTGTGTGTCCTCCATCTATCGAGAAAGGAGGAAGTACAAAGTAACAAAATGTGGTCCTGTAGTAGGGGGGAGGGGGTGATCCATGGGAGGGGAAAGAATGAATGTTTTATGGCTTACCATCCACAAAATGCCCCTTTGGAACTATAAGAGCTTGAGGAATATCACTCTTGCTGAAGGATGGATGGTCGACAGCGATACTAGTCTCTTTATCATCTATAGCTTCTGCTATATCCAGGTATTGGTTGAAGAAAACAAAGGCCTTATCATTCCATCCAACCTAAAAAATGCAGTAGACAGCTTAAGCTCACAAAAATGAAATGTTATATTAACATCTTCGAAAGGCCAAAATGACCTATGACACCAAAAGTTACAACCATATCAGAAGGACATTTATTGTCTTTTGTCTTAGTCCTTTTACAAAAGAATGTGAGAGAAATCCAGCTGATTATGTGATGAGATAACAAGCTGGGAACACAAGGTGTTCCACCAGAGGATAAGAAGGAACATAGTTTTCTTTGTACCTCTCTACAGGCCATGCCAGCATTGTAAAATGCAACATCAGCCGGTAGACTCTGAACGAAACGCAACAATGAGACAGAAAGCTTTGCAGCCAGCTCTTTTATTTCCTACAAGACCATAAAAAATATCATAGCTAGACCAGAAGAGAGCTTCATCTTCAGCAGGACATGGTGAAACTTGAATTAAATATACAGGATTCGTTGGTTGACCCTTCACTGAAGAAATGAAGACAACCAAACGTACCCGCTGCTGGCACAAACCCCGAAGTACCATATATGTCAAAGGGATTAGCATGGCTTCCAAGTCCTCAAATGCTGAAGGAAACGGAGAGAAGATAAGCTTTTTTTGTTCAGACTCTCGAGTTTTTTTCTTTTCAAAGGGATTTACCTGATTGGCTGTTAGGTGAAGTGCAACCTTTGGTATCTTGCAAATACTTGTAAAGAAAAGTCCGAAATTCCTAGAAGTACAAAGACACAAAACCAAAAACTCTGTACAAATTTTTTTGCTGTCGAAGTTTTAAAAAATAAACTGAAAATCTCATAAAGTTAGTTTTAATTTTCAGTCATCATGCAGCGATTAACTAGGTGGTAGAGAGTGTTTACCTGCATTACAATAGATGATACCGAGGTATCACTACAAGAAAAAAGCAGCCGAGAAGCTAATTGGCCACATAGTTCAAAGCTTTCCAATGTGTTTGGAAGCCCATAGCATGACACAACAGAAATAGCTTCCAGTAACTATCAAAATGGGAAAACCTTTGTTTTGGAAAGCACTATTTTTTTGATGGAATTATTGCAGTTGAATGCTAATAAGAAAACCTTTGAATTTTGCAAACAATGTGCAACATGGCGAGCAGAGCACTCCTTTTGTGCTTCAGGTCCCATACTTGCTGACAGTTCATGAACCTTTTCAAAACAAAGGAAAAAAGGAGTTTTATAACTGCTTTGTTTCAATTAAAGGTCAGATAATGGAAGGTACCAAGCTTATTTTACACCTTATCCCAATCTTCATTTGAGGAATATATGTCAAGTGCCTCTTGTACACCACCGATGTCTACTAGTAACCCAGCTTCACCAGTCTTGAACAAGTGCTCTTTATACAGCCTCTCAATATCCTGGAAACACATGGGAGGAATGCTATTTTAAAGTTAAGGAAATGCTGAGGCAATGCTAACTTATCTGTAAATAGAAAAACTCAAAAAAATTAACCTCAGATAATTTCTCCTGGCCTAAACTTTCGCCTACTTTACGAGCATGCTCCCAGTGACCACCCGATATCAAAACTTCTGCTGCCTTTTGTAATATAATTTGGGAAAAAATGAGCAGAAAGATTTTTGAAAATCAACCACATTCACACTTTCACATTGACCGTAGGTATACTACCTCCTTGTAGTGATTGTTCTCCAGGTAGAGTTGGGCAGCTTCTTGATGCTGTCCAGCCCTTATAAATTGCATTGCAACTGCATGCATTACCTCTGGCAGTCTGTTCTTTGCATGCTCTTTTGCCAAGTCTAGCGCTTTGTACCATACCTTCATGAAATAACACTCAGAGATTAAGGATCTTCCAGCTATGTTGGGTATTTCAATGCCCATGTTCAGTTTGTGGACTTTGCAACTTGAGATGGTAGAACCCCACAGTTACAACACTGATTTGGGACCTTTACTTTGTTTGCTTCTTCTTGAGGCATCGGCAATCAATAGCCACCAAAAACTAAGCTTATTCTTTTTTATCTTTAGGAAAAAAATTGGAATTAAATTATACAACAATATAGTTAAGCCTTAAAAAGGTTATATCTTGGATTATGAAGAATGAATCCTGGTGACTGGGAATATACTATGTCAATTATCTGATTATTTTCCCGACTATTGTCTTCAAACAGTTCAAAATGATACTCAAAGGTTTGCACTCGGCTGACTTCAAAGTAGTGACGTGTGCAAAACTTTGTGCTGCAATAAAAGAAGTGTTAGGTCAAAGAGCATGTGTCATGAACGCCTCAAGGTTTGTAGGCTTGCTGGCAAAGCCTTCCAGAGGAGCTGATATAAGACAGTAGTCTCCCTCAAAGATGACAAAAAAAAGGAAAAAAGGGAATAACCTTGCTGGATGTGCATGTTCTAAAATTTTAGGTACTAATAAAGAGCTTTAAGGCCAAAAGAAGGATGGAGTGACCCTCCCACAAGGGCCAACCTTCTATGGGCCATACTAAAAGAATTTTACCTCATTAACAGAAAACATCAATATGCAGAGCATTTGTTTACTTAATTATTCAACCCATTTGAATTAAAAAAAATGCACACGCTACAAAGACATCTTCAATTGTAAACTTCAAACATCACCATAATTTGAAATCAGGCAAGCAGGAGCCTTTTGATAAGGCAACAACCTTTTGGAGCTTCTCCATGTCAGGCAAGGTTTTGAGATCCATTTGCATATACAAATCAATCACTTTATGGAAGTTCTGGCTTGATTCTGCTGCCAAAGCTTTTATGAACACAGCATCCAAGGTCTCTGCATTAGCATTTTTACTGCAATCAAAAGTACACGCAAGTTTTAAAATTATTTAAATTTGAAATCTTCAAACATTTCAGTAGTTGTGAACCAAAATTTAGGTTTCAGAATACATAGGAAATTTCGCAGAAATGAATGTGATAATCATCAATTATGGAAATATATGTTGTAGCTGGATTTATTATTGGTTTAATTGGACATTAGTACATTACTTTTTCTACCAAACAAAAGCATGTGGTAATCAGTTTACTATTCTTGTTCCAATTGCAAATTGACCTATAGTACTACAATGAACCAAACAGCAATACAGTTGTCTCCTGATGATAGATCTAAACAGAGGGGAAAGACCAAGAAAAACCTTTATTTTCAACCTAGAAACAAAAAGCAGTGCACATGAACTGACACTGCCTGTACAGCTCATCTACAAGCTCTCAATCAATCAAACCCAAGACCTGCTGCTACAAGCTGTCAACCAATCTAACACGGAAGCTCGTTATACATGTAGAATGTCTTAAATTCCTACTCTGCTCTCTATTACTCCCTGCAATGAACACCAGCTCCCTCTCCAAGAGTTCCAGCACCATTACCTCTTCAACATCACTATGTTTACCGGCCCAAGTCCCCAAAGAACCATGAAAATTCCTGAGAATGTGACTTTTCGAATGCTTACACAAAAAATCTTATGGCAGGAGATGGTTTGCCGGTTTTGTTTGGCAAGTAGGACTTTAACGAACTCAGAAATAATGAAGAGAAAACCGAGCATGCACCAAAGTTTCAAACATCACAAGAACAGTGACCACCGAAGCCTGTTGCAAAGACAAAGCTAATTGATGCATCACAATCCAACACCATTACCTCTTCAACATCACTAAGTTTGCCGGCCAAAGTCCCCCAAGAACCATGAAAACTCCTGAGAATGTGACTTTTCGAATGCTTACGCAAAAATATTATGGCAGGAGTAGGACTTCAACGAACTCAGACATGATGAAGAGAAAACCAAGCATGCATCAAATTTTCAAACATCACAAGAACAGTGACCACCGAAGCCGGTTGCAAAGACGAAGGTAATTGATGGGCTCCACTCATCACAATCCTTAATAGTATAGTGAGGCATGTCCTCCTCAAGCCACTGCTTGCCAAATTTTTGAGGTCAAACTCATGAGACAGCCCTGATTTATATCACAGTCCAAGGTATTTACCAGGATTCATAACTAAAATACCCACTTTTTGACCTTGAAAATTAAGGCGCAATGAAATTACAACCAGGATTTTCCATTTTCAGTTTAATTGTAATGATTCCTAGAGTTGTTTCCAGTTGTATATCTCTGTTGGCACATGGTGCTTTAGTGGTTACAGGATATGTGAGCACTTCAGCAAGGGCAGTGAAAACCTTGCAGGAAACCTATGAGAGAGTGCGACACTCGTACCAAAATATTTTCTGCACCTTACAAACCAAATACACCACTCTAAAATGCTAGCAAAATGATTAGAGTCTTTGTTAAATCTTTGCGTCCTGTTTTCAAGCACTTTCTTGTCTTCAGTCAATCAAGTTGTATATTATACAACTTTACGTGTTTTGAGTTGGAAGTATATTTGGATCAATTGTCTATAGTCAATTGAGTTGTCTACTGCGAAGCATTCTTATATGTTTGGTTTGACATGGTCTTGTCATGATTTATAAACACTAATGAACTGAAGAGTTACAAAGTAGTGGATCGAGCGAAAAATATTTGCCTAAGATATTTAATATTTCTCTAGTTGGCAATTACAGTTTTGAGACACCATGGCTGAGGAAGATCAGGCATGTGAAGCACAGACGTAGTTAGCAAATCAACATCAATTGGCTGTTAATGCTTTCGAGCGTATGAAGTCTCTAGCACACGACATGTCTGCTCAACAAGCGATATGTGCAGCTCGTCGATTATCGAAATCGGCAAATCCAAACCACACGCAATGGAAAGACATCAACAAAGAAGTGATGAAGGAGATGATTAAGACAATATGGCCATGTGAAGACGTAGAGATCAAGAAAGGTCGGTGGAAAGTTTCGGAGTGCCATCACCAAGAAATCAAGGAAAACGCCAAGAGAATCTACTTGAAAGTTTTTGGACATCTGTTACACAATGCAGATTGTGCGCTATATTTTGCAAAAATGTTAAACATACAATTTGTCCAGCAACGTCCAGCTCTTGCTCATGCTAACTCTGCGCATCTTTGTGAAGATCTAGCGGGTGGAAGGCCTCCATGGGCCGCCTATCTTCTGTGGGACTCGGGCCTAAATCCTGTGAAGCAACAACTCCTTCCAAGGCTCAGCCCTTGGAAGAAGATCTCTGACCATAAGCTTCCCAAGGAGGGCTCTACTCTGTCGTGTTGGGTCTATGATCCCCAACCCTCCCTGAGAGCATGGTAAAGTGATGGCCTGCAAAGAGACCTTGGCCAAGCCGACTACTGTGTATCCTGTCCTGTCCACAAGAAGTTCCTGATCAGCCTCTCCAACAGGCTGATGCACGAACTCGAGAAAATCGAGCAAGACGTGATGTACCACATAGTAGCCAACAACACTTGGTTGACCACCACAATCTTGCCTGCAAGAGAAAGCCGTGCTGAGCTTTAATGTATAAGGCATGTATAAGGCTCTCCAAAAGCGGCAAAATCAGACCTTTGCTAGAATTTTGTAGGCTAAGTTGAGAATGGTCATGGCTCGCCACTGTCGGATCTCGTCCAAGGAGCCTCCCTCCTTGGGGATAAGATAGATCAATCCCTCACTCATGCTGGTACGTACTACAAAGGTCTAAGCCCCACACCTCCCAGTACACTAGAAAGAAGCTGGGAGTCAAGCCATCTTCCCCCGGGCAGCTACCTTGAGGAAGTGCCATGAGGGCCTCCTGCAGCTCCTCTGGCAAAAGCAGGCTCTCAAGCCTCTGGCGCATCCGCTCAGTGACTAAACAAGGCATCTGTGCCCACACCTGCTCTCTATAGGCTTCTCACCACTCTGACTATGGCTCTCGACTGAGAGTAGCTCACGATAAAAGTCAGTAGCAACTGAACGCATATCCTCTGGCTCTTACACAATTGACCCATCGGGCCTCCTCAACTGACTAACACTAGTATGTACATGGCGAGGATCCACCATCTCAAAGAACTCCCCGGTAACTCTGTCACCAAGCTGTGTCCATTGAGATGTCTGCCGATGAAAAGCAAACTCGTGGTGGCGCTCCTCTATGGTGATCAACTCCTGCCGAGCCTGCTGCATCTATCCCTCCATCCAAGGGCTATCTCGGTGATGCTCCTACATCTGTTGTAAAGACGCAATGCCGCGTCGAAGCCGCTTCTCCTTCTCTCTGGTCGTAGCCAAGCGAGCTGCAGACTCTTGGAGGAAGAAATGACTAAGCTCACTAAGGCCATTGGCCGCTCTAGTAGCAAGGTCCCCTGCATGGCCATGCTCTCTGTCCATAGTGCCACAACCTGCTCTCTGAGCTCTGTATCCAACAAAATCCTCTCTGGGATGTGAAACATGACACTGCCACTCCTCTGTCTGTCTGCTGCTGTGAGAATCATTGGTGCATGATCTGAAAAGGTGGTCCTTGCCAGTATGCCAACTGAGCCATCCATGTCACAAATGTAGTCACTAGCATAGAAGCGATCTATCCTAGATAGATTAATGCTTCCGACTCTACGGTCCGACCAAGAGAAAGAGAGGTTGTCTGAGGGTCGTACAAATCATGCATGCTGCCATACATCAATAATCCTCAAAGTCATACATAGGCACTCCCAAGCAGCCAGCTATGTCCCATGAATAGTAGCATGACTGTCCCCAATCTTGTTCTAGGGATCCTCCAACATATTGAAGTCCCTCCCAATGTACCACTCTCTGCATAACTCTTTTTAAAGCTAACCAAAAAATGCTCCCTAATGCGTGGAGCCCCGCTTGTTTTTGTGGTGATGCAAAATTTGAGCTTTGTCCTAAAGTGTGAGTCAAGGAGAAGAGAGTGGATTTATCTCACATGCTGTGGAGCAAGGCTGTAGAGCTACTTAAAGCTCATTTCATGAATGAATAAACAACTTTATTTTGCACTACATGCTTGTCTATGGTGAGCTTGTGCTAAGCTAAGTCAATACTCAAGATTGTGTTTATGAGTCCAAGCTAATTCTATCTTGGAACCTAATTCAATTGAGTGATAATCTTGCTTACACACACTCACGCATTGACGCTATGTTTCTCTTTCATCCACCCTAGCTAGCACGATCAAATTCCTAACATTTGGTATCAGAGCCATGGTGTGCTAGCTAGGATTGTCATTATGCATTAGTGTGTGTTAATCATTAGCATCTCCATTAGATCGATTAGCATTTCATTGTTGTCACGGCCCATTAACATTTTCATAGTTAAGTTGCATATCTCACTAATTAAGCACTAATCTAGCTATGTGTGGACATGTCCTTGGTACACCCAAGAGGCCACTATCCTGCATGGCTAGATAGGCTTGATTAGGGAGAAGATTAGTATCCAATTTTTTGCATGCTCTAGTCATTTTTGTGTCAATTTTCTAGTTGTTTGCATCTTCAATTAATCTTTCCGATTTTGTACTTATCAAGCTTTAATCACCTCATCTCGAAGCTCTCCTCGCAAGCTTCCCATAGAGCCTGCAAGCACTCAAATCCGAGCTCAAAAACTTCTTAAACTTCATCCTCAATTTTGCCTATATTTAGGTGTGTGTGTGTGTGAGTTTGTGAGGGAAAGGGATTGCGGAATCTCGAATAAGTAATGTTTTTTCGGCTTTACCTCACACGAAGGCACATGGGCCACTTGGCTTAAGCATTGACTCCTAGAGTTCGAAAGGTGGTCGTGAGCTCAACTTGGCGTGCCTATTTTCGGTGTGCTTCCTGGACGGACCCGAATTTGCATTCAAATCAACCTTTTTAAGGCTGGCGGGTCCGCAAGGGGGAGATCCCACAATCGACCGCGCGCCTTGCCCAAAGGCTTTGCTCGGTGTGCCCCCGGAGCTGCCCGCACCTGCCCGACGAACCGCCCTGCTACCCGCTCCTGCCCGCGCTTGCCCGACGTGCCCGGAAAGTATACGCTTGCCCACTGGCACTAGCACAGGATCCCGCGCCCAAGAGGCTTGCCCTTGACCAAGCTCCCGGGCCTTAAGAGCCCCTTCCCACAGTCTAAGGCTTTGAAGCCTTCCAAGCCACAAAAGGAGCTCTTCCCACGGCCGTGACTCCCAATTCCCACAACCCCGTTGCCCAAAACAAACCCCCTAAGAGGAGCCTGTTCTTGTGAGCTTGCTGCCTCAAGTTTCCGAGAGCTTTTTAAGCCCCTGCTCCCACAGAGTAGCAATTCCAAAAGGCATTCAAAGGCGGTCATCAAACAAAGCATCTTCAAGCTTTTAAAAGGGAGCTCCAAAGGTATTCTAAGACAACTTCAAAGGCTCATTCCAATCATGAAAGAAGAACTCAAGGCTGTGAAGGGTGACTTCACCTCGAGTGAAGAGGTACTTCACATTCAGAGAGTTTTATTAAGAAGACATTAAAATTGAAATCTTGCAGGCAAGCACAACAACTTCTTGCAATGTATGTAATTGTATTTGTCGACATGGATGGCATTATGTGCTTTTGTAATGGGATAGACATTGGCATTGGAGAGTCTCCAAATTGCTAAAACCCTCCATGTGTGAAGACTTTGTGACAAAGTGTATGAGAAACACCGCATGCTTGGGCTCTCGGAGTATGGCCAAGATGGAAGAGAGCATTAATTTTTGCATAAACCTTTTCATAGGATATTTTAGCATATTGTTGCATGTCATTATGATGCATGGAATAAAGCCTGATTGCACAACAAAAAGGGGGACAGAAGCACTCGTTCGAGGGGAGGATACAAAGTCAAAGACCATGAAGACGTTGAAAGCAACAGTAGAAGCAACGAAGGCAAGAGACCTGATAGAGAATCAACTCACATAGTAGAAGACAAAAAGGATGAAGACGAGAGCAACATTGTCATTTATGAAGACCCATTTTGAAGATGCAGACTCTCTACTTGTAGGGGAGGACTTTTTTCTGTGTGGATTTTATCATCCTGTGTGGACATCACCATTCTTTGTGGATTTTTCTTGTGTGGACTTTATTTTCCTGTGTGGACATCACCATCCTTTGTGGACTTTATTTTCCTGTGTGGATATCACCATCTTATGTGGATTTTGTTAGCCTGTGTGGATATTACCATCCTATGTGGATCACGCATCTTCAGTATCTTGTTATAGTCCAAACCTCAAGGGGAGGATTGTAAAGTGTGAGCTTTGTCCTAAAGTGTGAGTCAAGGAGAAGAGAGTGGATTTATCCCACATGCTGTGGAGCAAGGCTGTAGAGCTACTTAAAGCTCATTTCATGAATAAATAAACAACAACTCCATTTTGCACTACATGCTTGTCTATGGTGAGCTTGTGCTAAGCTAAGTCAATACTCAAGATTGTGTTTATGAGTCCAAGCTAATTCTATCTTGGAACCTAATTCACTTGAGTGATAATCTTGCTTACACACTCACGCATTGACGCTATGTTTCTCTTTCATCCACCCTAGCTAGCACGATCCAATTCCTAACAAAATTTACATTCCCACTCGTGATATCGACCACATATGTTGTGAGCAAATTCCCACTCTTTGCCGAGAGCCTTTTTTATTTCTTTCCTAACTTCATATCACTTGTGCCGGCATTTTGGTCCATTGCTTGCATTAATAGCCGAAGGCATAAGAACTTCATATTCAGTTATAAAAAAAATTCTGTACTTTCTAATATATACTAAAATTAAAAACTTCATTACGAAATCAATTAAATTTACACATTGTGCGATTTGCAATGCACTCTCTATTTGACATTATGCATAAAACAAAACTATGAATTTTTCAATGCAATTACACACTTGAGGATTACTTTTACGTACTTTGCGATTTGCAGACAATAAGACATATTTAAAAACATCACATTGTCTATATGTAGTGGTTTCGGTTTTTTTTTTTTCACTTATTTTCACATGCAACATAGAATAATCAACTTAGACATTGGAACGATGATAATCATTTGCAAAACACAAACAAAAGTAACAATATGTATGATTTCAACCTCATGCACGAATACTCTTTCGCAATACACAATGCACTCTCTATCTAATACTATATATCAAACAAAATTATGAAATCTTCGATACAATTACACAGTTGAGGACTATTGTTACCCAATCAAGGATTGTAGCCCCCTTATACATTCAATCGAATATATATAAGCTATTTTCACCATATTAAGAATTGTAGCTCTCATATTGTGTAGTGACAAATAATATAAATCAATTGAAACCTATGATGATGTGAAATCCAAGACTTCAAGGATCTTCACATACCAAGTATACTAGTACAGAGCATCCAACCCTTGACTAACGACTCATTTTTGAAATATGCTCATCTTCCAGAACCAACTTCAGCCCCTTTATGGACCAATGGCTTCGTCGTTATGAGATTCTTAATAGAGATCCAAAGAGATAGGCACACTCTCCTCTAGTCACCCACACACACACTTTTTTTTGTAAATCAATTTGATTTATCTATCTGTGGGAAACCTCAAAGAGAGGAAAACCCACCAAAAAGATTTACAAGGAAAGGAACACAACAGTGTTCGGCTTGTACAAAATATCTAAAAGCGTTCATAAGAAAGCTGATGTATCTCTCCGTGATATCACTAACTTCCAAAGCAAACCGCAAAGACTGCCGAAGGGAAATCTTGAAGAAAGGTAAGGGATCTGTATAAATGCGATGGAACATATAGCCATTACGCTGTCGCCACAGGCTCCAGTACGCCCAAAACTTGACCCACATGAAGAAGGCTGCAAAGCACTGCAACGCAGGCGAGAAGATACCAAAAACCCAAAACCGCTTATGGAAGACCGTCGCGGGAAAACGTAGCCGCATACACGCAGATACCCGACGAAGAAAGTCTCGAGTGACACAGCAATCCCACAAGAGGTGACAAACATCCTCCTCGACAGATAAGCATCGGACACATGATGAAGGACGGATACGTTGCATCCTAAGAAAGGTACCCATTGGGAGCACACCAAGTAAACACCGCCAAAGAAACAAACGCTCTTTCAACGGCAAATGACTTTCCCGTATTGCAGATATAATCCTTCGCCACCAAATATATGATTTATGCATGTGCCAAATAGCGTTGCAATGATCAGCAATCCATGGACGAGGCAGAAGAAGAGCATATGCCCGGCCGACAGAAATATCTTGAAATGGCATTACCCCAAGCTTCCAGTCAAACATGCGATCACCATCAACCAAAGGTGAAACGAGCAAGAAACCTGTCAACATTTGCTATAACTCTCTCCAAAACTGGCGATAGTGCATGCCTAATCCAAAGCGGCGAGCGGCAAATGGAAACTCGAAAGTGAAACTAGCTGCATCCACCACAACCTCAACCACTCGAATGCCACGGTAGGAGAGGAAATACACCTGGCGAGGCGAGAGGTCAACCAAAGTAAGAGAAAAAGCCCGACTCCAATGAAGGCTCTCCGCACGAAGTGAGTTTCCTTCCCTCCGAGCATTCCATGAGAGATGAATCGTAACCTTTTTCCATGCAGAAAGCAAGGTGGAAGAAAGTGGGAATCCAGGAATATGACCATCCATCTTCCCAAATACTGCCTCCCACGTGGATGATTGCCAGTGACCAAATGAGGAAGTAACCACATGCTAACTCAAGTGTGCAAACATAAGAGTCCAAGGTTGAGATTGTTGCACAAGTGTAGGAAAAAGCATAGCCTTCCTAGCAATGACATGCCTACACAGGTCCAAAATATTCAAACCACCAAAGCACTTTGGTGTACAAAGTTTTGCCATGGATATCAAGTGCAAACCTTTTTTGTGAGCACGCGTTCGCCACAAATGAAGCAGGCTACAGTGTCACTTTCACAGGACACTCAGTTAGTACAATTGGTCTGGTCTGGTTCACACTGGACGGACTCTCTGGGCTGGGCTGGGCAGTGGCACGTGGCAGGATACGGACGGTGGTCTAGGGGACATCGTGGCCAGGTCACCACCACCACTCACTTTGGAGATTGGCTTAGGTGGCTGACATTTATGGGCCGTTGGGTCATTATCATCATCGGCTTCACCTCTGATCTTGTACGTAGTCGTGTGGAGTGGGTCTTTACACAGAGCACGTCTTCACCATCCCGACACATCTGAGCCTCGACACCCCATTGTACCTGTGAGTCTTGGGCTGGAGCTGAGTGTGCTGCCACGCCAGAGTCTGTATCAGTCTTTGAGATAGTCGAGTCATATGTTATGGTCTGCTGTTGTGTCTTTGCGAGCTCTGTTGACGTCTATTGTTCCTTTCTGTTCAGTCTGTTTGAGGGAGATTCAGTCTGTTTGAGTGAGATTGTCACGCACATTGTCACGTTTCCTGTGAAGAGGCCGATCACAAAGAGACAGTCCAAAACACGACAGCAATAGAGGATAATGATCCGATAGCTGCAGAGCATAATCTATCCGCATGTCACATACAAATTCTACATACTGTTGCCCATTAAGCAAATACCAACGATCCAATCGTGCTCTATAAGAGGAATGAGCAACATGCTGAAAGGTAAAACCAGATGTAACAGGATGCAAAGAACGCCATATATCAATCATTTGAGCAGAGGCAACAAGAAGATCCCAGCTGTGCTTCTCCGCAAGCAACATATACAAATTTCCTGTGGTGCTGTCAAGCAAATCATGAGTATTATTGAAATCTCCACACAGAAATGCATTCGAGGTCCATGGGTGAGACGAGATTTCTCGCCATAAAGCAGCTCTTTGCCTAGAGGCCGTATATGCATATGTACCTCCAAATTCATGAACTCGACCATTCAACAAACACTGTAAAACCATCCACCGACCATGCGGGTCATTGTACAACAGAACAGGCTGAAGCTCATGTCGAACCATCATCAACACACCAAAAAAATCTTGCGAGCCAGCATACGCAATCCAATATCCGGCAAAATAGGAACATTGACCAACAAACTCGTGCTCATTATGCTCTTGCAATACAACTATGTCTGCTCTACATGTATGTACATAGTGCCAGGTTAGCCGCCATTTGTCAAGGTTGCATAACCCACGCACATTGTATGAGATGCATTTAATATGACTTTGCATTGAAAACATATGTACAAAAAGCAACAAGAATCAAAATCAAATGGAGGTGCCCATAGACACATCTCCATCCATTGCATGCGTACGAGGACCCATCCTCTGAGTCAGGGCAGGAAACGTGTCCACAGTGTTCACATGCGATGTGGAAGCCTCACCAAGGAGTACATCTTTGTAAGAGTGCATCGCTTTATCCCATGCATCAATCAGTGTGTGATTGTCATTACATGGAAGTTGCTTAAACGATGCATTCTTGTTAGCATTAACAGAAGGAACGTAATTACGAGAAGAAAGTGGCGTGCGAATCTTCAGTGCTTTTTTCGGCACCACCCATGTATTGACATCAGCAGATCCAACATTTTTGCCTTTAGCAGCAGTCTCATTCCCAAGATCAGTAACTTGCTGTACCTTGCCTTTCCCTTTGTCCACATTCGAAGCCACTTTAGCAGTAGAAACTCCACTTTGCTTGGCTTCACTTGTGGGTTTCCCAATAGGGACAGAGGTGGACAAAGGAACAACAGAGAGAGGGGGTTGCAAGACCGACTCTGGACATTCGGATTGCATATGACCAAATTTGCCGCATCGAAAACATGAATTCGCAAATTTTCCCCATTTAAGTTTAAAGGGATGCTTGCCTACCCATGGATCACCTGAGTCAACCATAATACCATCGGGGGTAATCTTGTCCGTGTCCCATAGAATGCAAAACCTATTAGTATTCGCATCCAATTTTGGAGGACAGATAACCTTTCCAAGCTGCGCAGCCAACATCGGCAGAAAATGTCTCCACGTGCGGGGGAAATCAACAATTTCCACCCACACCGGGCATTTGTGACGAATAAGACTCTGGTAGTCTTTAGTAAGTGCCCACGAAAGAACATGTGTCATCTGCGTATTAAAAAAGAGGGGAGACATCTCAAGCAAAAGATTTCGAGCTTCCATATGTGCGAGCAAAACTTCATAAAATCCACGCGCCCCAAAGTAGACACCACGGACAACTTGTCGCTTAAGGAGAAAATCGACCCATTGGCTGACATCTTGCGCAGTAATTTTCCCCGGGAAAAACAAAATAACTGCATTCATAGCGTACTACACAACTGGGTCCATGAGATCCTATACCGGAATGCGCAACTCAAGAGTAGGCGCCTGACCATTCCATGCCTGTCGACCCTCCTCAAAGTCCTCGTACAAGCATGCGTTGATCTCAGAGGCTGCCTCCGACATGGGTTCCATCGCTTTCCGACGCTTAAAGACGCAGAGTGAGTCAAACATAAATTAAAAGAAACCCCTTTCTCAAACGAAACCGACCGGCGAGAAACTTTGCGATCTACTGTGGAAAATAACAGACGAACCACAGCTCTGTACATTATTCACAGAAAAAAGCAACCAAAACCCACAGCAATATACATCTTCTGAATTCTGCCAGAGATTTGGAGCTTTACTCAGAATCGAACCTTTGTGTAACTACCCTGTCAGTCCTGCAGAGCGAGAACAGGTAGAATCACGTTGGCCACAACTGGCGTACAAAACCTCCCGCACTATCTTTGACAAACGCGCTGAGAAAAACTGCAGTCCTCAGCAGTATGGAGCAGGAGGGCGCATTGGGTAAAAACTCGCAGGAGCAGACACGCAGGGGCAGCAGTACGTACCCCAACACACACACACACACACACACACACACCCCTTCGCTGGCGAAACAACACAGGGCTGTTGCTGTGCGCAGCTCGCAGGAAAATTTCGCGACAGAGGAAAATTTCACACACACACACAACACAGACACACAACATCTCTCACACACACACACACACACACACACACACACACACACACACAGGGGAGGGCGATAGTCACAACTCACGGCATAGAGCTACCCAAGCTCCACCTATCAACATTTAGAGAGGAGTCACACTGCAGCAGGCAGAGATTGTTCGAGCTCGTAGACGCCCCAAAGCACCGATACCAGACATAGAGAGGACTCACAAGGCCATGTGGGAGATCTGACTGTGACATGAGTAGACCGGACAAAGGGTGGATACCCAGAAGACACACATGGATACTGTTTTCTCTCATAAGACAACTTTCACCTCTATAAGACAATAATAAATCTTCCTTTGTTTCTTTCTTTCTTTATAGAGAAATTTGGATCACTCTCTAGAGTTATGAATTACTCAGATTTGAGACATCAAATCAATTGACTTAGAGATAACACCAATAAGGAGCAGGGCACCAATACATAGAAAGCCAAGACTAGCCTCCTACAGGGGTAACTATCTCACGAGGTAAACTGGTTGAGAGGAGTGTGCAGTTATGACAATACAAGACTCGAGCTCAAATGGAGACCACTATATAGCGTACATTCAGTAGCAGGATTCAGAACATTATGATTGATGCCCTGGGATCGTGATTGACTAAATATTGTAGAGACCCAATGTGGAAGTTTATTGGATTATTCTAGTGATACTACAGTTGTATTAGCTACCTTACTCCCTGCCCACATAGTTAGACCCCCTATTGCCATATCTTTCCTTGTATTGCACCCATCCATAACCTCAGCCACTTTGTGCTCATTTACTAGGACATTCTTAGTTTACTTTTGTCTCAGACAATCGTATCTTTCAGTATGAAACTTGTATGTTAATAGAACATTTCATTTTGATTGTGCATCTATAGGCAATACATTGCACCCTAAAGAATATAGACGAGTCATCGCTGTTAAATTGTAACTCATCTCTCTTTACGAAATACAATGCACCCTAAAGAACATAGATAAGCCATCTCTCTCACATTGTAACTCATGCTTGCTCTCAGTAAATGTGGACCGAAAGGTTTTCTTGTGATGCTTGTAAAAAATAGACTGACTCATTTGAAAGATCCCACACTCACTTTTTAAATCAAATGATCAATGTTCACATGAGGCCTTCTAATGGTAGGGTTTGTGCTTCATAACTTCAAGATTGCGGATTGAGTTCCCTTGGACCCTCTCATGAAAAAAAGGGAAACCTATGTTGATTTGATGTGCTCGTATTGCTGGGATATTTGCCTCGACCACTCGAGCCATTCCTCCCCCTTGAATGACCCAAGGAGGGGGATACCAATAGGTGCCTAAACACAGCTCTTTCCTGAACTAGATACATGGCTAATATTTGGAAAGGGAAATCTTCTCAATCCACTTGAGTGGAAGTGTTGGGTTTGTACATGGAAAAGAAAAAAAAGTTACATATTCAAGGGTGATGCCTTGAACAAAATCTCTACCTTGGTGATTTTTATTAGAATAGTACCAATGATAATAAAACTCCAAATCAGCAGAAGATGCTTCCACCATTGGCAACCAATTACTAGAGAAAGCTGGCCACTAAAAACATAGTTTCTATTTCTTGGTATTCATAAATCTTTCACACCTTGTATTCAATCATCATAAGCAACAAAGCTGTGGGTGCATCCCAGTCCTATGGTACTTGAATGTAACTTGAATGAAAACTGCTCAATTCAATCTCTACTTTACCTACCTTGCTATATATATTATAATCCTCTGCTGTGTCACATTCTATAACTCTCTAAGAAAAGTACAGTAACCTCTCATTTGTAAATGTGAAGTCCTCTCTAAATGCATATGGTACTCTTAAACTCTTTCAGTGCGTCCTGAGCTTCCACCAACTATTGTCATAGGCTAGTAAAAACCACGAAACAAACATTGATATATTCCCGTATAGCATCTGATACAACGCTATGGTGTTTACCCCAATGTGCATTGCATGATGGTTGCACAATTTTATGTGCCACTCAAGATTGCTATTCACCTTTGTTTGCTTAGAAGAAGTAACGTTATACAGTTCTAGCATAGGAAGTTATATTCACAACCTCAGCACAATTTACTGCCTACCAGTATAATTTAACGTTATACAGTTCTAGCATAGGAAGTTATATTCACAACCTCAGCACAATTTACTGCCTACCAGTATAATTTCACAGGAATTTCCACTTTTTTCTTGTTTGATAAATGCTCATCATCTCAAAGAAATTACCTTTGTAAAAAGGAGGTAAAATCACATTGGATCTCGTTAAGTCCATCTGGCATAAATTTTTGAGCAACACAAATGGCATCATCCCATAAGTTCCTTGATTTGTACATCCAAACTGCAAGTTCTGGCTTTTTAGCCTAGGGAAAAAAAGCTACACACTATCAGAAAATTATACCTATAGATAACAGTTGTTTTTTGTTTCAGCTCAATCTCAATCCATTCACCTGAATGAATAATGCTTCAGCCTTTTTCAGCTCATTATCTTGCACAAAAAACTGTGCTTGTGAAACCTATATATCCATACAATGTGACCTTAGTTGCTTCAAGTTTTCATTAGATGTCCTATCAGAAAGGTACATTAAATGTCCACGTCACAAAACACCCAGGCACGAGGGCGATACATCTATAGATCGAAAGTAAAATCCAAGTGTTTAGTCCCTTACTAGGATATCGGCTAGTGCTGATGGTTGAAATAAGTCTGCAACCCTTAATGCAGCTTTCCAATCCTTCTGATTTATGTACATCTTGATGGCTTCCATTGGTTTTCCTGCTTTTATGAAGCTGTCTTCTGATTCATGAAAATGGCCCTGACCTTCCAGAAACCTTGCAAACTTTACTTGAACCTGGAAGATGGAAGACACTATTGTTTCTGTTGTCCTTTTCATGTGTTCATTAGAAAATTTCCTATTTTTGGCTAAAAAATCATAAATAAGAATAAGATCCCTGTAAGGCTGAATTCTCGTTTCCAGTGGCCTCCATGTAGTGGCATCTGGTGACATACTTTGCTTGTTGGCTGCCTACTTTCTTGCCCATGAGACAAGTGGCACAGGCAAGCGGGGGGGGCGGGGGCGGGGTGTGTGGGGGGGGGGTGTTAGAGCCCACTGTTGCGGGCTTGTTGTTGCATACAAGACATCTCATGTGTTGACAGAAAATACAAGAAAGCCTTTACTCCCATTTTTGTCAAGGTCAAGAGTAACCAAGCATGGAAAGCCTGCCACCTTGGCCAGAATAGGAATTTCTTTTTGAAGAGTAAGTACGACACTACAACTTGACAAATATCTAAGAGATCTGAACAGCAGAATGAGATAAGCAAGCCAAAAACATTGGCCAAGGGATTTTGCAGAATGTCAAAGCTATTCTATCGAGAACATATACATGGTCAAGTACCTTGTGATGCTTTGGAGAAAAATAATCTTGGATGCCAATGGCTGAGGAAATGCAAATGAACCTGAATAAAGAGGTATATAGAAAGTGGCACTAGTAGTAGGCCATTTTTGTGCTTGATAGGATTCAGACGTGTGCGACTAAAATTGAGAAAGAAAGAAAGAGTATATTAACATCTCTACAAGGGTAACGTGGCCTACGACCATAGTAGTACATACAATAAAGAAAATCTCTCATTTCAGAGAAATAGAAACGTAAGCCTAAAGCTAAAGACTGAAATGAGCTACCTATCTAAAAATACATCCTTACGATGGGTTCATAACTTCACAGTGGGCGGCGGCAGTAAACGGGAGCAACTCTGTAGCCAATCGCCATGGCACATGTTGGATGGCCTATTCAAATAGCGCGGCGGAAATGCTGCCCGCAGGGTGCCAGCGCATGGAAGTAAATTGCAGCCTTGCTTCTGACCCGACCCATCTCCCCCCGCCAAAAAGAGTTCCACCCTCCATGTCACAAATTGTTGACGTGTCAAGCCATTGAAGAACGGAGCCAACCTGCAGATCTTGGCCGAGGGGCCTAAACCCTAAGAAGAAGAAGCAGAAGAAGTTTTACCAACTTACAAAGTCTTGCCAAGTGGCCTACTTTTAAAGAAGAGTTCCCACCAACTTATGGGACCCCGTCCGATGGGGCCCAAGTGACATAAAGGCATTAAAATAAAGCAAGCCCACACACACACACACACACACATGGAGAACTGATGACGTGGTAGTTGTACGGATTCTCGAAATTCGCGTTGATATGATGATGTGGCAACTGTACGGATTTTCGTAATTTACGCTGAGCAACTTTGGGCGACAGCTTTTGAGACCAGATGCTTTTGAGTTTGATGCTTTTCATGGCCAAGGGCCTTTAAATATGAGCCAAGGGCTCATTCTTTGGACTGCTCCACGTGAGGTGTAGAGGATGGAGAACCGGCGTTGTACAGAGTTCAAGTAATATAAAGAAATACCGAAAGGGACGCCAAGGTTTGGGGCCAGTGCTCTCTTGGGGTGGAACTCCGCCACTCCTCGTCTCGTGTCATGCATCTCTTTCAATTCAGTTGTTATTTGAAGTGCTTAAAGTTGTTTAGTCTGTTCTTTTCCATTGGTATGTGGTGCCCATCTCCCGTGACACTCCACGTGTGTCTGACTGTAGTTGACTCTGCAGCTCTCAGGCTTCATTTTTTTCCTCCAAAAGTACCAACAATAAAGTTTATTGGTGCAATTGGTAAATATGGATTCCTTTCACTCGTTGTTTTGCCGCTGCCCAATGTTCATAGTAGACGGTGGAAGAAAATAGTCACTTTTTGTTCCACCCTCTATGTTAACAAGTGGGTGGTGGAAGTGTGCATTTTGCAACTCTTCCACCTGGAAAAGCACCTTCTGGAGTGTTTTTTCTGCCTCCCCAATGTGAACCAGCCTTAGTTCAAATATACAAGTTATCATTGAAAGATTCTCTCTCTATGAAGTGAAGTTGTTGTTTTGTGTGACTAAGATAACCTCGCATCTGCCTCTGATGGCGCTCAATGATAGCTCTGATCTGTTTGTGTTGTGGGCGTCTTAGTTGGATGGATGCCATTGTCTCGCTTGGGTGAGAGCTACTCCTCTATCACCTCTCGAAGCTGAGGGCTCCCAATGATATGTCTATGTCGCAGTCAATGAAGCAGAAGTGGTGTCAGCATCACTATCTCTCTCGACCGTGTAGCCAAAAAGAAGTTATTAACTATACTCTACCTCGATGGGGGTGACTGGTGGGAACTCTTTTTCCGCAAGATGGTTGCTCGGCGTCTCTAGAGATCCAAGAGAAGAAACCCCAAACCTCTTTGGTCCTCAAAATGCATCACTCTTTAAAGGGGCCCAAAGCCCTCCCAAAACAAGCAGTGGTATCTCACCCAAATATAATAAGGGTGGGAGTGCATCAAGAGGGCTTGATTTTTGGAGATGGTGAAGGCAATGGATGTGCAGGCACTAAGTTCCCTGTCTACATGCCCGCCATCTTACCACGCCTTGTGCAAAAGGAGTTGTACGATGAGGTCAAATGCATTGATCATGAGATCATGGATGTGAGAGATAAGTGGAAACGAAAAGCAAAAACGCTTTGCTACCCAGAATGACAATGAGTCAAGTACATTGATCCATATCTACTGTGTCATGGGTCTAGAGTTGTGTTGGTCTAGCAATCACAGTCTATGCAGTTTGTACTGCACTTCACCCTTCTGGATCATGCATGGCTAGCCTCGACTGCCCATTGTATCTGTGTCATGGGCCCTAGCCTACATGAATAACTACAACAGTAAAATAGCTGTTGTATCCGGAACACAGAGCATTGATGTTCAACAATCATACTCAGTTACTACAATCATGCAGCATCAGCCTCATACCAAGGTGTATGAGAGTTTGATGAAAGCAAACAGAAAAGCTCCACAAAATCCTCAACATTGACAGTGCACTTTAACTAGTAGTTAATCAATCCAAAACCTTAGCACACAAAATCCATTTGATGTGGCTCTAGAAGTCAAAGAGATTCCACCACAATTAAAGTTTGCCAAATTCTTTGAGGTGATCGAAAGAAGAAATCCCTTGCTCTTCCTTACATTATTAGTCATAAATATTTAGTCATATGCATTAGGAAGAATGAAAACTTCTAGAAAATAACACACCATTTCAGGTGAAAAAACAAGGAGTGAACCTTTACCTCTTCTAGCTTATCTGTGGATGCTGCACTGCACAATTGAAGTGCATTGTTAAATGCTCCTATATCAACAGCGTAATCGATTGCTTGATCCAGGAGGCCTTGCTTTGTGAGAAAATCTATTCCTTTATTCCCATCAGTTTCAATTGCCCGCACATATGCTACCTTACCGTACAAAGGAAATGACATCAAATTAGTTTAGCACTATGTCAAATTAAAAAATTAAAACTTGTATGCAATCACAATGTGCACCTCATTGACTGCAGAAATACCACCCCAAGATCTTGCAATTCTTATAGCATCCTCCCACATAGCTGCCATGCTGTACATCTGTTTGGAAAACATTGTCAGTTTTCATTGTGCACCTACTCATGTACTTACAAGTTTTCGGCAGTGGTGAACAAACTTTGTCAATAGAAAAAATGTGAAACAATGATGGGCACAATGCAATAGGTACCTTTGGGTATGCTCCATTCAATTAGCAGCATAAACAGGAATCCCTACTATTCGGAAGCCGTAGTAGCAGCGGATCTAGGATTAGGGTTTTCTTTCTCATTACAAACAAGTCGAGGGACAACTGAAGGAAGGGGTTGCAAAGTAGGCTCTGAACATTCAGATTGCATAAGTCCAAATTTTCCAGAGCGAAAACATGAATTTGCAAATTTTCCACATCTAAGCTTGAAAGGCTGTTTCCCAATGAGTGGGCCCCCCGAGTTGACAACAATACCTTCAGGGGTGGGAACATCTGTATCCCAAAGCACACAAAAGCAATTTGTATTGCCATCAAGTTTGGGAGGACAAATCACTTTTCCCGAATGAGAGGCAAGCATAGGAAGAAAGTGGCGCCAAGTGTGTGGAAAATCAAGGATTTCCACCCATACCGGGCACTTATGTCGGATTAGGCTTTGATAGTCCTTGGTAAGGGCCCATGGCAATACATGCGTCATTTGATTACCAAAAATCAAAGGAGACAACTCAAGCAACATATTACGAGCATCAAAGTCTGCCAACAAAACTTCATAAAAACCTATGGCGCCAAAGTAAACTCCTTGAACTGCCCGGCGTTTAAGAAGAAAGTCTACCCACTGACCCACATCTTACGCAATAGGCATCTTGCCCGGGAAGAACAAAATAACTGCATTGAGAGCATACTGCACCATTGGGTCCATCAAAGCTTGAACAGGAATGAGCTCTTCAGGAGTGGGTTCTTGCCCCTCCCAAGCAATCCTTGCACTTTGAAAATCCTCTGATAAACAGGCTCGGATTTCACCCATTTTCGAAGACTCGGGTGCCATCTATTTTCTGTGCTTGTATGAGCTGATAAAAGGCACACCAAAATCTGACATGCACTAGGAACTTGGAGATTATATACTTGCTCACTATTGTAAACCAATTCACCCTAGGAATTAAACCAAACGAAGCTCTGTACATTGCCTACAATGCTGTACCAAAACAAACCTTCTGTACAGTAGCCAAAACGTCGAGAACAAACTGAAACTGAACTGTGAACAATAGCAAAAGCTCCCTCACACACACACACACACACACACACTTCTTTTTTAAAAAAACCTATAAATCTGCACACGAAACCTATATTGCAGAATTGACAAGCTGAACAGAGCTTGCGCAGAAAGTGACTGACGAGGGAGGGACTGAACGCACAGAACGCGCAGGTTGCAAAAGAGTAGGGGACGCGCAGGCGCTTGATCAAGGTGGAGTAGAGGCACAGGAGTAGAGACGCTACCACACGCACACAAACAGAGTCCAACTTGCTTAGTTCTCTCCAGAGCTGACGGTAATGCATGCCCAATCCCAAACGGCGAGCAACGAAGGGAAACTCCAAAGTGAATCATGCTGCATCAGTGGCGAGTATTTATGGTATGCAATCGAGGACGTTTGCGATTTCAAGAGAGGGGTATGTCACGCGGACGTGGCAGCTGTTCACTATGTCACGAGGACGTAGCAACTGCTAACTTTAGTTGTTGGTTTCTTTCCAATGGGTTTTGTTTTATTTTTGAGACCCTCTTCTTGACGTAGCAAACGGTCGGACATTGTATGGCCAATGTGAATGGTAGTTTCACCCGCAGACGGGAAGTGGTCGGCACTGGAATTCATATAGTAAGAGGATGTCTAGGCTCAGAGCAAGATCATATAGGTCCCCCCTGTCGCACTTAGCAAGTTGGTGGATACTAGGAAGTGAACTCAATAAAGGCATAAAGTCAAGGTGGGACTACCAGGAGAAAATATCCGACAGTTGGACCACATTGCATTTTTGGATGCGGTCCCAATGAGGATGGATGGTCAGATGACCACAGAGAGCCCAACGGAATCATTTCCTAAAACTTAGGCAACTGCTATTGTGGGCCACGAAATGTGTTCGCATCATTACCTCCGGTATGACTAGGGGAACACTTTACAACTTTGCCGCGAAGTCAACTGGGCGACCAGTCGGGAGATTTTTAGGCGGCAACCCCGAAACGGGCAAAAGCTTGTAAATGTGCCAAGTGGCAATTTTTCATGAACTTGCCTCATGCAGAAAAAAGGGCGCTGATTTTTAAGCTGGGAGAGGCTTCATTTGAGTTTTTGTCATAGGTTAAGAGCTATGGAGTGCTTTCTTTCCCTCCCATGTACAGTGTGGTGCTAGAGTGATGCCCTGCACGCTACACACTGCTCTCTCTCCCATACGTGCAGTTATGTGATGCCCCACAAGAGGGCTCTTCATTTGATTGATGTACAGCTGTGTGGTTTCATGCTTTTGTGCTGAGGCAAGAGTTTCCTTGAGCAGGAACAGGGGTAGCTAGCTGCTACTCCAAAGCAGGCACTGCACTGGTGAGGGTCATAACCTCACCGTACAGGTGCAAATTCAGTGTTGTGTATGCGTAGAAAGTTGAATGTTTTTCAGCCATACAGACGCCAGATGCTTTGAGAATCGTGCCCCATTGACAAAGAACAGTTTGGGGACTGTTTAGGGCTGGAAACAAGGCAAAAACCAATAAATACAGCGAGCTAAATTTACTGTTTTTGGGCACGAATCAGAGGGTTTACGCCAGTGCAAGTGAGATCCAGCAAGGGAATTGATTTCGCGCAAGTTTTGGGGCTGTTATGCTGCCGAAATTTGGCCAAATCAGGTTATGCTACCGAAAGTGGCGCCAATTTTGGGGCCTACAGGTTGTCGAGTCTGCTCGGGGCATTCTAGCTTCCGAGCCGTGTGTGTATTCAAGTGGTAATTCCCGTCGCAGGTTCTCTTTGCAAAGTGCTCTGTGTGTGTGTCTAAAGTAAAGAATTTCGGGTGAAAGCCAACGCCTACCGCCCCACGGGCCAGTTTCATGGTTCCGTTGCCGGGACATCAATCACTTTTCCCTCAAAGAGTGAGCCTCAGTTGTTTTGGGTAAAGACACAGTGTAGGAATGGGGGATTACACTATGGCCAAAGGGAAGGGCATTATGGAAGAGGGTTCGTCTTCGAAGGGCAGACAGGAGACTCCTATGGTTTTTGAGATTGGAGAGAGCTCATGGCCACGTCAGTCTGTACCTCCTGTCAATGTGAATTTCCCTCCAGTAGTACAAGGCTTTATGACTAGGCAACTTGAGGATGATGCGTTCAGGACTCAGTTAGCTACCGCGGTGAATGTCTTTTCGCAGCTCGTGCTGCAGAATCCAAGGTTTATGAAGTTCTTGCAAGCGCCAACAGTGCAACAACAAAATAGGCAACCTACGCCGCGTACGGAGCTTGTTGATGCTCAAGCCAAGGTACTTCATGCGGTCTAGGACGAAAGGGAACACTCGCATGTTGCAGAGTCATGGGCTCCAAAACAGGTTCCTCCCGTGCTTGAACAGGTGGCTAGAACCCCTATTCCATAGGTTATGCCAGTTCAATCGCCACCTTTCAGAGCCAGCATGCTGTCTTGAATGGACAGGGAACTGGATACCAGGCTATGCACCCAGTTTTTTCACCACCCACGGTACATCCTCGGTATTTCGAGGGTGGATTAGTGTTCCAAAGTATGGCTGGTTATGCGTCTGGAAGTCAACCGTACATGCCAGGAACAGTGTTTGGGGGTATGCAAGGCATGATGCCAAACCCCATGTATGGTAGTATCGGCATGCAAAACGGTTTTCAAAGCAACCACAACCAATTTGGGGTGCCACAGGGTCATTTTGGCATGGCTGGTTTTTCTGGACAGCAGCTAGATATCGCACCTCTGACGCAAAATGTGAATGGCCAAGATGTGCCGATCATGCCTACTACAGTGCCCATGTTGCAGACCATTCCTTATGACAACTTGGGGGCACTGGAGAAACCAAAAGCTTACAAAGAAGGTGGTGCAGCTATAAAGTTCAGTACCTTCAGTGGTTTGGAGGATAAGACAAAGGCTCTCACTTTCCTCCAACAGTTTGATACAGCTTATGCAGGAGGGAATTTTACATAGGCCTCGAAGGTAAGGAAAGCTACCACTTTCTTAAAGGACATTGCGCTTACATGGTGGACAACATTGTTAATGCAAGGACAGGCACCCGCCACTTGGGTTTACTTCAAGCAAATGTTTGCATCTGCCGGGCTGTCAAGTGAATTTGAAGCCGCCGTCATGACAGATTGGCACCATCTTACTTCAGCTTCGTGCAAGAGCTTGGTGGAATACAATAGGAGGTTTTGTAAAGCGTTACTCTTAGTAACCTCCTACAGATTTGTGCCATTGACAGAGCCGATAGAGAAGTACTGTTGTGGGCTGTCTAAAGGGCTTCGCGATTACTGTACAAAGAACAGAGTGGCTACCCTCACTCAGCTTATGGAAGTTGCGAACACTGGTCTTGCCTTGTTGAAAGGAGAGGACAGTGAGTTTCCGAGCAATGACAAAGAAGGGCAGCAAAAGAAAAATTCAGCGAAGAAGTCCTTTGTGAAAACGGCTCCTGATGCGTCACAGGGGTCAGAAAAGGCCACCAAAGACAAGGATTCAGCCGGGACTTCTGGAGCGCAGGCAAAGAAACAGAAAAAGAAGCCTTTTGTGTGGAAGTCGCTCGAGGAAAAGAAGGTCCTAATGGTTGAAAAAAAATCCTTTATATGCGAGCAACCTGGTCACTTTGCTACCAATTGTCGACAAAGGAAAAGACTAGCTGACTCAGAGGATCAAGAAGACCAAAAGGCAAGAAGCCTAAACCCACGACAGGTTTGGTGCCAGACATGGTGGGTGATAGGCCGACTACAGACGCTAGTGCATTATGCAGGACATGGGGTAAAGTTAGGGATCAAATGGCACTCATCTTCTTTGATCCAGGTGCCAAAGCCAACTTTATCTCACCAGAATTAGCTATGAAGCTGGGCATCAGAGCTGAAGAGATGGGGTACACAGCACAGGCAGGGTTGGCATGTCCTGGCCACTCAGAGTGTGTTAATCCCATTATTGGAAAGCTGCGTCTGCATATCCAGTCATATTTGGAGACAGAAGAGTTCCACATCATGCCGTTGGAAGGATGTGACGCCTTGTTGGGGATCCCGTGGATGTTCCGAGTCGCATGGAGTCTTGGATGCCTACAACAAAAAGATCACTGTACAGCATAGGGACAAAACTCACATCTTGGATGTAAAGCTTAAAGGAGAGTCAGTCCCTATTGTATCTGCTTCTGCTATCACTTCTGTAATAAAGAATCATCTTTCTATGTACTTGATTTTTGCACGTGATGTCTCAGATAGTGATCAGTCAAATTTATCTGTGTTAGATAATGAAAGGTCAGCATTTTTGCAAAAGTTTAGTCACTATTTTTCTGATTCATTACCGTCACAATTGCCGCCAGAGAGACGTGCCAGGGTACAACCCACCAAATAGACCTCCCTACAGGGTTAGTGCGGCACAGCAGAAAGAGATTATGGACCAGGTTGAGGAGTTATTAGAGAAGGGGCTGATTCAGTCTAGTTCTTCACCCTTTTGCTCCCCAGTGCTCCTAATGCAGAAGAAGGATGGCTCATGGTACATGTGTATTGATTACCGTGCATTGAATAAGAATACCATCAAGAATAGGTTTCCTATTCCTAGAATTGATGATATTCTCGATCGTTTAGAGGGTGCTACAATTTTCAGCAGGATAGACCTTAAGAGTGGGTACCATCAGATTCGTATAAGGCCAGAGGATCTGCACAAGACTGCGTTTAGAACGACATTTGGTCTTTATGAGTTTCTAATGATGCCGTTTGGGCTAACAAATGCTCCTGCCACGTTCAACAGAATGATGGACCGGATTTTCCGCTCGTATCAACAGTTTGTTGGGACGTTCTTCGATGACATGATAGTGTATTTGAAGAATGAAGAGGAACATAGGCGTCACTTGACCATTGTGTTCGAAGAGCTGCGCAGTCACATGATGCTTGTCAATCCTAAGAAAAGTGAATTCTTCCTCGAAGAGATCCACTTTCTTGGCCACATAGTCTCAAAGGATGGTGTTAGAATGGATCTCGCAAAAGGTCGAAGCTATTAAGACATGGCCAGACTTGAAGACTGTGCACGATGTCAGAAGCTTCTTGGGATTGTGTTCCTACTATAGAAGGTTTATCAGAAATTTTGCAGAGATAGCATTCGCCTCTTCACGCATTGCAAAAGAAAGAGGTCACTTTCAAATGGACCCGAAAAGAGATTTCAACTTTTAGTCTCTTAAAGGAAAAGTTGACTTCAGATCCAGTAATTGTTTTGCCAAATCTCAGGAAGTAATTTGTGGTCCAGTGTGATGCGTGTGGCAGTAGCATCGGAGCAGTGCTAATGCAAGATGGACGGGTAGTAGCTTATGAAAGCAGAATTTTGCAAGGTGTAGCCTGCTACAGTGTCACTTCACAGGACAGGCAGTTGGACAGTTAGCTACAGTTGGTCTAGTTCACACTGGACGGACCCTTTGACTGGGAGTGACACGTGGCAGGGTACCTACGGTGGTCTAGTGGACGTCGTGGCCAGGTCACCACCACCACTCAGTTTGGAGATAGACTTAGCTGGCTGGACATTTATGGGCCGTTGGTGGCTCCTATGGTTGTACATATCAGTAGTCGTTTTGGGACAGTTCTATCTTATCTTGCACGTAGTCGTCTAGAGAGTCTTACACAGAGCACTGCTACACCATCCATGCACATCTGAGCCGCGACACCCTATTTTGTACCTGTGAGTCTTGGGCTGGAGCTGAGTGTGCTACCACTCCAGAGTCTGTACATGGTCCTTTGAGTTAGTCGAGTCCACCTGTTCTGGTCTACTGCTGTGTCTCTGTTATTATCCATTGTTTCTTGTATTTCATTCTGTTGAGAGAGTTTCTGTTTGTTGAGTGAGATTGTCACGCACATTACACTGGGGAACACCCACACTGTAGAGGGCACGACACATTATCCGCGCTACAGGTGCTCTCATTTTGGCGACCACGATGGGATCTCAACTGAAGTCTCACTCTGTTGAGTAGCTGGTTTCTTCGCTTCGCCTGTGCAGCTTGTT
This sequence comes from Adiantum capillus-veneris, assembly GCF_014529385.1. Taxonomy (NCBI): domain Eukaryota; kingdom Viridiplantae; phylum Streptophyta; class Polypodiopsida; order Polypodiales; family Pteridaceae; genus Adiantum; species Adiantum capillus-veneris. The sequence goes on from NC_140940.1 coordinate 124,420,561, forward strand.
GGTCGCTTCGCCTGTGCAGCCTGTTGGTTTGGTCCAGTTTCACCCTTGATAGCTTAATCTAGCTGGTCTAGTCTCTCGCCTTACTGGCCTGGTCCCCTCTCGCCTTGGTCCAACTTGCCTCGTCTCTGGTCTAGACCCCTCGACCTTGGTCTAGTCCTCCTCGTCCCTCGTCCCTGGTCCAGCTAGTCTAGTCACTCGTTTGGTCTAGTAGAGTCTAGACCAGTCTTCAGCCAGTTCAAGGTTCTCTTGCCCAAAGCTTGGTAGGATTGGAGGTCACTGCATGACACATACAAGGAGGTCAGTTGAGCGTCAAAGCCCGCTACTGAGCCCTCTGAAGTACTATCACAGAAGACGACCTTTGACACCTTGTAGAAATCCTTCAACCTCATCACCTATACCCCCACATATCACATCAACCATTCCTTCATCAGGTTCCCCATCTTCGCGATCACCTTCTCCAAAAAAGCTCTCTCCTATTCTTCTACAACAAGCTAGTGTGCAACAGACTCAGCAAGGAATCATGGAGCCACTAGCTAGTGTTTTGGCCAAGGTGAACATCAAGTTCCCTACATTCAAAGGGGGGTCTTCAGAAGATGCTGACGACCATGCAAGGAGATTTGTATCTCTCTGTAGGGGACGTGGGCTAAACAGAGAAGATGCTTACTTGGTACTATTTCCATCCACCTTGGATGGCCTAGCAGATAAATGGTACAGCCAATTTGCAGAGAACCATTTTGCAACTTGGGCAGCCTTAAGACAACAGTTCTGTGCAGCTTTCAGGCCAGGTGACTACCAGGAGAAGGTGTTGGATGAGTTGGCCAACATGGTGCTCAAACCTGAGGAGACTTTTGCGGAGCTTATGACGAAAACTAAGTCGCTGGTGGCCAAGCTTCCCCAACAACCCGGTGAATTCATGGTTAAAAAGTGGGTGGAGAAGGCGCTTCCCAAAACTTCTCAGCAAAAACTTCGAGAGAGTCTCCGACCCGACGCCACTCTCGACGAGTTCATCGCAGCTGCTACTAGAATAGAGGGAGCTAGGAATCTCTTCAACAACTCTCCTCAAATAGATACTCCCACTGTGTTCTCGGAAGGTAGTCCTACTGATCGTTTAACTTCTTTACGTAGGGAACTGGAAGCCCTAAAGCCACAACGACCTCTTCAAGAGGAGAGGTCCTTCTCTCTTAGACAAGAGAAGCCTACACATAATGAGGCATTGGAACAGATTAAGCGCGAGTTAGAAGAGCTCAAGTGTCAGCAAGAGACTAAGGCTATGGTTTGGTGTAGCTCATGCCGCTCTCCAGGGCACCCACCTCAGGAATGCCCCCTTCGGTTTTACTGCCACTTCTGTGAAAAAGCTGGACATGAGGATAAGGATTGTTACTACCTCAAGGGATTGCGTCAAATACAACAAAATCTTGGTCCTTCTCTCCAACAAGGGCTAGCACCTGCATCCAACATGGTCTCACCTTACGGCCATCAGAACCAGTTGCCTCCTCTGCTGACAACACCCCCTATGCAGCAAGGTATGCACAACAACTTTGCACCCCACAGTTTTTATCATGCCAGTACTCCCTCAGTTCCCCAAAGTTTCTACACCTCAGCCTCAAATTCCATGCAGCAACCACCTCGTCCCCCGTTTCGTCCTTCCAATCGGCCCATACTCTGCTACAGATGCGGAGAATATGGGCATTATCAGAGCAAGTGTCCTTTACCCGAGGGGTCCCCTCCTTGTCGTCATTGCCCTGATTCGAAGGATCACTAAAGTAAAGATTGTCCCAAGCAAAGGGCATCCACGTCTTCAGGCTCGACTCAGAACCAGCCCGAATTCACCTTTCCGAAGATAAATTTGATTACTGTGAACACCGCGCCTCAACCTTCACCTGCTACTCATGTGGTTAAGCCTCTGCAAGTGGAGGAGCCTGCTGGTGTCCTTACTTAGAAGTGACGCCTGCTCTTGGTCTCAGTCTACCCACAGGTCCACCTCGCCAGTCTCCACTTCCTCACTCTGGTCTACCTGACCCTAAGGACAAGTCCTTCCCAATTGCTCAGAGCAAACCAACTTCCTTGTTATCCGACATTGATGGAGCCTTCTTAGAAGCAGTGGCTGACTTGGAACAGATTAAGGTCACAAAAGGAGCCCAGTTCGAAGGCGCCAAGCCCACAGCAGAAGCCATCTTGAAAAATACTTTTCAGCAAGTGTCACTTAGAGCCTTAGCAACACTTGCTGAAAAATACTTGACATGCTAAGGCTTGATGCAACACTTAGAAGTGACGCCCTGTTAGTCATTCAGTCTCTGTACCCGGGGGCTGGGCCTAGAGGCGGGCACCTCCCTGTACAGCCCTCAGAGTCCTATTTGATTTCCTATCCATCTGCTCCCCTCACGGATTATAAAAGCCCTCACCTCACTGTATCTGTTCTTGGGCACCAACTATCCGGCGTCACCGTTGATCGAGGATCTGGAATCAATTTGATGCCCGAATTCACTATGATGGCCTTAGGTCTAAAGCCTACCCGACCTGCTCCTTTCACTGTTACATTGGCTGATCAGAGAACAGTCTACCCAGTGGGCATAGTCGACGAGGTGCCTCTGAAGGTACAAGGTTTCACTTTTAACTTGGATTTTGTGGTAGTTAATATTCCCCTGGTAGAGGGAGGTTATCCCTTGCTGATTGGTAGGCCATGGCTACGACATACGAAAGCACTTCACGACTGGGGAACCAACGCCATGTGGATACATACTGCTGGCTCTCCAATGCAACAAATTCGTCTCGAAGGAGGTATGGATCCGGTCGTTCAGCATAGCTCTTTGTCAATAGAGTCCAACCCTGACTTGTAGCAGCCGGTCCCTCCCGATGGGTCCGATGAAGACTTACTGCAATGGTTAGAAGCCACCTCTTCGATGCAATGCTATGTAGTCTCTCTTCAACCTTTGCCAACAGATTCACCTATCCCCCTGATCCTACATCTGAAGCTACACCTGAGACCAAGAATCCCAATCAGCCAAGTGAGCCAGAACCAAGTGGACCAGTCTCAAGTGAGTCAGAACCAAGTGGACCAGTCTCTGGTGCCCATCCTTCAAAGGGTCCCTTGATGGAAACCGTCGGCCTGGGTGAGCCTATAACCCACCATAGAAGGGGAAAAAAGTCTCCCTTGCAAGAATTGGCCAACACCCCAGCACCCTCCTTAGCCTCTACTCCATCTGACTCTCCACCCATGCCGGAGCACTTTGAGGTATCTGAGGATTTACCATTTGCAGAGCTTCCATCAGGTTGGTTGCAGGAAGAGTATGCTGATTTCAACATTGATCAGACGCCAGCTCATAATGTCCAAAGGCTAACAGAGTCGGCACAATCTTCTCCACCTTACGGTGCCTCAACCACTGCACCGCCTGACCCCGTCAGAGAGGTCAACCTAGGAGGCCCTCACAGCCATCAGCCCATCTTATTAGCCACTTGGTTATGGGATCACCCCGCTCTACTCGACCTGGTAATCTCCTTCGTGCGCTCTTTCAAAGATGTGTTTGCCTCGTCCTACCACGATTTAGAAGGAATCCCAGCAGAGCTAGGAGTCCACACAATTCCTCTGGTTGAGGGGGCTAAGCCGGTCAGAGGACGTGCTTACAAATTGAATCCCAAGTATGCAGAAGCAGTCAAAATCGAGTTGGAAAAAATGCAAGAAGCAGGTATTATTGTACCAGTAGAACACTCAGAATGGTTGTCTCCTATGGTTATTGCCCCAAAGAAGCAGTCCAACAAAATTCGAGTTTGTGTCGACTATCGGGCTCTGAATAAGGTCACAATCCCGGATGGATTTCCGACACCTTTTACTGAGAGAGTCCTCGAAGATGTCGCTGGCCATGTACTGTATAGTTTTATGGACGGGTTCAGCGGCTACAATCAGTTAGGAATACATCCTGACGACCAAATCAAAACAGCTTTTGTGACTCCCTGGGGTATTTTCATCTACACTAGAATGTCTTTTGGGCTTAAAAATGCACCGCCTTCTTTCAATCGCATAGTATATCTCATCTTTTGTCCTCTGCTTACTGATCACCTTCGCACATTCATGGATGACTTTTCCACCTTCTCGGGTGCTCAATGTTCGACCCCAGTAGAAAATCTAAAGGAGCATCTTGCTCAGCTCTCTGCAGTCTTCCTCAGGTGCAGAGAGGCACGTTTGAAGCTCAATCCAAACAAATGTCATTTTTTGGTCACAGAGGGCACACTGTTGGGCCATGTGGTGTCTGCTCAAGGTTTGGCACTGGACCCAGAGAAGATAGTGGCCATCTTGAAGTTACCTCCTCCCATAAATCCCAAAGGTGTTCAGAGCTTTGTGGGCCACACCGGCTATCATCGCAGGTTTATACGTATGTATGCACAGGTGGCTCAACCATTGACCAGGCTCACCAGTGCTGCTGTTCCCTTCCGGTGGTCAACACCTGAGGCCGAAGCATTTGCATACCTCAAAAAACGTCTCACTGAAGCGCCTATTCTAGTTGCCCCGGATTGGGCCCTACCTTTTCATGTGCATACAGATGGCAGTCTGCTGGCTGTGGGTGCTGTGCTGACTCAGCCTAGCAAAGAGTTCAACTTGGATCGCCCTGTACATTATGCAAGTCGCCTGCTCACCAAAGCAGAGCGAAACTATAGCACCACAGAGAGGGAAGGATTGGCTATATAGTGTATGCTCTACACAAATTTCGTCACTATTTGCTAGGGGTCCACTTCACAATTATCACTGATCACCATGCCTTGCGCTATCTGCTCAATAAGCCACAGGTTGCAGGTCGAGTATGGCGATGGCTCCTCCTATTCCAGGAGTTTGATTTTGAAGTGGTACTCCGTCCTCGTAAGCATCATGTAATGGCTGACCACCTCTCTCCCATTTACACAGGCGAAGAAGCTACCGGGATTGCGGATGACTTTCCGGATAGCAATCTTTTTAAAATAGATACAACACCGGAATGGTACGACGAGGTCCTACATTTTCTATCTACTGGGCTGTACCCAGAGAGGGCATCCCCATTGCAAAAGAGGAGATTGTTGTTGAAGTCCAGGCCTTTCACTCTGATCGGGGGCCAGCTCTACAAAGCGGGACCAAAAGGTGTTCTGAAGCGTTGTGTCTCGCCTTATGAGGTGGAGCATATTCTGGAGGATGCCCACAATGGTCCCACTGGTGGCCATTACCCTGGTCACTTCACGGCTCAGAAGATACTACAGAGTGGTCTGTGGTGGCCCTACATTTTTAAGGATGCAATAGCATATTCTAAGGTTTGTGATGGGTGCCAGAGATGTGGGCCGAAGCCGAGTAACCAATCCAACCGTCCTTTGCAGGTCTCGATGGCGTGTCTACCTTTTGAGAGATGGGGTTTGGACTTTGTGGGACCAATATATCCCCCGGCTCAACCAGGTAATCGCAAATATCTGCTAGTGGCTACAGACTATGCAACAAAGTGGGCAGAGGTACTAGCGACAGTAGATTGCACCGGCAATACAGTGGCCAAATTTTTATATGAAAATATTTTATGCAGATTTGGATGTCCCTTAGAGATCACCAATGATAGAGGCACTCATTTTGTCAATAACATGATCTCAAATTTGCTGGCCAATTACAAGATTTTTCATCGCAAGTCGTGCTCTTATTATCCTAGAGCCAATGGACAGGCCGAGAGCACCAACAAGGTTCTGATTGCTCTACTGAGGAAAGCATGTCATCTCCATCCAGCGACGTGGGCTCAGGCTGTGTACGGCACTCTTTGGGCATACCGCACATCTTTCAAAGCAACAACGAATCAAACGCCTTTTCAACTCGCTTTCGGTTTGGAAGCCATAGCTCCATTTGAGTTTAACTCCGGTTCCCCTAGGGTGGGCAATCTGCGTGCAAGTGGGGGCCTGGAATCTGCCTCTATCTCCCGTCTCACCTTATTGGATGAAAGCCGCCTTTTAGCTTCTCGTGCTCTGCAAGCGGAACAACTTTGTCGCAAAGCGTGGCATGATCGCCACCTCAGAAAGCCAAAAATAACGCAAGGCACATTGGTGCTACTCTATCAGGCAAAATATTTGAAAAAAGCAAAGAAGCTGGTTCCAGCTTGGCAAGGGCCCTTTAGAGTACAGGAGGTTTTGCCACAGGGGGTTGTCCAGTTAGTCACTTTGGAAGGCGTCCCTTTGCCACTGGTAAATGGCTCCAGAATCAAGTGCTATTACTCCTCTGAGTAAAGGGTTTGCAACTTTCCGCCATCTGTAGGTTCTATGGCCCATCTCTCTCCTCCCCTCGAGCTTTCCACCAGAATTGATGTTTTGTTACTGTCTCAGTTTTTGCTATGTTTGTAAGTTTCCACCTTTCCTCTAAGATATCTTTTCTCCACTAAGTCCTCCTAGTAATTGGGTATTATCGGATTGATGTTCTGTTACTGTCTCAGTTTTTGCTATGTTTGTAAGTTTCCACCTTTCCTCGTAAGATATCTTTTCTCCACTAAGTCCTCCTGGTAATTGGGTATTATCGGAACTTCAACAGTTCAGTCACTCCTCTAATTGTTTCTATCTTAAGTGTTATTTGCAGTTAAGTATTAAGGTCCTTCCAAACTGCTGCTATAAGTCAAGCTTCTAGTCAGAGTGTTTTTTTGTTCAGTTTGAAAAAAGTGGAATCTACTTGGGCATTCTGCTTAGACGACGATTGAGGCTGTCTATATAAAGAATATGGCAGAGTTTTGGCAAAGAACTTTTGATTCCAATACCAACAAAAAAAACTTTGGTGCAAATAAACTTTCAGCTTTGCTGCAGAACGAAAGAAAGGAGGAAAGTACTCTTTGGTGCTCCAAAGCTGGCTACTAATAATCATTGCAAGCCTTAATACCCTTCTTTATCTGAGTCCTCTCTTCGTACTTGCTCAAAATTATCCTATCTTTGTATAAGCTAGCACTTTGCTACTGTTGTGCTAACTCTCATTAGGCCTTAATAAACCCTAGTCTCCCAACCCCTTGCCCCTACCTAGCCTACTGCCTCCTACCCTTACTTAAACCCCTCTAGCTCCTACCCTTACTTAAACCCCTCTAGCCCCTACCCTCTCCTCTCCCAGCTTCCCCTCTCGCCCCCTACCCTCCCCTATCACCCCTATCCTCTCCCGCACCCCCTCTCGCCCCTATCCTAAAACTCGCCCCCTACCCTCTCATACACCCCCTCTCGCCCCTATCCCCCCTCTCTCGCCCCTACCCTCACCTCTCGTCCCCTACCCTCTCCTATCCTCCCCTCTCGCCCCTATCCTAAAACTCCTCCCCTACCCTCTCCTACACCCCTCTCGTCCCTATCCCCCCTCTCTCGCCCCTATCCTCTCCCACACCCCCTCTCGCCCCTATCGTAAAATTCGCCCCTACCCTCTCCTGCACCCCTCTCGTCCCTATCCTCACCTCTCGCCCCCTACCCTCTCCTATCCTCCCCTCTCGCCCCTATCCAAACCTCTCGCCCCTACCCTCTCCCACACCCCCTCTCGCCCCTATCCCTCCCTCTCGCCCCTATCCTCCCCTCTCACCCCTACCCTCTCCCAGCGCCCTCTCGCCCTAACCGCCCACTTTCGCCTGGTTCGAATTTACCCTACCTTAAATTACTCGCCCAGCCTAACGATTTAGCAGAAGAAATCTAACTCGTCTGCATCCTACTACTTTTCCATTGGCTACTCAGCGGCTTTGTTAGTCATCCTCTGTTTGTCATCAGACCTCACATGGCAGGGGTAGCAAGAAGGAAGTAGCAAGAAAAAGGTAGAGATGAAGAGGAGAAAAGCTCGGGTTGAACAATCAGAGAGCGAAGCAGATGAAGTATCTGCAAGCGGCAGCAACCATGACATAGATGACTTAACCTCCAGTGACCCAAGTGATGAAAGCTACAAAGTAGACTCAGCAGCATCTGAGGATTCCGATGTAAATTCAGAGTCAGGTGCTTCCAGTGATCCAGAGGAACAATCATAGGTGGCTCAGAAAAAAGAAAAGCTGCAAATTATCACTCATGAAATCAAGAGGCCTGCTTCTTCAAAAAATCGCACAACATTTTCATTACATTTTCATATGTAGCAACCTCGACCATCTCTCAGTGAGGTGCTTTCGACTGCTCAGCTACGGACTCTGGGTCTGACAGAATTAGCTGATGCAAATTTACCTGATACTATTCCAGCAGAACTGATACATCAACTGCTGAAAAACTTTCCAAAGGTCTGGGGCCACATGCTAACAGCTACAAGGCTTGGCCATGCCATGGGTATGACCAACTTTCCAGCTGTGAAGTCTACTACTCGCACTTTCTCTTTGTTGTCCAAGGACGCGACAATTCAAGCATGTAAAGAGCTATTGAGCTCGGATCACCCAAATTATGAGCGAAACAGACGGCTTCTCGCAATCTTCAGGTATTACTTTCTGGCTCGGGATGCCAAGGAAGACAAGGTACAAACAGATATTCTCACTACATTCTCCCACTGCGACGGGCTGTACTGTTTAATCCACACTATCCCATGTGGATTCCACCAAATTCTCTTCAGCTCTTTGCAGTCTAGGACTAAAAGATTTCGGGCCCAAGTGCAGTCTGTGCAGTTAACTTTTAGATGTTTTGCGGCGCCTCTCTTGGCATGGATCATAAACATACCTATCAACATAAATGAAGTGGATGAGGAACAGGGAACCTCGAAAGGGAAAAGGAAACCCACAGTCACCAAGAAAAAGAAGATCAAGGCGAAAGTGATGAAGAATACAGTGAAGTCTCTACTCTCCTTGCCAGTTTCTGAGAAACAGCAGACTAGGGTACATCTTCAGAGTCATACGTCCACTGCTACACCTAGTTCTGATGTGCCGACACCAGTGTCTACTGCCGCTCCTCAGGACAGGATGGTCACTTCACCCATACAGGATCCTCTTCCTTCTTCTCCCATCTTCACTCATACACCGGTCAACATATCACTCGCTGAACCTACAACAACAATCTCTGAAGCACCTTCTACACTGAGTGTCCCTACCTCTAGCTCGCCGGTTGTGCCACGATCTGCACCTACTTTTAGCTCGCCGGCAATGCCACATGTGCGCCCTCCAGCATCACATCCATCTGAGGGATCTTCAGGTAGGACCGACTCCACTTCTCTGTTTCAGCTTTCAGAGAAGTTGCTTCAGGACTCCAAAGCTGCTATTGCCACCATCGAGCTAGGCGTGGAGCAGCTAGCTGCAACCCACCAGAATCACTCCGCCACATATGCAGCTATGGAGGGATCCCTGCGAGTTGCCGAGAGTGCCATCGCAGATCGAGATGCAACGATTTTTGCACTACAGCAGGCATTGAAGATAAAGTCGAGAATTATTGATGACCTCAAAGCACAGGTGCAAGGATTTCAAGAAATGCTTATGTATGATAACAGGCCTACCCAGGCTACTGTGGGATATGGATGGACTAGGCCAGGGATACAGGTACAGAGTCCAGCCACCTTTGCAGCGCCAGCAGGTCCCTCTCAGCCCTCTCAGCAGTTCATGGGACACTACCCAGCAGGTCCCTCTCAACCCTCTCAGCAGTTCATGGGACACTACCCAACATGTCCCTCTCAGCACTCTCAGCAGTTCATGGGACACTACCCACAGCCCCAGGTCCAGTACTTCACTCAGCAAGAGTCTCAGATCCAGATGCCACACATGCAAAGCCAGAATGTTCCTTGCTGTGACGGTGTTACTGGTGCACACCGCCATGGTTGCGTTACTGGGCGTCCGGAGTTCACTTCAGGGCAGGTACTCCCATCCGCTGTGCAGCAGATGGCTGCTACAACCACAGGAAATCAAGGTATGCAAAGCACAGGACAGCAACCGCATGGTTACAGTATTGATATGATGGCTCCTCCCGCTCCGGAAGCTTCTGGAGCAGCAATGGGGACGACCCTTTCCCTTGGGTGACAGGATTGTGCTCTTACCTCATCTTTCATGGTACATATAGTTACTTTTGCAGTTTCATTCAGTTTTGGCTCACCGAGACGGTGACCAGTCTTGTGGCGGGCAACCTGTAGCCTGCTACAGTGTCACTTCACAGGACAGGCAGTTGGACAGTTAGCTACAGTTGGTCTGGTTCACACTGGACGGACCCTTTGACTGGGAGTGACACGTGGCAGGGTACCTACGGTGGTCTAGTGGACGTCGTGGCCAAGTCACCACCACCACTCAGTTTGGAGATAGACTTAGCTGGCTGGACATTTATGGGCCGTTGGTGGCTCCTATGGTTGTACATATCAGGAGTCGTTTTGGGACAGTTCTATCTTATCTTGCACGTAGTCGTCTAGAGAGTCTTACACAGAGAACTGCTACACCATCCATGCACATCTGAGCCTCAACACCCTATTTTGTACCTGTGAGTCTTGGGTTGGAGCTGAGTGTGCTACCACTCCAGAGTCTGTACATGGTCCTTTGAGTTAGTCGAGTCCACCTGTTCTGGTCTACTGTTGTGTCTCTGTTATTATCCATTGTTTCTTGTATTTCATTCTGTTGAGAGAGTTTCTGTTTGTTGAGTGAGATTGTCACGCACATTGCACTGGGGAACACCCACACTGTAGAGGGCACGACACATTATCCGCGCTACACAAGGGCCAGAGAGGACTATGCAAGTCTATGAGAAAGAGCTCTTGGATGTGATTCATGCGCTTTCAAGCTGAAGGCACTACCTCTTAGGTGCTGATTTTTTTGTCCAAACAGATCATCAGACCTTGCGATACTTCTTGACACAATCAAAATTATCCGAAAAGCATATGCGATGGGCAAACATTCTTTCCATGTTCCACTTCCAGATTATGCATGTGGAAGGCAAGAAGAATGTTGTGGCTGATACGTTATCAAGAAAGCCACAAATTTCAGCTGTGTCAATTCCTTATCATCATGAGCTAAATGACATGAAGGAAAAGTATACTGCTGATGAAGATTTTGCAAGGATCTTTGAACAGTTACAAGAGGGGCAACATCATGAGCACTACCTCCTCAGAGATGGTTTTATGATGATGCATGGCAGACTTTGTGTCACAAGGCCACTGCGACATAAGGTCATGGAAGAGAGTCATGTCCCATCATATGCAGGGCATCGTGGCATTGATGCGATAGTTAAAGCGGTAGAGACATTCTTCTATTGGCCTACCTTGAGAAGCGATGTGGATGCCTTTGTACGAGCATGCATAATTTGCCAAAAGGTCAAGTTTGACAGGCAAAAGACACCAGGGTTGTTACAACCATTGCCGATTCCCGATAAGCCATGGGAAAGCATTGCTATGGACTTTATCTTTGATCTTCCAAGAACGCCAATAGGGAATGATGGTATATGGACCATTATCTGTAGGTTTAGCAAGCAGGCCCATTTTATTCCTGTCAGGAAGAAGATAAAATCTGATCAGATGGCACACTTGTTCATGTACAATGTGTTTAGGTCCCATGGTATGCCACAATCGATTATCAGTGATCGTCATCCTCGCATGACGAGTTTGTTCTGGAGAGGATTGTTTGAAAACATGGGCACTACGCTCAAGTTCTCGTCTTCGTTTCATCCACAAACCCATGGACAATCAGAAGAGGCTAATTCTATTGTCTTAGATCTGCTGAAATGCTATGTGTCAGATAATAAAGGCAAGTGGGAACAGTATTTGCCTATGCTTGAGTACGCGTACAACAATACAATGCATTCGTCCACTGGCAAGGCGCCATTTGAGATTGTTGAAGGCGGCAAAAACGTTCCTCCCATTTTGCATACAAAGGACAAGATCTTTGAGGCAGATTGATATGTCGAGAACATAGATGAAATGTACAAGAAAATTAAAGTTGCCTTGGAGAAGACTCAAGCACAATAGAAAAAGGCTGTTGATCGTCACCGTCGTGAATTGCTGTTATCACCTGGTGATTGGATTATGTTAAGGTTCGAAAAGGCAAGGTTAAAGAAGATGAAGGGCAAGGAATGGCTGTTTCCTAAGCTCAGCATGCATTACTATGGGCCTTTTCAAGTGCTTGACGATCAACGATGTGGCTTACAAGCTGAAATTGCCTGATGCTTGGAAGATTCATGATGCGTTTCACGTGATTCTTCTAAGACCCTTCGTGGGTGATGTGCCAGAGGATATGCCAGATGAGGATCAGCCAAGAGTTGAGGAACTTGATGAGATCCTGGTACCTGAGCAAGTTTTGGCACATAAGGACAGAAAAGTTAAACGACAAGTTGCAAGACGCTATTTGGTGAAGTTCAAGAACTATCCGCCTATGGATGCAAAGTGGATGGAAGAGCATAAACTGTCAGAGTCACCAAAAAGTGCTCTTTGCAAAGTGCTCTGTGTGCGTGTCTAAAGTAAAGAATTTCGGGTGAAAGGCAACGCCTACCGCCCCACGGGCCGGTTTCAGTCACCTTATCAACCAATCAACGCATTTTGCGGGCCCAAGCATGCCACTTTAGTAATCAGTGTAATTGTTGAAATCTACCTACTATACAGTGCCACGTTAGCAACTAGATTCTTCTTTTATTTGGGTTTGGGCCTCTTGGCCAAGTTGGTCTAGACCCCATAGGCCCCTGATCTTGCTATGTCACAATCTTGTGACATCTACACTAACGACAAGGTTTTGGGGTTTAAAAATCCGATTCCAGAGAGTGGAAAAACGCCATATCAATAGTTAAGGCTGAGGATCATGCTCATTTAGTGGTTGAGCATTTCAGGCTCTATGAGTATATTGGCACATTGCTGGCTAGGTGGATGAGAAAAAGTAGGTTTGCTAGTGAATGTAGATGTGGGAGTGGTGTTGGTGGTGCAAAGTGCTAGGGGAGTGGGGTTGTGGCAAGGGACTAGGGAGGGGGAGGTTTGTAGGTCAAGAGCAAGGGTCTAGAGAGGTTGGGTTGAGGGTTGATCAAGGGGTTGGGAAAAGGGCAGATCAAGGGAGGGGCCAGGTTGAGTGGAGGGTAAGAGGTGGATTTAAACTTCTTTAGACAGAATGTGCCCTCTTGCTGCTACTGTTGTAACTGCTGATCGTTCAATACAAGAAGATTCATCCCTCTCTTGTATAAAAGATTCTCTACACGATCATAAATTGTTTGTGAATGTTTTGATTTGCGTTAAAAGTGGTATCATAGTAGATCAATCCTTCAATAGAGGAATCTATGAGAGAAGAATTGAAGAACAAGAGGATTTATGCTGGCTTCCTCATGTGGATTTGAAACAAGTGAACAAACATACCCATCAACAAGGTGGTGAAGAATGCATGTATATTGTCACAAAAAAATGTTATGTCCGTCTCCCAAGAGGATGGCTCTCATGAGCCTCACCAGCAAAAGTCCAGCACGCAGATTTTGAAAGTGTTTTCCTGTTACCCTTTAGCGTTCCATTGCAAGAGTCCAAAAGAATAAACGAACCCAAAACAAGAATAGATATAGAAACTGCATGGTAACAGATAAAACCTTCATAGCACTTTTCCAATCCTGCACTTCCAAATAGTGACTTTCAGCATCTCTGAGCATTCCTGCATTAGTTGATATGTATTATTATGTCATGAATAAGAACATAGCAAAAGCCTTCTCTCACAGAAGGTAGAAATGCATGCCTTTCTGTTCCAGCTCTTTAGCAAGGTACAAGTGAGTCTCATGGAGGCCGTCCTAGACAATTAGAAAACAAAAGGAAAAATGTGTTAAGGTATTTGCAGGAGATAGAACATGTAGAACAAGTAAAAAGTAGACAAACCTTTCTGAATTTTGCAACCAACTGAATCACATTATCAAACATGCCCTGTACTTTGTACATATTAATAGCAGAATCATGCTGCCCAAGCTCAAGGTAAAGTTTCTCTGCATCTTTGAAACGCCTGAAGGACTCAAACTCCTTTGCTTGGTGCATGAAGATAACATGTGCTTCGTCTGGCAGTAGGAATTGTGAAGCAACCTAGGAATGTTAAGCCAGTGTTTTTATGAAAGCCGATCTTCACTTAAGAATCCGAATGAACAAAAGACATGGATGTTTATGAAAACTACCTTCTTTGCTGCTTCCCACTTGTTTGCCTTCAGATACAAGTTGACAGCCTCATGAGGAAGTTCGGCATTGATGAACATTTTCTCAGCATCGGCAAACTGTTTGATTTTCTCGAATTTTCTGGCTAATTTGACATAGATAGGCTTGACAACCTTCGTGACAAGATCAACATGTTTGAGAGTAAAGAAATAGATGTCGAAACATGTTGTCGCATGCTGATTATTTACCTCCTTGTTCTGTTGCATAGCTATTTGTATAGCCTTGCTCCATTGATGAGCTGCAATAGCAGATTCAATAGCTTTCAGTTGACAACCTGCCTCCAAATAGTGATTTACAGCCTCCTCCATCTGATTCAACAGAGAAGATGCAAGGTTTACCGTTTATCAGCTAAGTCATGTTCAAGACCTAGGTAATGATTTATTGGCTCCGTTTCAGTACAGTACGGCCTTACATAATTTTCACAGACCCCTTACTGACCAGAGTATCACGGGCTCCTACTTAGCTATAATTCATAATGCTTCATAAACCATTCCATAGATCCAGTGAGGTTATTTACTTTGAAAATAGTAGGTTTGATCTCAGAAGCTTTTCTCAAATAGCAAAGAGTTTAAACAGTTTTAGAGATGATAGAGACTAATCCAAGAATATAGAGAAGTTGAGGTGTAGAATCAAAAGACAATGAAAGACCTCATTTTTTGAAACCAAATAATCACCCCACTCTTCTTGGATCTTGACCACATCCTTCTTTGACTGTCTTTGAGCTAGTTGCACTGCTTTGCGAAAAGAATGTGCGTTTTGATATGCACGCTGAGCTTTCTCATAATCACCTAAGCTTTCCATGAGTTCACCTAGCTGCAAGGATCAACTAGCATAACTTGATACATATCAGGAGAGGAAATACTATTAATCCTCAAACAAGCAGTGTAGATACCTTTTCCAGCATTCCTGCATTGACCAAAGCACTGCTTATTTCATCAATCAAAAGTCCCTGCGATGAACAGGAAATGTTAAACTTCTAATATGCGCTTGAAAAGACATGTAAGCTAATACCTCTTGTAATTCACGGGGAAGCTTCAATACATAATCTGCAGCAAGTCCTGGAAGATTTCCAAGAAGGGCAGCCTTTATTGCACCATTAATGTCTGCAGATGATGCCATTTGTTTTCCAGCGTCTTCTATCTGGCACGTATATACAGCAGAGTTTTCAGCTCTGAAAAGGCGACTTTTTTGCAGCAAATGCTTTTTGGCTGTAAGGTTGGTTACCTGCCCAGTTTTGCAAAGCCATTCTAAATACTTGCTCCTAAGCATCTCATTATCCACTGAATTCTCAGCATATGAAATTGCTAAAGCCTCCTTCCACCTGTCATTAATTAAAGCAAATCAATTGTACCCTTGCTACAGGAAGAATTGCAAGTGAAACAAGTGCAGAAGTTAGACATACTTAAAAACATAAAAAAGTCCAGAGCACACCATATTTGACTCCCACTCTGGTGCGTTTCCTTTGCTTTAGGCATTGATACAAATATATCATAACAGTTTTGCTACCATTTCTTTGGCAGGTTTTTCCTACTTGAGATGCCAGGATTTAAGTCTTGAATAGTTACGTCATAGTGAGCTTTGGGCCTGTTCTAATCTGGGTATGCACTTAACGCTATCCACTTGTTAATCTGGAAGTACTCGGACTCATGGCCATTAGAGACTTCACAAAAAGTGGCTGCATGTGCTTGGATAAATTCAGCTATGAGGTTATTAAAGGTGGACCGGCTTTGAGACACTTTTACTGGATCTACTGCAGAGACAACAAAATATTGAGTTCCTAGTATAATTGAGCTTGTAAACAGATCAGTCTAGAAATTTCCTCTATGAGAGCAAACCTTGTCTGCCGGCATAATATCATTGCTGGGTTCGTCAACCACTTTTCTAGATCCTGCACCTTCATATAACGAAGCTTGTATCTTTATTAACGTTTTTTAACGATTTCTGGCCCTAAGATGGAGGATCTATAGGCAAGTCTGATACCTTCTCTTGTGTTAGGATTGCCATTGTGCTTTATGATTTCTACAAAATTTTGATGTGGTTTTCAACAATGGTGGTTACATTGAAGACTCAAAGATTGCTCGAATTATTATTGGATTCTTAAAAGAAAATGCTCTACAATGGTGGAGCTCACTTTTCGTTATGCCCAGATGCACCCAAGACTGCACATCAGTTCAAGGTTGCTGCCAAGAATAGTTTGACTGCAGTGCTTGAGCTTGACCTTTTTGCCTGAAACCAACTCACTCTGTATCCCACAAAGACTGTGGATGGCTGTATTCAGAAGTTTTGAGAGGCAAACCTGACATCAAAGCCTAGCTATGGTACCACCGTTACCACTTTGGACTAGTGATAAAAGGAATGATTCCATGACGCAGAACTGAATAAAAACTCAGAGGGATAAACTAAATTTAAAAACCTATATTTACAGCATAAAGTGAATCAGTCACTGAGGTGCAGTAACTGAGTCACAGAGGTGTGTGGTACCTTCTGACGTGATCTGGGACTGCCTTATAACTTCTGTGTATGCTCTTTCAAAGTGCTATTTTCGTGTGTGAGTCCTAGAATAGTGTCCTTTAAGTCCACAATTGTAGCCTCTTTCTGATCAGCTTAACTCTCGAGGCTCTATATCCCATAATGGCTCTAGATGACGGTAGCAACAAGATCGAAACCTCAAATTGTTAGTCGCTTCTCTGGGCAGCGAGAGCATAAAGCATTTGTTTATCTTAGGCTAGGTTCAGACAAAGTGGAGGCAGGGGAATACATTAGGGTGTGGATCCTCTGTGGACATCAGCCATTGGGCGAAAGAAATTCCTGCCTTTGCCGGACCTACCATAAATTGGGCGACCATCTCCCCTCAGAAATTGTTGCTTCTGCTTCCATTTCAGCAGGATTCACGGGCTGCATAGGAAGAGAGAGCGCAAAAGCTGTTCATTGGCCAGATTCCCTGGTCTTCATCTTGAGTAAGCATTGCCAACGGCTCTTGTGAATTGGGGAGATGGAGAGGGTGCAATTTTCCGCCGCCTTCATCTTAACTCCCTATTGTGACCAGTCAACTCTCCTTGTGGACCAGCGGTCTAGTCCAGGATACTGTTCCCGTACCGTAAGGGGTCGGCCAGTGCAGTTGTATGCAGCACTTGCAATTCCTTCTCATGTTCAGTTAACCTGCAATTGCTGGTCACCCAAGTCCGCAGGCTATTGTGCCAATACTTTAAGGGACCAGCCAGTGCAATTGTATGCAGCAGTTGCAAATCCTCCTCTCAACTCTCCCTGTGGACCAGCGGTCTAGTCCAGGATACCGTTCCGGTACCTTAAGGGGTCGGCCAGTGCAGTTGTATGCAGCAGTTCCTTCTCATGTTCTGTTAACCTGCAATTGCTGGTCACCCAAGCCCACAGGCTATTGTGCCGATACTTAAGGGGCCAGCCAGTGCAATTGTATGTAGAAGTTGCAATTCCTCCTCTCAATGTATAGAATACAGTTCATTGCGTAATGTCTCCTCTCTTCCCCTCTCTTCCCGCAATAAAAGAAAAAGGTCTAAGTATTGGCTCCCCCTCACCAATCCACATTTCTACAAAATCTTAACCTTAGGTAAGCAAACACTTTTCTCTCTTGAAAATAAAATTACTAACCTCTCCTTTCACAACTTAGCCAATCGTTCTCTCTCCTCCTCGGAGCAGAGAATTTTGGGCCTTGGTCTCAACTACATTCCCCCCTCCCCTCCTCCACCTTCTTCTTCTATCTTCGGAGCTTATTCCAACCTTGAGAGAAGCTTACAACTCAAACTCTTTTTTAATAAAACACTCCCTCCTTCTCCTTCCTTTTCTGTCCCCAATCCTTCTTGGAACCCTCCTTCTCACTCCATCACCCTTGAGCATGCCTTTGAGGATACTTTCTCTCGTTTAAAACCCCTCCTTAATCAATCTTCTCCTTTCCTTCCTAAAACCTTCTTGATGGACGCCATTTCTTCCCTTAAAAATGACCATCAAATTATAATTAAACCAGCTGATAAAAACCTCGGCCCCGTCATCCTCTCCCAATCTTGGTACACTAAGGAAGCACTACGCCATCTCTTAGACCCTCTCACCTACTCTCCCATCTCTTCACCACCTTTACAGTTTGTTCTTTCCACTCTTTTTTCCATTGTTTCAAATTTCAATCTCCTTCCTTCCAAGGAGAGAGCATTCATCCTCTCCTCCTCTCATGCTTTTCCCAAACCTTGCCCTTTTTTTCTCTTACCCAAGATTCATAAACCTGTCCTTGTAGGCCGCCCCATTTGTTCCTACAAGGGCTATATCGTAGAGAATGCCTCTAAATGGTTGCATGGGCAACTCTTCCCTATACTCCTAGCCAAAAAACAACACCTCAAAGACTCTCACTCTCTTGTTGTGGACTTGGCCTCCATCCCTTTCTCCCCCTATATCACTCTCTTTACCTTCGACGTGGAGTCCCTTTACCCCAACATTTCCATCCAAGAAGGGCTTCGCGCTCTGAGAAACTCTATCCATAACCACTTTTCCAATCCTAAAGTCAACTTCATTCTTTCTCTTGCCTCACTCATTCTTAACCACCATTACATCTCTTTCAAAGGTAAGTTCTGGCATCAGGTTAAAGGCACCGCTATGGGGTCGAATTTTGCACTGGCGTATGCATGTTTGTTTCTCTGCTCCTTAGAAGAAGACGGGAACCTCCTCTCTTCCTCTTCTCTCCTATACTTAAAGAGGTTCATAGACGATGCTTTTGGAGTTTGGGATGGCCCCCCCCCCCCCCCGCTTGCTTAGAAAAGCTCCTCCTTGAGTATGGGCATCCTCTCCAAGAGTATATCAAGATCACTCCCGTCATCTCCTCACAGGAAGCCTTTATTTTGGACATTCACTTTTTCAAAGGAACCTCCTTCTGCTCTAAGGGGATCTTGGACACACATTGCCACCAAAAACCTCCTAACTTCTACAACTATATCCCTTGGCAATCTTGGCACCCCACCCACCAGAAAACTACCTTTATTCTCTCGGAGCTCGGGAGATATATCATCTGGGCAAACTCGCTTGAGGGTTTCATTTCTATTCGCAACCTTTTTTTCCACCGGCTGAGGGCTAAAGGATACCCAACACCTTTTTTGAAAGCGTGCTTTCTTTATGTAACCTATGCATCCAGGCCCTCTTATCTGTTAGGAGATAACCATAAGATTGCCCCTCCTTCCATTGTCAAAATCCCCTTTTCACCCTTTACCCGAAAACTCAATTTAGCCGACTCCATTAACCAACCTCTTTCCAACATTCTTGAAAACAACTCTGAACTCCCCCCTTTTTCCAAAACAGTCATTTGTTGGCTTCATACACCATATCTAGGCAACCTTCTCTCAAAAAAGAACCACACTCCCCCATCTCCTTGCTCCCCCCCCTTCTGACGTGATCTGGGACTGCCTTATAACTTCTGGGTATGCTCTTTCAAAGTGCTATTTTCGTGTGTGAGTCCTAGAATAGTGTCCTTTAAGTCCACAATTGTAGCCTCTTTCTGATCAGCTTAACTCTCGAGGCTCTATATCCCATAATGGCTCTAGATGACGGTAGCAACAAGATCGAAACCTCAAATTGTTAGTCGCTTCTCTGGGCTGCGAGAGCATAAAGCATTTGTTTATCTTAGGCTGGGTTCAGACAAAGTGGAGGCAGGGGAAGGGATAGGGGTGTGGATCCTCTGTGGACATCATCCATTGGGCGAAAAAAATCCGTGCCTTTGCCGGACCCACCATAAATTGGGCGACCATCTCCCCTCAGAAATTGTTGCTTCTGCTTCCATTTCAGCAGGATTCACGGGCTGCATAGGAAGAGAGAGTGCAAAAGCTGTTCATTGGCCACACTCCCTGGTCTTCATCTTGAGTAAGCATTGCCAACGGCTCTTGTGAATTGGGGAGATGGAGAGGGTGCAATTTTCCGCCGCCTTCATCTTAACTCCCTATTGTGACCAGTCAACTCTCCTTGTGGACCAGCGGTCTAGTCCAGGATACTGTTCCCGTACCATAAGGGGTCGGCCAGTGCAGTTGTATGCAGCAGTTGCAGTTCCTTCTCATGTTCAGTTAACCTGCAATTGCTGGTCACCCAAGTCCGCAAGCTATTGTGCCAATACTTTAAGGGACCAGCCAGTGCAATTGTATGCAGCAGTTGCAAATCCTCCTCTCAACTCTCCCTGTGGACCAGCGGTCTAGTCCAGGATACCGTTTCCGTACCTTAAGGGGTCGGCCGGTGCAGTTGTATGCAGCAGTTCCTTCTCATGTTCTGTTAACCAGCAATTGCTGGTCACCCAAGCCTGCAGGCTATTGTGCCAATACTTAAGGGGCCAGCCAGTGCAATTGTATGTATAAAGTTGCAATTCCTCCTCTCAATGTATAGAATACAGTTCATTGCGTAATGTCTCATGTTTAGTCTTCTCTTCTTTTCGTTTAGTCATGGCAGAGGTGCACCACACACACACTTTTTTTTGTAAATCATCGGGATTAATTTACAAGTGGGAAACCTCGAGGCAAGGAAAACCCACGAAAAGGATCATATACAAAAGAAAGAACATAGAAGTGTTCGGCTGTGAAAGAGGGCTAAAAGCATTGGTAGGAAAGCTGAAGTTGATCTAGAGTAATATCACAAACTTCGAAGACAAAGCTAAAAGATTACCTAAGAGAAAGCTTGAAAAACCGAAAAGGCTCCGCATCAGAACTATGGAATATGCAGCCATTGCGTTGATGCCACAGGGTCCAATAAGCCCAAAATCTGAACCGCATGAAGAAGACCGCAAATTGTTGAACGGAAGGTGTGAATATGCCAAAAGCTCAAAACCGTTTGTGGAAGACCATGGCGGGGAGCTCACTGCTGCTGTACTCTCCCGCTGCGCCATCACCATCGCCTCCTCCCTGTCTTGCAGGCGACTTCGGTCATCTGCAAGGTTCTCGGCACTCGACCTAGCAGAGGAGAGCTGCGAGACCTTCTCCAGGCCCGCCTTCTCGCAGAGGTGGGCAAGATCTTGGATGTCCAGATTCTCGGACGGGGGTACTACCAGATTGAGTTCGAGACTTCCGAGATGGCCTCCAAGGTCATTGCTATGAGTCCACTGGCAATCCGAGCATCACACGCCCACTTTCGATAGTGGCGACATGGTTTTGACCCGACTTCGGATGTGCAGAGGAGGCAGACATCCCCATCTCAGTCTGCTTTTCGGGTTTACGGACGGAGTACCTTCCACTTCTCTCCAAGATTGGCTCCGCCATCGGGACAGTCCTGGAGACACCTTGTACGGCACCATCAGTAGCTGCCAAGGCGGCTGGCATCCCTTCAGTTCGAGTTTTGGTCAGAGATACCCACACGCTCCCGAAGGTCATCCTTCTGCCTCGGGTGAGTGGGGGTTGGTTTCGACAGAGTGTGGAGTACTCAGGTCTCCCGAACCAGTGCTTCATTTGCAGAAAGATGGGCCACCTAGCGAAGGCCTGTCCACGGAGGAGACCACGACCCGCACCCCAGCCTCAGCCCCAACCTGCCAAGGCTGGGCCGCAGCCACAGCCAACGACACAGAGCACAGATTCAGCGCCACCCTCCGAGCTTGGGGCTCCAGCGGAGGAGGGGTGGCAGCAGGCCCGTGGCCGTCGACGCCAGGGGCCACAGCGACAGCCTGGCACTCAGAGTGGCCCCTAGGTGCCTACTCAGCAGCAGTGGGTTCCCACGGGGAACCGCTTTGGGCCTCTTGAGCAGGAGGAGCCTCCTTCGCCAGCCTCCACCTCCGCTTCACCCTCGCTAGCCGCTCCGCCTTCTGATCTCCCCTCCTCCTCCTCATGCCCTCCCCCGCCCTCTGCTACCGCTCACCCCCCACCTCGCCCCCCCCAATGTCTCTGCCGCCCCACCCCACTTCTCCTCTCCCCCGCCCCCCCCCAGCCCCTTCTCCCCCTCCTCCTGCTTCAGTACCTCAGTCGGCTCAAGAGACTGGACCCTCGCCGGCGGCTAGGAGATCTCTTGGCAGCGCCTTTGCCACGAGTCGGCTAGCGAGAGAGGGTCAGCCCTTCATGCGGCCCCCTCTGCAGATTCAGACATCTTCTCTTGCAACTATCCCGCGTGGTTTGACGAGCATTGACGTCCGACGCCGCTGGGATTTCTTCGATTACAGGGTTTACTCGTTTTCTTGGTGACTCCGCAGCAGATCACGAGGCAGCCTGCTTCAGAGTCCACGCTTTGTTCCTCGCCGCTAGGGGGACAGAGGCCTTGGACTCAGCAGTTGGTTTCTCCTTCCCCCTCTGTGGCAGGACTGAGACAGAATGGTCCCTCGACTCAGTGGTGGGATGGTTGCATACACAGGTTCTCGAGTTCTCTCACCACATGGGAGAACTTGGCGTTACAGATTTGCTGCAGACGTTGTGGCCACTGGCCAAGTTTGCGGTGACACCCCCAGACTCAGCGCAGGACAGGATGTAGACACATTGTGGTGTACTTTTTTGCTGATACGCAGTGTTTGCCTTGCTATGTATTCATTCATGAGGACTCCTGGACAGAGGAGGTTGCTCTACACACGGCTCGCTCTGCTTGGGCTTGGACCAGGCACTCACTGCAGTCTAGCCTATCTAGAGGACGCTCGGATGCGGATTACTCCCCATCCAAGCCTGCTTCGAAGATAGCTCGTCTTGCTGCTACGGCAGCATCTGTTCTCTCTCGCTCCCCATGAGGATCGTCTCGTGGAACGTGTAGGGACTGGGTGGGCCCCAGTTTCAACGACAGCGGGGCCGATTGCGTCAGGAGCTTCAGCGTTGCCTTGTGGGAGGAGAGATTGATCTCCTTATGCTTCAGGAGCACCATTTGTCTGAGAGCCGCATTCGGCGATGTGGTCAGATTTTGCGTGGACGCTCTGATACCTTTTGGTCAGCTGCTTTTGGACCTGGAGGCATCCAAGGTGGGGTATGTATGACTATTGCGGACTCACTACAGCAGGCCATTGTGGGCAAAGGGATAATTGTACCAGGCAGGGCTCAGTGGATTACTATGCAGGTTCAGGGTAGCCTTGTGGGTTTCCTGAACATCTATGCGCCCAATGTGGCGAGTGCTCGTGCAGAGTTTTGGTCACAGATTGTTGAGTCTTTGCCAGAAGTTGACCAGTGGTGTGTAGGAGGGGACTTCAACATGTTGGAGGACCCGTCTGACAGGATCGGAGACAACCATGCTACAGTGCATGGAGTCGAGTTAGCAGCTTGGGAGAGGTTTTGTATGACGCTGAGGGTCTCCGATACATGGCAGCATTCTGGCTTTGTGAGGCTCCAGAGAGTCTTGCCTTCTCTAGATTGGACCGCAGAGTGGGAAGAGTGAATCTTTCGCGCATAGATCGCTTCTACACTAGTGACCACTTCAGTGACTTGGGGGGATCAGTGGGCATCCTGGCAGGGACATCCTTCTCGGACCATGCACCAGTGATTCTCACAGTGGCAGATAGGCAGAGGAGTGGGAGCACGATGCTTTGCATCCCAGAGCGGGTCTTGTTGGACTCAGCACTCAGAGAGAGGGTCGAGGCTCTATGGACAGAGGGCATGGACAGCCAGGCTCCACAAGCAGACAGAGTGGCCTCAGGCCTAGCTCAGCTTAGCCACTTCTTTCTCCAGGAGTGTCTGGCTCGACGCGCTGCAGCGAGAGAGGAGGAGCAGCGTCTCAGACGAGGCATTGCTTCACTACAGAGGATGCAAGAGCAGCATCCAGACAGTCCATGGTTGGAGGAGCAGTTACAGCAGGCTCGACAGGAGCTTGCTTGCACAGAGGAGAGGCGCCATCAGTTTGCCTTTCATCGACAGGCATCTCAGTGGACTCAGGTGGGTGACAAGGTGACAGGTGGTGTTTTTGAGACAGTGGGACCTCGGCACTCGCATGCCAAGGTCAATCAGTTGAGGAGACCCGATGGGTCAGTTGTTTGTGAGCCTGAGGATATGCGTGCAGTCGCTACTGACTTTTACCGTGAGCTACTGTCGGCTGAGCCCGAGTCAGAGAGCCCGAGTCAGAGAGACAGGATGCATGCAGGGAGAAGGTTTGGGCACAGATGCCCTGTCTTGTGACTAAGGAGATGCGGTAGAGGCTTGAGTTACCTCTTCAGCTTGAGGAGCTGCACACGGCTCTTAGGGCCCTCCCTCGTGGTAGCTGTCCAGGTGAGGATGGACTGACTCCCAGCTTCTTCTTGGAGTATTGGGACCTGCTTGGCCCAGATCTTTGTAGTGCCTTTCAGTACATTCTGCACACAAGAGTGATGCCGGATAGCATGAGTGAGGGCCAGATTTACCTCATTCCAAAGGAGGGTGGCTCCTTGGATGAGATTCGATAGTGGCGCCCCATCACCATTCTCAACTCAGCCTACAAAATTCTTGCCAAGGCTCTAAGTTTGAGGATTCAGCCACTTTTGGAGAGCCTTATACATGGGACTCAGACACGTTTTGTCAAGGAACGCAATATCCTTGACAACATCTTCACTTTTTGGGAGGCTTCTGCCCTTGCACGGCTCCGTGGGGAGGACCTTGTGATTCTTCTTCTCGATTTTCAGAAGGCATACGACAGAGTCGACTGGGACTTTCTAGAGGGCACGTTACACAGGATGGGCTTCTCAAAGGCTTGGATCAGAGGGGTGTCAGCTTTGTACAGACACGCTCAAAGTCAGGTGCTTTTGGCAGGAGGTAGAGGTGAGCGCTTCATGCTCACACGATCGGTCAGACAGGGTTGTACTCTTGCCCCCTTTCTCTTTCTGTTCTATGCGGAGGCGATGAACAGATTTTTGGTGTCACAGCAGGTTGGTTTGAGGGGCTTAGCACTCCCTGTACGGGGAGATGAGCTGACGACTCAGCCTTGTACTTAGAGGGCCAGGAGGCCAATTTACACAAATGTGGGCACGCATTAAAGACCTTCTGTTGTGCATCGGGCGCACTGATCAACTGGAGAAAGACAGTGGCTTTCTCGGTTGGTAGTGCTCGTGTGCAAAATTGGATGCCAGGAGAGGGTTTCAGGTGGATTCCTCCAGGGACTGCAGTTCGGTACTTGGGTTGTCAGGTTGGTTTGGATTTGTCCCCCGAGCAGCAGATTGCTCCTCTTCTCCTCTCCATCACGAGAAAGCTGTTACATTGGAGCTCAGCCCGACTTTCGCTGGCTGGTAGAGTAGTAGTTGCCAACCAGGTGTTGTTGGCGACTATGTGGTACATCACTTCTTGCTGGATCTTCTCGAGTTCTTGCATCAGCCAGGTACAGAGGCTGATCAGGAACTTCCTTTGGTCAGGTCGCAACACTCAGATTGCCCGAGCCAAGGTGGCTTGGTCGGTCATCACACTTCCTTGTTCTCAGGGAGGGCTTGGGATCATTGATCCAGCACACCAGAGCAGAGCCCTTCTTGGGAAGTTCGTCGTCAGAGGACTTCTTCTAGGCGAGGAGCCCTGGAAGGAGTTCTTGTTGCAGAGGCTTCGTGCCAGGGTGCATCAGTCAGGAGGCCCTTGGAAACCTTCGACCAGATGGATCTTTACAGAGTTGCGTCGAGTTGGTTTGAGCAGGGGACTGGAGGACCGATTTGCTGTGAGTCTGCTTCGTTCTTGGGAGCTATTACGGCGTGGCCTAGAGCAGAGACAGCCGACGTGCACGGAGGAGCGCCTACGGCAGCCCCTCGTCTGGAACCCCATGGTTAGCACTCAATGAGGCCACTTGGTTGGGAGTAGGCCTCATGTTTCTTGGGGTCCCAAGGCAGCATGTCCAGCGCGCCCTCTAGGTGACTGGCTAGAGTTCACAGGTTTGTCAGAGGAGGTGCAGGTTGTCCAGCTACAGGGCATGAGAGGGGTTCAGAGCATGTGTCAGGACATCTCAGAGTCAGTTCCAGCTGACTGGCTCACGCCTCCTCGAGCCAGTAGCACCCCGGTGGATGGGAGCCTTCACACGACTGGAGGTTCTCATTTCAGTCAGGGCTTGCTCCAGGGCTTGCTCAGAGACTGTCCCGGCCCTGTTCTTCGAGCTTCAGGGTGGGGGACGACTACAGAGAGTTGCAGTAGAGGCCCCGCAGGTAGCAGAGTGTTGTTTCCAGAGGATCCGAGTTGTGGGCATCTGTGGGAGGACTTGCGTCATAGACCCTGACCCAGCAGCTCTTGAGACAGGACACTGGAGGCTATGGGCTTGGGAGTGCTGTCCACTGGCACGAGTACAGTGGGATCCTGGTGAGTGGCTATAAAGGGACCCATTCTCTTCTGCAGACCGCCCAGGAGTCCCTTTCTTTCAGTACACTGTTCGGCTTGGACGTCATATACTTGCAGCACAGAGTGAGGCCCGCCCCGTTGCAGCACGTCATTGGCAGGAGGAGGGTCTCACAGTTGAGTTCTTGGCAGCTTCTTGGCAGAGGCTGTGGGACTCCAGACAGCCGAGGCGCGTCACCTTGTTCCAGTGGTTGGTTGCACACAGAGCCACAGCAGTAGGGAGCTGGCTTGTACATAGTGGTCTCTCGGCCGCATGTACAGCCTGTGACCAGTTGGTGGAGAGTCAGCGTCACTGTCTTTGGGACTGTCCCTCGGCCCAGCAGGTGTGGCTACGAGTTCTTCGGCTGATGCCTGCCCTCTCCACGGCTCGACAGTACACTTGGGGGTAGCGGCTTGGTCCACCCTCACGGGCCCGGCACTTCAGTTTGAGCTATCTTCCACCAACAGGATGATAGTGATACAGGGGGGTCGACCTACACTCCAGCCTGCTACAGACCTTACTCCACAGGAGTGGAGCAGTGAGAGAGCGGAGTGTTGGGAGCTCATCAGCGGCCTAGCTCTCTGGTTCATCTGGCGGGCCCGTTGTTTCCGCATCTTTGAGGCTCGCCTTGTACCACCAGCAGAGACTGTTCCTAACTTTTGGCTAGAGCTGATCCATACTCTCAGAGGACAGCTTGAGGGACTACAGGGCAGCTCCGACCGCATGCGGGAGCGCCGCGAGGCTTTCCTTCGACTCTGGCGCCCTGGGCCGTTCTACTCCATGGTCCAGGGGGTGCTCAGATGGCACTACTATCCACCTGTGTGGCTTTTCCCTCCTCCCATCTCTTGATTTAGCCCCATTGTACATATGCTGTTTTTTCATTGGGAGAGTCCCCCCACCATGCTTGTTGTAGCCCTCTCTTGCAGAGGTGGATGTAGCCCTATGGGCAGTTTTCATTAACTAATAGAAGGATCTTTTTCTCAAAAAAAAAAAAAGACCATGGCGGGGAAATGGAGCCACATACAACCTGATATGCGGCAAAGAAAAACCCTAGTGAGGCAACAATCCCAAAGCAGGTGACTAATTGTCTCTTCCATAGTCGAACAGCGAACACAACAAGAACAACAGATATGACGTGTACTGAGAATGCCCACCAAGAGAACTCCAAGCAAGCATTGCCAAAGACACAACTTCTTCAAAGGCAAGTGGCTCTTCTGGAGGGCGGATAGTGGCTTCCTCCATCAAGTATCAGACTTGTGCATTGACCATAAGGCATTACAGTGGTCAGCCAGCCAAGGCCATGGTAGAAGAAGAGCATAAACCTGACTAGCAAAAATGGCCTCAAGAGAGGTGTGGCGGAAATTCCAATTAGACATGCGAGTACCATCAGCCAAAGGCAGAATAGGTAAAATCAACCAGCATGTGCTGAAGCTCTCTCCATAGTTGTCAATAATGCATACCCAATCCAAAAAGGCGAGCGGTTAGGGGAAACTAAAAAATGTAGCCCGCCTCATCGACCACATCACCAACTACGCGAAGGCCACGACAGGAGGGAAAATATGTCTGGCGCAGGGAGCGTCCATTCAAACTTAAATGGGGCAGGTTTGCAAATTCGTGCTTCCGATGTGGTGGATTTCTACACATGCAATTTGAATGTCCTATACCGGACTTGCAACCCCCTCCTTCAACAGTTCCATCATTTTCTCCTGTACCTATGGGCAAATTTATTGGTGAGGCTAAGAAAAATGGAGTTTCCATGCTAATGTGGCTCCCTGTGTGGAAAAAAGGAAAACCAAGCCTCCTCAGTCTACTGATCTTCGTAATGGCAATGTTGTGAAACGTAAAAATGTTGGGCCGAGTGATACTACCGCTTGGGAGGTGCCTAAAAAGACAAGGAAGATTCGCACTACACCCTCCTCTTGTAATTATGTTCCTCTTGTCAACGCTAATAAGAATGCATCTTTCAAGAAACTTCCATGTAATGATAATCACACATTGATTGATGCATGGGAAACTGATAAGAATGTATCTTTCAAGCAATTTCCATGTAATGATAATCGCACATTGATTGATGCATGGGAAAAAGCGATGCATTCTTACAATGATGTACTCCTCCACCTCGCATGCAAATTTTGCGAAAACTTTTTTTGCATTGAATCAATGGATTGGTTCTAGCACAGAAATGATGAAGGAGGATGTGCCCATGGGCACGTCTACTTGATTCCTCTGAATACGCGCAACAAAACGAACCTAGACAATATCAAGATCAAGATACATTTGGGCAACCAGAGGGGGAATAACATCATAAATCATCTCACGGAATGCTTAGTGCGAAACATATACATTGTTGATGTGCAACAGATGTTTCTTAGAAAGAGGCTGATCATAGTGTAGTTGCCCAAAGCGCAACAGCATCAAATGGGAGCATGATCAGATAGAAGCAAAGAAGCAATCCCCAAATTGTTTATTGCTCCATGTGTGTATTGTATTCTCAGAGATATCAATAAGGTTGAGCTTGTTTTGGGCCAATTCCCACTTTAGCTTCTCATTGCCACTTATAGTGAGTCCAAGCTGTTTCCATTTGTCAAAAGAGGATTCAACCATGTTAAAATCACCTGCACAGATGCAAGGACCTATTAGATTAGAAATATCCTCCCAAAATGTGGCTCTTTCAACAGTTGAATTAGAAGCATTAACAGAGATCAAAGTGAGGTTAAATGGGATGCCAAGGGAGACAACTACCCAGTTGCCCCTTTTGTAGTAGAGAGTTTCCTACACTAGGTGATTGTACTTAAATACCTAGGGCTGAACCACCTTTGCCTTGCATATGGTTTGCAGTGTACCACTTATATCTAGAACCAATTCTATTCAGATTAGAAATTAGGTTAGCTCCATTAACTTTAATTTCCTGCAAAAGAAGAAGTAAGTGTGTTAGTCCCTGATGCCCATGATTCAAGTGTTCCTCTGATGGAAGCCGTCGGCCTTGGTGAACCTATAACACATCACCGAAGGGGAAAGAAATCTCCTCTGCATGAGCTCGCCAATGATCCCCTCCTTCCTCTAACATCCCCCCCTTAAAAGCACTCTGCTATGTGTGTGTCTGAAGATTTACCCTTCGAGGAGCTTCCACCAGGATGGTTACAAGAAGAGTATGCAGAGTTTCCAATCGATCAAACACCAGCCCATGATGTCTTGAAGCTCCAAGAGGAAGCTCACTTCTCCAACTTCCGAAGCACCCTCCACAGTTACACCTCCTGATCTGGTCAAAAAAGTCAACCTGGGCAATCGTGACAACCCTCAGCACGTCCTCTTAGCAGCTTGGTTATGGGAGTATCCCGCATACTTGATCAGGTAGTTTCTTTTATACTCTCTTTTAAAGATGTTTTTGCTTGGTCCTACAAGGATTTGGAAGGGATTCCACCAGAATTAGGTGTCCACACTATCCCTGGAACTAAGCCTGTCAGAGGCTGAACTTACAAGCTCAACCCAAAGTATGCAGAGACCGTCAAGTCAAAGCTCGAAAAAATGCAAGAGGCAAGGATCATTGTACTTGTGGAGCACTCTGAGTGGTTATCACCCATGGTGATAGCGCCTAAGAAGCAGTCCAATAAAATCCGTGTGTGCGTAGATTACCGCACTCTGAACAAGGTAACCATCCCATATGGTTTTCCCACACCTTTCACTGACCGTGTACTAGAAGATGTAACAGGACATGTATTGTACAGTTTCATGGATGGGTTCAGTGGATACAACCAGTTGGGCATCCATCCAGGTGATCAGCTTAAAACGGCCTTGGTGATTCCCTGGGGTATTTTTATCTACACTAGAATGTCGTTTGGGTTGAAAAACGCTCCGCCTTCCTTCAATCAAGCAGTATATCTCATATTCTGTCCTTTACTTACGGATCATCTTCGCATCGTCATGGACGATTTTTCGACCTTCTCAGGTGCTCAATGTTCTACCCCAGTGGAAAATCTAGAGGAGCACCTCGCTCAGCTCTCTACTGTCTTCCTCAGGTACAAAGAGGCACGCCTAAAGCTCAATCCTAACAAATGTCACTTTTTGGTCACTGAGGGCACACTTCTAGGCCATGGGGCATCTGCCAAAGGTTTAGCACCTGATCTAGAGAAGATCGTGGCCATCTTGAAGTTACCACCTCCCATCAACCCGAAAGGTGTTCAGAGCTTTGTGGGCCACACGGGCTATCATCGCAGGCACATGTGGCTCACCCATTGACCCGACCCACTAGTGCTACTGTACCCTTCCAATGGTCAAAACCTGCGGCTGAAGCATTTGCATACCTCAAAAAACACCTCAGTGAAGCACCTATTCTAGTGGCTCCAGATTGGTCTCTCCCTTTTCATGTGCATATTGATGCCAGTAAACTGGCTATGAGTGTTGTGCTGACTCATTCTAGTAAGGAGTACAACCTGGATCGCTCTGTTCACTATGCAAGTCGCCTGCTCACCAAAGCAGAGCGCAACTACAACACCACCAAAAGGAAAGGTTTGGCTATGATGTATTCTTTACAAAAGTTTCGTCATTACTTGTTAGGGGTTAACTTCACTATCATCACGGATCATCATGCGCTACGCTATCTTCTGAATAAACCCCAAGTTGCAAGAAGAGTCTGGAGGTGGCTACTGATATTCGAGGAATTCGATTTCGAAGTAGTTCTTAGTCCAGGCAAGCGGCACGTCATGGCCGACCATCTATCTCGCATACATACAGGTGAGCCCGATACTGAGGTTGATGATGACTTTCCGGATAGTCATCTCTTTAAGGTCGACACGACCCCAGAATGGTATGGAGATGTGAAGACGCCACACTCAAGACGCTCGACCATACAGAGTAGGTGATGATGACAGAGTAACCCATGACTGGAACCAACCACACATGTGCATCCCATGAAGAGCCACCAACGGCTAGCAGATATCCCAATCCAACTAAGCCCATCTCCAAACAGAGGTGGTAGTGATCTGGCCACGGTGTCCACTAGACCATCATACGTATCACTTGCCACATGTCACTTCCCAGGCAAGAGTCCGTCCAGTGTGAACTCCAGCCCAACTACAACTACCTACATCTGACTGAGGAGCCTGTTGTTCCATCTCCTACTGTGTAAAAGGATCTTTCTGTTTAGTCTTACTCTTGTGAAGCATTTTTATATTGCGCTAACAAAGACAAGATTATTTGCCTTCTCTACTCCAAGACTATTTCTCTTCTTGGAAGCAATGTGGCTAGAGGTATTCCACAATTGCTCCAAGCATAAGCTAGTAACTGACTGGCTGAGAATACATATCATCAGTCTTTGAAGCTCAAGGCCATCATAGCCGTAGTCCTCCCACCATAGTATTGAATCTATCTTCTTGCGATCGATATGAGCATCTGGACTGCCAAATGACCCCCGCATCTCTCTACACTGTCTCAATTGATCCTTGGCAATGTGTCTCCCATCTCTGTCTAAAACCATCTTGCTTAAGATCTCTGTAAATTGACTCATGACTTCTTTACCTGTCTCTTGCCCTGCATCTTAGAACTATGGATCCACCATGTATACTACCCCATGTAAAGAAGGTGGTGAACTCATCACTAATGAAGACCTGTTGGACTGCATTTTGACATTCAAACATTCTACGCACGAGGAGGAAGTTGAATACGAAGCGGGTGTATTGATACTTGAGGAGCATTTTTCCGCCCAACCTCTTGAGCTACTCACACCGAATCAAATTGTGATTGTTGATGAAATTCACAATCTTCACTGCATCTGCAATGACTGGTGCAATCAATTCTAGCTTGCTGATGTCTTTTTAAAGGTTGTTCAAGCAGTGTGCCATGAAAAAGCACACTGTGACATGTGGATAGTGGCCCTCTACAATAGCTGTTGTTACCCTGTGTTTGATACCTCCCCATCTGTGTTAAAAGCCATCACATGTTGCTCGCCGATCGCCTCTATGGCTGATGTCCACTCTACGGCGAAGACATTAGCGGGGTTGCTACTCTCAGTGGTATCATGAGACTGCACAAAGTAAATCTCTCCACTCGAGTATGCGACGAAGCCATATATGAATCTCTTCTTAATATCGCTCCAAACACCATGTTTTGCACAAAGCCGTTGAATATTGAGCGTTGCTTGCTCCACGACCAGTTTCTCTCGATCGAGCAAAGTGGTTCGGAGAGCTACGAAGATGGTGGCACATAGCCTATGCCATACTCTCCTATCCGCTGCACCATAGCTTCGCAATACTCCGACCTATTTCGATCATACATAATAGAGTTTAGTATCATTATTCATAGTTTAGAGATCATAATGGCGGAAACAAAGAGAATGGAAGAAATGAGAGAGAAGGTCGATAAAGCTTACCAAGCCGCGACAAATGGGATATGGTCGTGAGAAAAGAATCAAGCAACTGCGGCATCCACCTCTTCCTTCTTCTTTGGGTCCCAAGAGATGGAAGGGTCCTCTGGCGACGAATCGGACCAGATGAAGACCCACCCGATAGACTAAAAGAAGGAAAAATGAGGGTCTTAGGGTCAATAACTATGCGTGCGGGCTTGGATTTCTGGTTGAATTGCCGATTCTTTTTCCTCAAGCTCCTTGCTCTTCTCGGCACTTATGTTGGTGCAAAATCTCACCTCATGTCCCGGCACTCGAAGAAGTGTGCCATCACTTTGCCATGGTCCCCTTTCCGATGGTAAGATCATATCCTGCAAGCCGATGCGCGAGCACCTCCCGCCGACGACGACAAGGTGCCCTCCAAAGTCTCTTCATGCCACCACGACCATTCTTTTGGCTTTAGAGTGTCGCCCACACGAACGGAGGGGGTTGTACCAGAAGAAGAGACCAAGGATGATGCGAGAGAGAGAGAGAGAGAGATGGGGAGGAAGAGAGCTTGAGTCTTGTAGGCTAGAGATTCAAGAGCTTCTTGAATGATTAAATCTTCAATGGCGAATGTGCGTCATGTAGGCTTGAGAGAAATGAAATGTTATATTAACGTCTTCAAAAGGCCAAAGTGACCTATGAGACCAGAACGTTACAATGTGGTGGATCTGATACAAAGTCACAGTAACAAAATGACAAAATAAAAATACTATGGAATCCTAAAACTAGTAGGTGTGAACTAAGCAGCTAGCTGCGATAGCAAAATCACAAGAGATCTAGCATCGGTCGCTAGTGCATCTCATCAATCTCCTCCATGGTCAGCAGTCTGACCAAGCGTCCATGCCGAGCCAAAGTGATCTGAATCCTCTGATGTAGCCTCGGTCGATGTTGTGTAGTCCTCCGCAATCGTGGACGTCTGGATCTCCCCAACTCAATCGCTCGGTCAATCAGTGTGTCTCTGGTGTGAGGCGACAAGCTCTGCTGTGGTAGTAGCACCTCCGGGTGAAACGAACGAGGAGATTGGATCTCCCGGCCACACAGACCGCCTACAAATGCGCGTCGGACGGACCACCCGACCATAGCCACCATCTGGTAGCTCCCCCGTGCTGGGGCCAGCGTCCGAGGATGTAGACGTGCACCTGTAAGACCGAGCGTCCCATACCACCCGGCCTCACCTCCTCGAGGTGACCTCGCACACTCCTAGCCTCGCGGGCTAACCATTGGCACTCTGCCAGTGGGGGTCGATAACTGTAAATAAGGCCTTGGCCTCCCTTTTATAATAATGGCTGGCCACACTGGCCGTGTTTACACTACGTCCGCCCGGACATTGGACGCCCATCCCGACGGCATCTGGGCTAGATCCCCTCTCCTGTAAGCGGGACATAACATACTTCCCCCCTTAAGAACCATTGATGTCCTCATCAATGAAGTGGGGATCCTGAGCCTTTAAAGCTCTAACAGGTTCCCAAGTAGCAAACCTTTCAGATTGACCCTTCCATTTAATTAAGTACTCGTCATAAGCCTTTTGGCGTGAGTGACGGGTACGATGATCCAAAACTGCTTCTGGTTCTCGAGGAATATACTCAGTTTTCATATCTTGCCATACATTTTCCTCGATAGGCATCACAACATCGGCTTCGCCCAATTTCACTTTAAGGCGGCTGACATGAAACACTGGATGTACACTAACATCCGAAGGAAGAGCCAGTTTGTAGGCAACTTGGCCACTTTTCTTTCTGATCAGGAACGGACCACATTATAATGCTTTCCTGTTCGCATAGTCTTGGAATCCTTGGGTATCTTCATATAGACCCATTGTCCCACAACTAGAGTCCTTGGAGATCTCTTTTGATTAGCATAAGTAGTGACTCGATCACAAGCCATTCTTATACTATCTTTAGCCAATTCGAGCATCTCCTGCATGTCATACAGCAAATCACGAGCTTGGCGGTCCTTGACTTTCTCTAAGCCAATAGCAATCGGGGATTTAGGCTCAAATCCATACATCAGCATGAACGGGCTAAATCCAATAGCAGAATGCTTGCTACTATTATAGGCAAACTCTAACTGTGGGAGATACCTTTCCCAATCAGATTGCATGTGAGAGACATAAGCTCTCAACATGTCCTCTAACGTCTGATTCATCCTCTCAGTTTGTCCATCGGACTCAGGATGGTCAGAAGACAACATTCTCAACTTCGTCTGAAGATGAGCGAACACATCTCGCCAAAAGCGGCCAGTGAACTTAGCATCTCGATCACTGACGATGTCCTCTGGGAGACCATACAGCTTATAAAGCTGATCGACAAATAAAACCGCCAACTCATGGCTTTTTACTGTCGACTTCGTTGGTATAAACTTTGCCATTTTTGTGAGTCTATCGACCACAACCCAAATAGCGTCATTGCCTCGACTAGTATTAGGCAAACCAACGATGAAATCCATGGAAATACTCTGCCACTTGGCATCTGGGATTTCCAATGGGTGTAGCAAGCCAGCTTTCCTAAGGCGCTCTGCCTTATTGACCTGACACTGAGCGCATCTCTTCACATAGCTCTCTATGTAAGAGCGCATTCTTCCCCAATAGAAATATCGCTTGACCAAAGCCAAAGTTCTCTCGATGCCTGGGTGCCCAGCACTAGGAACAACGTGGCATTCACACAAAATCCTTTGGCGAATCTCATCGATTTTCGGCATGCAGACTTTACCATTTCTAAACAATAGTCCACCTCTAATGGAATATTGTCGCTGTCTCATCTCTCCAGCACGACTCACCGGACCACCCAAGCCTGTATGCGAGTCATGCCCCGCTTCGACCTCGTTCCATATCTTGCCAAAATGGCCATCGCAACGACATAGCCCTCGGAGAGACAGATAGAAATCCGTCGAGATTTCAGCCATAGACAGGGCATTGACCTCAGGAATCCTGCTGAGCGCATCGGCAACTTGATTGCTAGATCCTTTTCTATAACGGATCTCAAAGTCAGACTCTTGCATAAGCTCAACCCATCTAGCCTTCCGGCCTCTGAGATCACCCTGATCACAGATATAGCGCAAGGAATGATGATCTGTCCATGCAACAAACGTAGAGCCATACAAGTAGTGCCGCCATTTCCTCAGGGCGTGGACTACAGCATAAAGCTCCTTTTCATACGTTAGATAACGCATTTCAGTGTCAGAAAGCTTCTTACTTTCAAACGCGACAGAACGTCCATCCTGGTATAATGCCGCACCAATACCATAATCACTAGCATCCGTTTCAACCACAAACGGTTTGCTAGGATCCACAATGTGTAATATTGGCGCAGTAGTCACCAAGTGCTTTAGTGTCCGAAAGCTCTCGTCGAGACGCTCATTCCAGACAACAGGGGGATTATCTTTACGACGAGGGCCCGAAGTCTTCGGCCCTTTCACCCCTCCTTTTAAAAGTTGCATAAGCGGAGCAGCAACTTTAGAGTAATCCTTGATAAACTTGCGAAAGAATCCAGTAAAGCCTAAAAAGGACTTTACTTGCGCACATTCTTCAGAATGGGCCAATTTCGCACTTTATCCAACTTTTCAGGGTCGACGCGAATTCCATCGCGAGTAATGATCTGACCCAAGTACAGAAGCTCTTTCTTAAAGAATTCACGCTTAGAAGCCTTAGCGTAAAGCTTCTCAGTTCTCAGTCCTTCGAGAACAGTACGTATATGCACTAGGTGCTCAGACAAACTTCGGCTATAGATCAAGATACCATCGAGAAATACAACAACGAAGTTGCCTAAAAATGGTCTCAGCAGATCATTCACCATCTGCTGAAACGTAGCTAGAGCATTGGTCAAACCAAAGGGCAAGACCAAAAACTCGTAGTGACCATAACGCATTTGGAAGCCTGTCTTAGGAATATCTTCCAGTTTGATTCGTATCTGATGATAGCCTGATCGCAGGTCTATCTTCGTAAAGTACAACGCTCCATGGAGCCGATCTATCAGATCGTCCATGCACGGGAGCAGATACTTGTTCTTGGGACAGTGAGTTTATTTAACCCACTGTAATCCACGCAAAAGCGCATAGTGTTATCCTTATTTCGAGAAAGTAACACTGGCGCTCCCCACGAGGATTTGCTAGGCCGAACAAAACCCCTGTTGAGATAATCCTTCAGCTGTCGCTAAATCTCGTCCTCCTCGGTTTTACTAAACCGATAGGGTTGCTTTGAGAAGGGCTGACTACCAGCCACCAACTCAATGCCATGATCTACTCCTCTCGAAGGTGGCAAGCCAGGAGGTAGATCATCAACAAAAACATCCTTGAAATCAGTCATGATTTCTCGGATAAGGTTGGATTCGTCAGAATCCCAAAGTTCAACAAAAGAACATCAAACATTTTTACGAAATTCAGTGACAGAAGTACCAAGCACTAATGAATCAAACCAAGCAGATGGTACACATTC
Organism: Adiantum capillus-veneris; assembly: GCF_014529385.1. Taxonomy (NCBI): domain Eukaryota; kingdom Viridiplantae; phylum Streptophyta; class Polypodiopsida; order Polypodiales; family Pteridaceae; genus Adiantum; species Adiantum capillus-veneris. Next base: position 124,457,584 of record NC_140940.1, read on the forward strand.
ATAAAAGTCAACATCAGAAGACTTTATTTCTTTATACATTTCCAAAGCAGTAACAATTGGTATTGCAAAATCATTATTTACAGACTTCTGATTACAAAGTGACACAGATACATGAGGCATGTTCTGCTTCACAAAAACAAGAGAGTGATGTACATAGTCTATATACAATGAGTCTTGTTTATCATAAAACCATGAAATTTCTAAAACAACATCTGCTCTGTCCAGGCGCATGATGTGGAAGTCCAAGTTCTCTTTGTAATCAGCCAGCTTGAGCGACAAGTCTCGACCATCCGATTCCATAAATCCGTATCCACGCCACGAGCCATCTTCACGCGATACTCATGGTCACTGTCCTACGTCCGTGGGTTCAATTTCTGCACCAATTTTGCATCCACAAAATTATGTGAGCTTCCATTATCAAGGAGTACGGTCACGTCGTGACCATTGATCTTCCCAGGGAAACGGAGAAGATCGTGCTTACCAAACACTTTGGTGCTAATAGTACAAATTGTGCATGAACTGTGCGCTAAAAGATGGATTTCAACTTGAACAACATCAGAGTTACCTGAGATCTTGTGAATCTGAACCGAAGGAGGGCCTTGCGGTTCTGCGTCTTCTTCTTCTTAGGGAAATCCTTGATTTGGTGACCCGTCTGGCCACATCCGAAGCAAGCCCCCTTCTTCACTGCATGACAAACTGAAGCGTTTCTGGCTTTCTTCTTGTCCTGAGAAGATCTTCGTGGTGATTTGGACTTATGCTGGAATCGGGGTCGCTTCCTCGAAGCACCCTCACCGGATTAATGGTCTGCAGTTCGTCTCTTCTCATAATTCGCTCCATTGATCAAATGGAACGTCCTGACTGCATCCTCGACGTCAGTCGGGGCTTTATCCTTAATCAAGGCCCAACGGTAGTCCTCATGCAATCCCAGCAGATACATGTGCACGGCGTGCGTAGAATCCACCTTGCAGAAGGTGAGCGCCTCTTTGAAAGCTGTCGTATACTTATCAAAAGACAGAGTTTTCATCGAAAGACTGTGCAGTTTGGCGTACGCTTTCAAAGGGTCCATTTTGGCGAAATCCCTCTTGAATTTCACGCAAAAATCAGCCCACGTCGTAGGCTTTTCTGTCATATCACGCCACCAAGTAAGCGCCTTACTGCGCAGATAAAGAGGAATCGTCTGAATCCTCCGTTCATCATGCTCCCCATGGAGATCAAAGTATGTGGTCCACTGGTGCAGCCAATTATTTACAGCCAATTCCGTACACTCCTTCTCTTCACCTGAGAAATTTGTAGTTTTATACGGAATTGTGGCAGTCGAAGCACCCTGCAAACGCCCAAAAGCAACAATCTGCGCCCGCAAATGCTGGAGATGGGTTTCACCCTCAGAAATACGCGCAGTCGTCGACTGAGCCATATTTTCGAGAGTAGAAAATCGGGAACTGAGCCCCTGTACGACCCCTTCGAGAAAGGCCAAGCGAAGGTTCGTCTAAACATTCGCGTTTTCCAGAGCGGTAACACGATGATCAAAACTCTGGAAAGTGCTTGTGATCCATGTGTAGAGAGCATGCGTGAATTGGATTTGGATGTTACCTGGCGCGTCGTCACGCTGCACATCATAGCTGGAGGAATCCATGGCGAAGCACGTGAAAAAAACTGAAACATTCACGTGAAAGTGAGCCTTTTTTGCACTTTTCGGTCGCGAAAAGTTGAGGTTGCGAAGAGCTCCACGCGTTGGCGTGAGCGCCTGAAGGTGAGCAGGTGATGGCAAGAGCCCGGGGGCGCGAGAGCGCAAGCAAGTGAGAGAGAGAGGACTCGGGAGAGGAGAGGAGAACTTTAAAAGTGAAGTCTCTATAAGTTGTTGTAACTCTCTAAGGGAGTTTTAATACAATAGAGGTTTCACATTGACCTTTTTAAAAAAATCAAAGTGTCCCCACTTTAAAAAAAAAAAAGGCCTAGCCTTTTAATAAGTGACTTATGGCTTGTTAATAAGTGAATAAGTCACTTGGGGAGCGTTAAAAAAAAAGGAAACGCCCAGCGCTGGAGTAGCGTGACCGAACAGAGCACATGCGTGGAGGGGAAGAAAAAAGTAGACGCGTGGCAAATCTGCCGCTTACCCACAAGCGTGTACGAGCGTGTGCCCAGCAGGCAAAGGAGGTGCCAGGTGGAAGCCAGCGCAAGAAAACTCTCCACGTTGGAAAAAAAGCAGCAGCGCTACTACTTTCCCAGCCTCCTCCTCACGCTTCCTTACAGAATTGCAACACAGCTCCATGCCAAGCAAGCATGCGGAGAGCTCTCTCTCTCTCTCTCTCTCTCTCTCTCTCTCTCTCTCTCTCTCTCTCTCTCTCTCTCTCTCTCTCTCTCTCTCTGTGCATTTTATACAGAGGCTGAGGTTATAGAGAGACGAAAAGAGTCACCAGATGCTGAGTTTTAATACAAAACCAGTAAATTAAGGGGTAATACACTACTTTTCATCGAAAACCAGTAAATTCGTTGGAAATCTCTCAATTTCCAGCACTCCCATCTGTCAATTTGCTGATTTTTTGAGTCGAAGTTTATTATTTACCTGCAAACATGCTTCCAAGAAGAAAAGTAAGTAATTTCAGCAATTTAATCACTAAAAAATTACGGGAACATGAGGTTTTCCGATCCGAACCGTTCCGTAGGTGTGCGCACGGTCCTTCATGTAGCCCTGTAACAGATTTGGACACTCCAAATCAAGAATCAACCGTGACAGCACCAAATAACCACTTGAAAACAAGTCACAGATCACAATAGATGTACACTGGCCAGACGGAGTTCCGTGCCTAGAGATATTGGCCCCAAAGACTGGCGCCCCTTTCGGTATTTCTTTTTATATTGATCAGATCAAAGTACAAGAGTGTGGCTAGGGTTTCACTCTCAGACTCTGCGTTCAGATACTCTGAGAAGTGAAGCCCTCTCCACATATTTAAAGATACAAGGGATGCCCAAAAGCAGAGCCCCAAAAGCTTTTAAAATAAAAAGCATAAGAGCTCGAAAGCTCCTCTCTCAAGTTCTCCTTTTTTTTTGTTAAAAAAGAAGTATTCTCTTCAAAAGCAAAATTCACGTCGCTCATCATTTTTTTTTAAAAAGCATTCGCGATTTTCGGAAATTAGGGTTTGTAGGAATTTTAGGGTTTCTGTTGTCCGCCACATCATCACTTTGTGACATACCCCCCTCTTGAAAGCATTGTAATCGACCGCGATTATGCCTGCAAAACCGACAAAAACAACAAATCGTCTTAGCAGACACTGATTGTTACTACCTACGTACTAGGAACACACATCTAGCACATGTACAAAATCGACAGTCACATCACACGACATCACATGACATTCAACATTCATTCGGATCTTAGACCATGATTTATCGGCAATGTAGCTAGCAATCACATCTAGGTCCAATCGGGACCTCAACGATGTCCGATTGACTAACCCCTCTTGCAACCATGTCTATTCGAGATCAATCAGACCAAAATGCTGCAGTCATTTCGGCTATCAGTTCCTGCACTCACAAGAAGTCAAGAACAAATCAGTATCATTATCAGGAATTCCATTTCATAAAGTCATACAGCAGAATACTGTCAGCTCTCAGTATCCCTGAAGCTCAAAGAGACATCACTGACTCTAGTATCTAGATCAATTTTCGACGCTCCATCTCTTGCTGATCCGCTGGAGTAGGCCTAGGCGGGCCATACTCCGTGCCGGAATCTTCGTTGTGATCCCTGTCCGCATCTCTAGATGTAGAGGGAGTCGACTGATCATTGCCTGAAGCAATAGGTGCCGCAGAAAAAAAATTCGAGGATCGGATTTCCTGTAGAAGAGAAATGGGTCGTGCTCTGATACCACTGTAACAGACTTGGACACTCCAAGCCAAGAATCAACCGCGACAGCACCAAATAACCACTTCAAAACAAGTCACAGATCACAATAGATGTACACTGGCCTGACAGAGTTCCGTGCCTAGAGATATTGGTCCCAAAGACTGGCGCCCCTTTTGGTATTTCTTTATATATTAATCAGATCAAAGTACAAGAGTGTGGCTAGGGTTTCACTCTCAAACTCTGCGTCCAGATGCTCTGAGAAGTGATGCCTTCTCCACATATTTAAAGGTACAAGGGATGCCCAAAAGCAGAGCCCCAAAAGCTTTAAAAATCAAAAGCATAAGAGCTCAAAAGCTCTTCTCTCTCAAGTTCCCTTTTTTTTTTTGTTAAAAAAAAAGCATTATCTTCAAAAGAGAAATTCGCATCCCTCATCATTTTTTTTAAAAAAAAAGCCTCCGCGATTTCCGTAAATTAGAGTTTTTGGCAGAAATTAGGGTTTGCAGGAATTTTAAGGTTTCTGGCAGAAATTAGGGTTTTTGCTGTCCGCCACGTCATCACTTTGTGACAAGCCAAGCCGGCTCTGATACCATGAAACGAACGAGGAGATAGGATCTCCCGGCCACACAGACCGCCTACAAATGTGCGTCGGACGAACCACCCGACCATAGCCACCATCCGGTAGCTCCCCCGTGCTAGGGCCAGCGTCCGAGGACGTAGGCGTACACCTGTAAGACCGAGCCTCCCATACCACCCGCCCTCATCTCCTCTAGGTGACCTTGCCCACTCCTAGCCTCGCGGGCTAACCACTGGCACTCTGCCAGTGGGGGTCGATAACTGTAAATGAGGCCTTGGCCTCCCTTTTATAATAATGGCCGGCCACACTGGCCGTGTTTACACTACGTCCGCCCGGACATTGGACGCCCATCCCAACGGCATCTGGGCTAGATCCCCTCTCCTATAAGCGGGACATAACACAGGGTGTCCAGTGTGTGCTCTAAAAAAGTCTGTGATGTGAGAGAGAAGAAGAAGAAGAGAGTTTTAACGTCGTAGGAATCTATCCCAAGAGACCTTAAAGAGAGAGAGAGAGAGAGAAATGAAATGAAATGAAATGTTATATTAACATCTTCAAAAGGCCCGAGTGACCTATGAGACCAGAAAGTTACAATGTGGTGGATCTGATACAATGTCAGAGTAACAAGATGACAAAATGACAAAATAAAATACAATGGAATCCGGAACTGCTAGGTGTGAACTAAGCAACTAAACAGCTATCTGGGATAGCTAGATCACAGGAGATCCAGCATCGGTCGCTCGCGGATCTCATCAATCTCCTCCATGGTCATCAGTAGTCTGACCGGGCGTCGTGCATGTCGAGCCAAAGTGATCCGATTCCTCTAATGCAGCCTCCGTCGATGCTGTGTAGTCCTCCGCAGTCGTGGGCGTCTGGATCTCCCCAGTTCAGACGCTCCGTCGATCAGTGTGCCTCTAATGTGAGGCGACGAGCTCTGCTGTGGTAGTAACTCCTCCGGGTGTACAGTGGCCGCCGACGGACAAACCACTATCCTGGGCAAACCTATGCAAAGCATCCAAGTGACGTTGCATCCCCTCCGGAGAGTCAGAGATCAACACAATATCATTAGCATATAACAATAGTGGAATCCTTGTCCCTGCCAGCTATGCACCTCTATCACCATCTCTCTCAATGTAGTCAGAAACCTCATCCACATACATACCGAATAGAGTAGGAGAGAGCGGGCAGCCCTGCTTCACCCCAATAGTGGAGTAAACCGGTGTGGATAGACCCTCTGGGGTGCGTACATGCCTTACTATTGACCTGTATAATGCCATGACCCCCAAATGAGCTCTGTGGGTACTCCCATCTGCTGTAATCTGCGCATCAATCTAGCTCTGGGCACTGTGTCAAATGCTTTGCAAAAATCCACAAAGCTACAATAGATCCATCTCCCACGCGATTTTCCCTCCTCAATGATCGCTTTGAGTGTCAAGATATGGTCAAGAGTAGAAAAACCCCTCTTGAAACTTGCCTGCCCGGCTGCGCGTATCCCCTCCCTCTTTGCCCATCTACTCAGGTGCTGCTCAAGAATAGATGCGTACAACCGTGCAAATCTGTGTCCAATCATGATAGTGCGATAATTCCCAAGCTCCGTAGGGTCTCTCGCCTTGAAGATAGGTACAATAGTAGATAGGCTCCAAGTATCAAGCAAGCCCTCACACACACACACACACACACACACAGAAATGAAATTAAATGTTATATTAACGTCTTCAAAAGGCCAAAGTGACCTATGAGACCAAAAAGTGACAATGTGGTGGCTCTGATACAAAGTCAGATTGACAAAAAAATAAATTAAACTAGGATAACAAAATATAAATACTGCAGAATCCTAAACTAAGCTAATAGGTGTGAAAGGCGAAAGGCGCAAAATGTGTGAACTAAGCAGTACAATGTGTAGACAATATGGGAGGAAAGTAGAGATCCATCTTCATAAAGATTCATCTTCATCTGTGCTCTGGTCGACGAACAAGTATGGCTCGAATTCTTTGTTGTAGCCTCCTTCGAAATTGTGTAGCTCCTCTTCTCCATCGGGGTCGTCTAGATCTCCCTAGCTCCAAACTAGAAACTAGAAACTGAGATAGGAGTGCTACCGACTAGAAACTAGAAACTAAGATAGGAGTGCTACCGACTCCTATGGGTGGCTGGTAAGCTGAGCAATGGTATAATGCCACAAAGGTACAAAGTGGGGATAAGTGTCACCATGATACAATATAGCAGTAGCATCAAGCCTATCCTGATCGACACTCTGGGTGTCGTGCTAGAATCCTGTGGATACTCTGCCGCAATCTTCGTCGGTGTTGCGTGGCTCCCCTCCAATCTTGGTCGTCTCGATCTCCCCACTCTATAGCTCGGTCAATGAGAGTACCGCTCGTGTGTGTATGGGTGGGAACCGAGCTCTGTGGTGGTGGTGGCCCCTCTGCCTCTGTGGTACTCGGATTGCAGAAATCTTAGATGCGTCTCTCAGACTGTCTATGTCTATGCACTCTCAATAGTGAGTCTCTATGTCTCTATATCTCAAGTAGAAATAATCCGAGACATCTCTGATCCTGATATTTCATGACTCTATCTAACGAGTCAAAACCATCTCTGAATAAACAGTGAAAGCGTCGCCGAATCTCATGTTAGACTCTGCAGTGACATATGAAGTGAAACTCTATCTCTGGCTCTCCATGGCATAACTGACATATCCTCCTGTCTGTTGGTATGCCTCTGTATCTACCTGTCTCAATCTCAAGCTGGTGTCAAGATGTGCGTATCTGGCCTATGGCACATCGTAACCCATGAGATAGATGTGTTCCATGTAGCTGGGCCGTGTGCCAAATCTGTCTGTCGTGAGTTGGAGAAGATGCTCTCTCTGGAAATCCCTCTTCGTACCCAACTCCCGTGATGGCTCTACCCATGTCCTCTTGTTATTAAGCTGGATAAGATCTTGCCCAATGAGTCTAGTAATCTCCATCCGTGTAAGAGCCAAAGATGGTACATCAAGAGAATACTAGAAAGGGGGCAGCCTGTCCATGCTGAAACCATGCCTCTGAAACCATGAGCTCATTTGTGCATACCAACATGATGTATCTCCCTGTAATGCCAGCTATATGGATGATTCAAGAGAAAGCCTAGCATATCTGTCCCTGGTGGTGTCCCGTAAGCTGTGTACAAATGATACTAATCTAGTAAGTGCCTCAGTCTCCATAGGTGGAGCAGCCAGCTCTGCTCGTATGATGTCATGTGGAACTGAGGTCTTGGCTCTAATCAGCTTAGAAATCATAGATACCAAGGGCCTCTCCATACTACTCCATCCAGCACTGTGAACAGATGGTCCCCAAACCTGAACCCCGTAGTGCATAATTGAAGCAACCAAAGTGTCGAAGAGCCAGAGCTTTGTTAAAGGTTCCTGGAACCGAACCTGCGAACAAATCCTCTGTAAACCACCTAGGGCTACATAGGCACGAGTCAATCTAGTGTCTGATGCTACTTTCAGTGTGAACCTCGGTCCACTAAAGACCACCCCAAGATATGTGTATGCATTAGTGTACTCCATACTGTCCTGACCATATGTGAATGTAGGTGCTGATCTCCTGACCCACTGTGGCGTGGTATTAAATACCATGACCTTGGTCTTACCAAGGTTGACAGACAATCCACTATCCTCTGCAAAACTATGCAATGCGTCCAAATGTCTCTGCATACCCTCTGGCGATTCTGATATCAACACGATATCGTCAGCATAAAATAAAAGAGGGATCCATGTCCCTGCAAGCTGAGCACCTCTATCTCCTCCTCTGTCAATATAATCAGAGACCCCATCAACATACATGCCAAATAAAGTAGAGGACAGTGGCATCCCTATTTCACTCCGATGGTGGAGTGAACTATGTCGGATATCCCCTCTGATGTGCGTACATGACCCATCACTGAACTGTACAATGCCATGATCCCCCACATCAGCTCTGTGGGTACCCCCAATTCCATAAGCCGGTGCATCAATCTGGCCCTCGGCACTGTGTCAAACGCTTTGCGAAAATCCACAAAGCTGCAGTATATCCGTCTACCATGTGCTCGACCCTCCTCAATGATAGCTCTGAGTGTAAAGACATGATCTAGTGTTGAGAAACCACTCCTGAAACCAACCTGTCCAGGTGCCCGTATGCCCACAATCTCTGCCCAACTGCTCAGCCTATGCTCAAGAATGGATGCATACAACCGTGCCAATGTCTGTCCTACCATGATAGTACGGTAATTCCCCGGCACTGTGGGGTCTCCTGTAGTGAAGATAGATACAATAGTAGACAATGTCCAAGACTCAGGAAAGCCCTCGCACATGACACAATTGAATAACCGTGCAAGCATCTCTGCCAACAAGTCCCCAGCATGTATAATGCGCTCTGCTACCAAACCCTCATGATCTTGTGCTCGTCTGGTCTTCATCCTGTCAATGGCCTCCTTTACAATCTCAGTGGTAAAGAAGGTGCTCGTAGCCGGACATGACTTTGGTGGATCTGGTAGTGGTGGCTGTCCAGGTACAGTGTATAATGATGTTGCATACAACCCCCATATCTCCGTAGAAGTAATCATTGGTGAGGGAGACTGCTCATGGAATAGACGCCAAGCCTCTCCCGAATCTCTACTAAGGAAGAGCTGATATAAATCGTGCTCCATCTGGACCAAGAAAGCTCGCTTCTTCCGTCATACTAGTCGTCGTGTAGCAATACGAGACTGTCAACTCTTCTTTGTCAACACTCCTCATCATACCAGCAGCTATTCTGAGGCATGTGCCCAAAACGACGTCTCTGACCAGGCTGAGTGTGTGGGTATGCCTCTAGCGTTGCCCCATGTAATGTCACTATCAGCATAGAGGTGATCTCCTACACTGTCTATACTACACTGTCTATACTGGCTCTGATGTACATAAAAGTCTACGTATCTCCTCTGCATAGACTGATCAATCTCTGGCGTAAAAGTATAGCGTGGATGTCTACCACCCCGTGAGGCCTCAGATGTATTGTACTCAAAGGAGACTGATAAGGTCAAAAGTGCATGATCTACTGCTATCCCAACAGGCCTGGGCCCCACTGTAAAATCCTGAATGTGAGACAAAGCTCGGATCTGTCAGAACATAGCCTACAGTACTCACCCCATGTCTGTGAGGAAAACAAGTAAAACTTGTCGATGATGGGAAGGTCGGTAAGCCATTCCGTATGGCTAAACTGTGAGTAGTCGTCATCTCCCTGAGGTATCTCCCATACTCTGTATGCTCTCTGTCGTGTGAGCATCTCTCGAGCCCCATCTCCACTGGATCTAGCCCTCTCAGCATCTCCTCTGAGGTGTCATAGAAAACCGTCAGAGAAATGAAATGAAATGAAATGAAATGTTATATTAACGTCTTCAAAAGGCCAAAATGACCTATGAGACCAATCAGTTACAAAATAGTGAATCTAATACCATGTCTGGGTACAAAAGAACTAGAAGTGGAACAAAATACTACTACTACTACTACAATCTAAAACTACGTGGGTGTAGCAGCTGATACAATAGGTACCCGGTAAACTGGATGTAACAGTGTGAGAAACAAAGATGGAAGAAATGGTGAGGATCCATCCTCATCTGCACTCTGGATGTCGAGAGAGTATGGCTCGAATCTTCTGTTGTAGTCTCCGTCGATGCTGTGTAGCTCCTCTCCTCAGTCGCGGTCGTCTGTATCTCTGTAGCTCCAATGCTCGGTCGATGAGAGTGCCAGTAGTGGTCGAATGAGTGTGGGACGAGCTCTGCAGTGGTGGCTGCTCCTCTGGCTGTCCCATATCTAGTGAAAAGAAATCTGTAATGTGTCTCTGGGACTGCCTCTCTCTAGCTCTCCCCAGTAAAGTGTCTCTATACCTGTGTAACTCAAGTAGATATAGTCCAAGACATCTCTGATCCTCATAACTCATGACCCTAGATAGAGGACCAAAACCCTCTCTGAATAAGCAGTGGAAACGCCCCCGTATCTCATAGAACACTGTGCAATGTGCAATGACATATGTAGTGCAACTCTGTCTCTGGCTCTCTCTGGCATAATCGGCATATCCTGCTGTCTGCTGGTATCCCTCTGAATCTACCGGTCTCAATCTCGAGCTGATGTGAGGATGTGCGTATCTGACCAATGGCACAACGCAAACCATGAGACATATGTGTGTCCATGTAGCTGGGTCGAATCACAAACCCATCTCCTGTGAGGTGGAGAAGATGCTCTCTATAGAAAGCCATCTTTGTGCTCAACTCCTGAGGCGGCTCTATCCATGTCCTCCTAGTGTCGAGCTGGATCAGGTCCTGACGAATGAGTCTAGTGATCTCCACCCGTGTAAGAGACAGCGAGGGTGCCTGAAGAGAATACTGGAAAGGGGGCAACCAGAAATGAAATGAAATGTTATATTAACATCTTCAAAAGGCCAAAGTGACCTATGAGACCAGAAAGTTACAATGTGGTGGATCTGATACAAAGTCAGAGTAACAAGATGACAAAATGACAAAATAAAATACTATGGAATCCTAGATTGTTGGGTGTGGACTAAGCAGCTAAAACAGCTAGCTGGGATAGCTACATCACAGGAGATCCAGCATCGGTCGCTGGTGGATCTCATCAATCTCCTCCATGGTCAGTAGTCTGACCGGGCGTCGTGCATGTCCAGCCAAAGTGACCCGGATCTTCTGGTGCAGCCTCTGTCGATGTTGTGTAGTCCTCCGCAGTCGTGGGCGTCTGGATCTCACCAGCTCAGTCGCTCGGTCGATCAGTATGCCTCTGGTGTGAAGCGACGAGCTCTGCTGTGGTAGTAACTCCTCCGGGTGTCTAGTGGTAGCTCTAAAGAAGTCTGTGATCTCTCTCTGAGACTCGCTAGTCTTTCCTCTCATCAAGCTCTCTCTTTGTCTGCGCAGCTCGAGCAAAAACAAACCTAGGCATCTCTGATTCTCGTACCGCATGACTCTAGATAATGTTCCAAATCCCTCTCTGAACAAGCAATGGAAGCGGCCTCGTATCTCGTAGTAGACGGGGCAGTGGCATGTGTAGTGCAACTCTGTCTCAGGCTCGATGTCACACAGGGGGCATGTCTTGGCCTCTGCTGGTACTCTGTTGTATCTCCCAGTCTCGATCCGCAGCTGGTGTGAGTGTCCATGTATCTGGGCCTCGTCACAAAACCATCGTCTGTAAGCTGGAGGAGATGCTCTCTGTAGAAATCCATCTTCGTGCCTAGCTCCTGTACTGGCTGTATCCATGTCCTCTTGGTATCTAGCTGAGTCAAGTTCTGGCGAATGAGCCTGGTGATCTCGGACTATGTAAGAGTCAGAGAGGGCGCATCCAGTGAGTACTGGAAAGGAGGCAATCTGTCTATGCTGAGCCCATGCGCCCGACACCATGACGTCATCTCCCCATACCAGCATGAAGTATATCCCTGCACGGCTAACTGTTGAGAGGACTCAAGTGCAAGGCGTGCATATCTGTCTCTGGGAAGTTCCCACATGCGGTGTATGAAGGAGACAGATCTGGTGAGCGCCTCAACCACCAGTGGGGAGGCAGCTAGCTCTGCTCGTATAATAGCACGTGGTACTGAAGTCTTGTCCCTAATGAGCCGCAAGATCATAGAGACCAGAGGCTTCTCCATGTCCCCCCATCCATCACTGCGGCCTGTCCTCTCGTGATGGTCCAGTGAAGGTCCCCAAATCTGAGCTCCATAGAGCAATACAGAAGCCACCAAAGTGTCAAAGGGCCAGAGCTTCGTCCGAGGCTCCTGAAACTGAATGTGTGAACACATCCTTTCCAATTTACCCAATGTTGCATGGGCTCTGGTCAATCTTGTGTCTGCTGCCCTCCTCAATGAAAATGTTGGCCCACTCAAAACCACTCTAAGGTAAGTGTAAGCATCTGTATACTCCACCTTCTCTTGTCCGTATGTGAAGGCGGGTGCTGACCTCCTGATCCACTGTGGGCTGGTATTAAATACCATGACCTTGGTTTTACCAAGGTTGACAGACAAACCACTTTCTTAGGCAAACCTATGCAAAGCATCCAAGTGATGTTGCATCCCCTCCGGAGAGTCAGAAATCAAAACAATATCATCAGCATATAACAATAGTGGAATCCATGTCCCTGCCAGTTGTGCACCTCTATCACCATCTCTCTCAATGTAGTCAGAAACCTCATCTACATACATACCCAATAGAGTAGGAGAGAGCGGGCAGCCCTGCTTCACCCCAATAGTGGAGTAAACCGGTGTGGATAGACACTCTGCGGTGCGTACATGCCCCACTACTGACCTGTATAATGCCATGACCCCCCAAATGAGCTCTGTGGGTACTCCCATCTGCTGTAATCTGCACATCAATCTCGCTCTGGGCACTGTGTCAAATGCTTTACGGAAATCCACAAAGCTGCAATAGATCCGTCTCCCATGCGACCTGCCTTCCTCAATGATGGCTCTGATTGTCAAGATATGGTCAAGAGTAGAAAAACCCCCGTTGAAACCTGCCTGCCCGGCTGCGTGCATCTCCTCTCTCTCTATCCATCTACTCAGCTGCTGCTCAAGAATAGATGCGTACAACCGTGCCAATGTGTGTCCAATCATGATAGTGCGATAGTTCCCAGGCTCCATAGGGTCTCCCAACTTGAAGATAGGTACAATAGTAGATAGGCTCCAGGTATCAGGCAAGCCCTCACACATGGCACGGTTAAACAAAATTGCTAGAAGCTCTCCTAGTAAGTCTCTGGCATGCATGAAATGCTCAGCTACTAAGCCATCATGATCATATGCTCTCCCAGTCTTCATCCTGTCAATGGCCTTCCTCACCATCTCAGTGGTGAAAAAAACACATGTGTGCGGGCATGGATCGGGGGGGTCGGGAAGGGGGGGCTGCTCAGGAACTGTGTACAAAGATGATGCATACTGGCCCCAGGCCTCTGTAGAAGTGATGGCAGGGGGGGGGGGGGGGGGGGGGGGGGGGGGCGTGCTCATTAAAGAGCCTCCACACCTCACGTGGATCCTGCTCCAGGCGAGCCAAAAATGCCCTCTTCTTCCGCCGCACTAGGCGTCGGAAGTCAATCTGTGACTGCCTATGAGTGATGTTCCCCAAAAGCACCTCCCTCTGAAGTCTAGCTCTAGTGTCCCGGCACTCCTCATCATACCAACTCAAAGTCACGACCTAGAACTGTAATGGATCCATGCGTCTTGGTGTGGGTGCTTTTGAGGATAGCTTTACTGGAAGAGACATCATCTTTTTACTCAAAGACACACCAAGCCCCTGGGCAATCCATGCCTCACATCAGTGGATACAGATAGGAGACAGCTTACGACAGGAGACACGCTCAGAGCACAGAAGACGAGGCTCGAGGGGAGTGGCAGTGTTATTTAGAGAGGATTTGCAACCATTGATACATATAGCCCACAGGGATGAGCAGGCTAGGTACATGTGGGTGAGATTGAAAGCAGATATCTCTACATTGCTATTTGCTACTTTCCCCCGAGTACGTCGGTCTATGCATCACCCAGAGAACAGTCCCCCTTTTCTATTTTGGATGATGACATATGCGAGTTCTCTAGAGATGGTGACATTATCATTCTAGGGGACTTCAATGCTAGGACTGCCCATCACCAGACAGTGTTTTATGATACTTCAGAGGAGATGCTGAGAGAGCTAGATGTTGTAGAGACGGGCCTGTCCAGACTATCACACGATGCCAAATATACTGAGTATGGACGACACCTCATAGACATGGGCACCGCACATGGAGTGGCCATCTTGAATGGCCTATAGAGGTTTCATGCTTCGGGAGGCTTCACATGCTTCCCACACAGACATGGAGCCAGCACAGTGGACTATGTCATGGCACAACTGAGCCTCATCTCTAGTATAGGGAGAGAGCTTGAGAGAGAGGGAGAGACAGGAAGGGAGAGAAGGGAGAGAGGGAGAGACAGGGCACAGGCTAGAGCTTGATAGGGCTAGGTAGATACTAGATAGTAAGATACATAAGGCTAGAGCTTGTGGCATGTGCACAATGCCTTGTCACTTGTGAAGGTAAGGGTTGAGGGGGGTTATATTTTATAGGGGAGAGCTAACTTTTAGAAAAACTAACCTCCCAAAAATTTGCCTGTTTATGACTATTGACCGGAAAATGGTATGTTGACTGGAATCTAGCCGTCCAGCAAGCCGTCTGTCAATTCCGTCCGTTCCAAGGCGTTTCGGCCGTCCCATTCCGGTTTGACATCTATATCCGGAACGGCCAGAAGTTCCTAGGCGTTCGAGACATCCCCCAACCCCTGGAACGTTGTTCCGACGTTCCAACCTCCTTGTCAGGCGTTGCTCTGGGTGCATCATGACACTCAAACAAAATTTACACGCGGATATCCTCATAAATAGATAGGCACACACTACGACCTTTCTCTCCATAGCCAGCCCATGGACCACCATAACTTTTATGGACTCCCTCTTGGACTCGTTGCCAGAATTCAACAAAGTGACAATCAGTTTGGCAACGCCCTTTGAGAGAAAGAAATCAATCGAAATTTCAATAAATGAAAAAGTATTTCCCTCAAAGATTCTACTAAGGGCATCAGCTACCATATTGCTAGTGCCTTTACGGTAGCGTATCTTGAAATTGAACTCCTGCATGAAAACCTTGCCTTTTGACCTCGAAGGTCGGGTTGATCACATAGATATTTCGAAGAGTGGTGGTCCGTCCATACTATGAAGTGGGCACCATAGAGGTAATGGCGCCAAACCTTCAAAGCATGAATGGTCGGGCTGATCACAGATGTAACAGACTTGGACACTCCAAGTCAAGAATCTACCACGACACGGCAGGAATTCACTTCAAAACAGTTCACAACTAGATTCGACACCGGCCCAGCGGAGTTCCATGCCAAGAGGTATTGGCCCCAAAGACTGGCGCCCCTTTCGGTATTTCTTTTTATATTAATCTCTCTTAGACTCTACGTCCAGATGCTATGCAGAAAGAGCCCCCTTGGGTTCTTAATAACAGTTACAAGGGTTGCTAAAAGCAGAGCCCCAAAAGCATCAAAATCAAAAGCTTCCTTTTTAAAGTTCTTAAAATAAAGCAACTTTAAAAGCTTCTCCAAAATAAAGAAAAGCCCAAAAGCTGCCCTAAAAATTGCGTAGGATTTTTTTCAGCTTTTGGTCACGCAAATCAGCCACATCAGCATCCCGTACGGCCTGCCGCTTTTCCCGCCGGATTTTGCACTGCGTTTTGCGGGTGTCCGTACACTGTTGCCACGTCAACCTTTTTGCGGGAATTCCGGAACTGCCAGTGTGTGTGTGTGTGTGTACTGCTCGCTACCACTTCACTGGTTTGTGCCATATCCCCCTCTTGAAAGCATTGTAATCGCCCTCGATTACTCCTGCAAAAGAGACACAAGCCATAAACTGTCTTAGCAGACACTGACTGCTAGTACCGACGCACTAGGGACACACATCTAGCACATGTACCAATCGACAGTCACATCACACGACATCACAGGACATCACTTGACATCATAGGATATCACATGACAAATCACATTCAAAATTCATTCGGATCTCAGACCATGATTAATCGGCAACGTATTTAGCAATCACATCTAGATCCACTCGAGACCTCATAGATGCCCGATTGACTAATCCTTATTGCAATCACGTCTATCGAAATCGTTCAGACCGAAATGCTGCAGTCATTTCGTCTATCTGTTCCTGCACTTAAACAAGTCAAGTACAAATCAGTATCGGGAATTCTAGTTCATAAAGTGACATACAACAGAATACTGTCAGCTCATAGTATCCATGAAACTCAAAAGAGACATCAGTGACTTTAGTATCAAAAATCGGGGCAATCTGTTGACAAAGGAGTCGAGCGACTCCCCTCTCGTGCATACCCGCTGCACCAAATTCCGCCCAACCTGAGTTCGGGGTTCCATTTGGAATAGACTATGCTAAACCAAATGCTTCGAGGTAAAGATTCACAATCTCAGGAGTATCAGCCACGTCCTCCTCCATTCACTTCGCATCCCATGCGGAGCAGGTCTTGAATTTAACCAAGAACCGTCTTATCGCTTTACCTTTTATCTTTCTGTGCCAATATCTGTTCTGGAACGAGTATATGCTCGTTTTCCTCCAATTCGGGTTGCTCATTTGGCTACCCATCATCGGGCACATTGCCATCAGCCACGTCCTCCTCCATTCACTTCGCATCCCATGCGGAGCAGGTCTTGAATTTAACCAAGAACCGTCTTATCGCTTTACCTTTTATCTTTCTGTGCCAATATCTGTTCTGGAACTGTTCTGGAACTGTTCTGGAACGAGTATCTGCTCGTTTTCCTCCAATTCGGGTTGCTCATCTGGCTACCCATCATCGGGCACATTGCCTTTAAAAGACTTCAAGAGACTCACATGAAAACATTGTGAAGTCTCCAAGTGTCGCACAGCTTCAGTCTAAAGGAGACATCATTTATCTTTTCGGAAATCTGGAAAGGTCCATAGTATCTTATGCTAAGCTTTCGAGAAAGCCGCTCTTTTCCCTTTTTCTTTCCCAAGCGTGCCTTCTCAAAATGTAAGAGCACCCAATCGTTCTTCTTCAATTTCAAATCACAACGATGTCGATTTGTTGCCTTCTGAGATTTCTGCAAAGCCTTCGGGACCAAGGCTAAGTCCCTCGTGAACTGGTCGGCTTCAAAGAAAAATCTTACCTTTGGTGCTAAGGAAGGGTGAAACCTTCGTAGCAAATTCAATAATCTCAAATGGCACCTTCCCCATCAAAGAGTTAATCGTGTTTCTGTAGGCATATTCCACCAAAGGTGAAAACCCTTTCCCATGCAGTTTCAGATTCAAGGGGGGGAAAGGGATGGATGGGAAAGGGAGGGGAAGTCTAGGCCAGTGGATTGATTGGGGGGGTACACGATGGTGGCGTGCACGATGGTGGCGTGGGGGTGAGGTTGCGGGCAGGCGAGCGGGGGTACGTGCACAGCAAAGCAGCGAGCGTGAGCACCTGGGGAATGTTCCCATTAGTACCAAGCCTTATATATATCTTGTAGCTTTACTCAGTCTACTATTCACAATCAGCACTCCACCTCTAGTCTATAGAGTTGAGCCTCAACACTCCATGTATTGGAGTCACTAGTGCTTAATCTGGAGCTGAGTGTGATACCAGAGAGACACCACTGTATCTCATATCCGGTATGGAGCATTGAGGCTTGTTGTTCATCTAAACTGTATTGGTTCACTGCTTACTGTTGTACTTTTCTTTTTTCAAAAACTCAGGCCTATATAATATGTTGTTTTGAGGAGGAAAGGGTGTTTGGCCAAGGCCAACAAAATTGTGAGCTGTAGCTTGCCAATATTAAGTCTCACAATTGACATTGGCAACCTAGCTACTACCTTTTGCTTGTCATTGGGCTTGCTGACCCTGCAAATTTCTCTCTTTTGTACCCACTAGCATCCTTGACATGCTGAGCTTCTCAAATGGCCCACCATTTTCAATCCTACTAGTTGGCTCTCCTCAATTCAAAGCTCTCTAATGCACTGAACAAACTAAAGCTTTGTGACTTGATAGAGACAATCTCCCCATATCACCACTTTGGCATGTCACGTGTGCACGTACTCCCAATGTCAGGCTGTCAGCACCATAGTAAATAGAGTGGCTCTATATTCAGAAACAAGCATATAAATAACGGGTGCAACAAGTGAATGCTCTTTCCTCAGTTTTCAGCGTGTTGTTTGTTCAAGAACCTGAAAGCATCAGTGTACATTCTGATTGTATCTTCTATATGTCCATGCTCCAGCAAGATATGCTCTGCATCCTATGGCTTAAAAGCAAAACAAATGGAGAATTACGGACATATTATTGATAAAAATCAATTATGAGTCAATAAATTAGAGCAATGCCAAACAAAATCAAATACACAACCAAAAAAGTGATTATCGTGCTATAATCCTTCATTCCCTAGTGTTGTTTTTCTCACACGTATTATGAATGGAAAAAGAATTTGTGCTGACCCTTTACCTTCCATTTCTCTGAAAGGACCTTCAAATTTGCTTGCAATGAATACACATGTCTCTCATTTTGCTCAGGTTCCTTTGAAATAAATTGCATCCGCTTGTTAACCTGATTACGAAATACTAATTAAATAAAGAGAAAATGGAAGCAAATTCAACTCTACCGAACAACAAGAGAAATCAAAGAAAGAGAAAATGGGAGCAAGAAATTTCAACACACCTTCCTAAGATAGTCGGAACGACAAACCTCTCCTAACAAGGCATAGGAATGCTGAGCACAAAAATGTTTTCCTCTTTGCAAACACATGTTTCCAAGCTGCACAGCCGCAAGTGTTAGTATTGAATAAAAAAAGTGTCCTTTTTGTTGGTCATGAATATATAAGAGAGATACAAATTATGAAAATTGTTTTGAAAATGTTTATGATGGCTGTCATATCCTGGGGCGGGTGAACAGGGGAAGGTTCAAGAAAGGGCGGGGGGTTTGTTGTGTGTGTTTGTGGGGGGAGGACAAACCAAGGAAGGGGTATTTTGGGAATTTAGGAAAATTTGAAGGGCATTTTGGGAATTTATGACAATATATAAGGGATTTTTGATATTTGAAGGATATTTTGGGAATTTCCACAAATTAGAGGGGTATTTTGGTAATTTTCCCTAGTATAATTTGAGTTCTTTTTTCTTGGTATAATTTTCTTGTTCAAGAAAAGGAAAAGAAAAGAAAAGTAGCTCATATCTTTAACTTAAAAAACACCAATGCATCAAGGTCACCACTTGGCAAAAGCTTGACAAGCTGGGGCTTTTGAAAACATCAGAATTTTAAACTTCTCTTGCTAGTCGTAGAGATATATTTTATCTCCTCAAACTAGTACTTTAGTAGTAAGCAATAGCATTTGTGGTCAATCTGGCATTGACCAGACATCCATATTGATTAAAATGATAGACAAACCTTACCTGTTTCCACAAGAACTTTGTCTCCACTGTAAGATCAACAGGCTCTAATCCAGAGAAAGCATGGTCAAAATCAGATTTTTCCAAAGCCAAACCAATATCAATCAATGCTTCATCAAGCTCATAAGAAACCTGTTCAAAAGAACCACAAAGCGCCCTATTTGATAATCATTCATACAAGAGAAAGTTAAGGTTAGAGGCAGTAAATGGATAACAACAGGATGCACTAGACAAGAAGCAGCAGGCACTAGTAAGAAGAAATGTCTCATCAGTACATACAGTATTAAAACCTTCATAAACCAACACTTCCGTCTGTCCATGGAGCCGGCGAACACCTTCCAAATCTCCCTAATCAAGCAAATAAATCCAGTCGTTTGTACAATGGTAGCAACAACCGAATTAATGCTAATGGGGCATTTGAGCAAACCTTCAAAGAGAACCTTGTCGCATGCTGGATATTTTGGATGCTATACCATATGTACAAGGTGCACTGACTCTGAAAGGGGCAAAAAACACAAGCTAGTAAATGAAACTGTATAGAAACGAAAGATAACAAGTCATACTAAGAAAAAGACAAGAAAATCTATTACTAAATTCAAGAGCCTCATCAAACATCCCTGAGACATTCTGGTTCAGTAGACTTAGAATGCAATGTTCTGTCACAGAGCAATCAGAAATACGTACAAACAATCAACAACTATCTTAACATAAAACTTGATATCATATAAACAGTTTCTAGCTGATTGATATGATGCATTTACCCTGCATGTTTCAAGCAGGGTTTTGCGCTGGAGGTGGCTTGGGTGAATGCATGTTTAAGAGAAGCCTGCCATGATCAATGCTCTTCTGTTCCATGTGAACCACTATTGTGTCAGAACCACCGCCTTAATCCCACTCCAGATGTCCAAACGCACTCCACCTGTGGACCCATGGAGACCATATATATTTCTCTTGTATGACTCTAAATCTGCCTGCCATGTGTGACAAAGCTTACCTAAACCCTTATCTGCTCAAGATACAAATGTCACCGCATAGTTGCCAAGAAAACAGTTTCTTCCCGAAAGATCTTGAGGAAACGTTTTTGAAACCTTGTAGTTGCATTTCATTGAAAACCAAAATTTTCACTTGTGTGGTAGACATGTATTTTCAATAAAGTTTCATTGAATTTCATTCAACTAAGCCATAAGTTCTTAAGCACATAATACACCTAATTTGTGCCTAAATTGGACATTTTGTGCAATGTGCACAATCATTTAGTATCCATGTATGTCAAAGTTTATCTTGAAGTTTTTACAAAACCTATCGGAGGGCGTTTCAAACATGGATCGAACCTCCCAAGACCTGAGACCCGTTTTGAAACTCCATGGCTACTATGCAACAGTGCAGCCTATCGGTTAGATATCTTGGGATCGGTTGAACACAGAAGGTAACAGACAGTGACAATCAACTTGGGAGCTTCTCAATCTACCATGTCCACAATCGAGGAGCCTTTTCTGGTGGGTCAAGCTTTACTCATAAAATAGTGGGCACAAAAGAAGAAGGTAGCACTAAGAGAGCATTCAAGAAAATCCACCTTTAAGTGGATAGCCAGTCGCCTCAATCGCAGGGCATACAATCCTAAAACCGAGGTTTATAGATTATTTCTAGGGCTCCTCCACAAATCCACAACAACATGCCATGCATGAGAAGCGTGACGATAAGAGTCCTTGTTCGCGTCTCTTCATCAATAATCTCCGAGCCATTTCCTAAGTCCACCACCCTCAGATAGTGGTTGAAAGACAGCTGAAAATCAGGGCACATTGAAGAAGTCAAATCACCATATGTACCACGTGGAAGATAACCCCACCATTCAGGGCCACCAACCTGTGAGGTAGGACCCACATCATGATATAGCTAAACGGAAGCCTCTGGAAGGGCACACTGAATTTCAGCAATCCGTGTAGAGACACCCCAGCAAATACCAAACCGAAGGCACTACCTGTTTGCATCACTAGCCCGACTCGAGTATGTCCAAGCCCTTAAAAGATCTCGCAAACAAGTTCCTTGACATTTCCATCTTTGGAGAATGAGCAATAAGAATAATCAATATACTGCTCCCCCATAAGCCTAGCAATTCATTAATTTTCTAAAGAATTTCTGGACTATAGTATGCACATTTAAAGGTTCTTCTCACCAGAATGCACCACATGACTTCTGCAAGCTTAAGTGCACCGCAGTCATATCAACCCATGCTATCATAAAGGTGATACCTCTCATGAAACAAAATAAGCATTTGAAAGGTAAGGCCTCCCATTTTGTGAGCTGAAAGAAAGTACAAAGGGGCACCATGATAGCAGGTCATTTCAGAGTCTATCATGTACAGCCACCAGAACTACCACTTTTCTAATAAAGATAATCTCAACAGCCATATATTCAGTTCTAAAAACTGATTTTGATTGCCTGAAACAGTCTCATGGCCTGAGCATACTTAGAGAAGAACTGAAGAAGAATAACATTCCTGAAAGCACTCACCATGTAAAGCTAAAAATATATGGAATAAACACCCCTGCAGACACACACGAAACAATATATCCACATGAAGAAGATCCATTCATTGCAGGAATTATTTAAAGAAAATCAACTTTATAGCTGTACCTGAGCTATAATGACATTGGTATCAGGTACCCACTGAACAAAATTACAAATATTGAGAAGTGTTGCACATTTCTGCAGTTTGCAATAAGTTCACATAGTAAAAATCCTCATCGTGGGTCAGTAACAACTTTACATCAAAGTGCATTGCACATTCTTATCCAACAAGCTTGTTAAACTCATTATATTGATATCCAGCTAATATAGTGAGGTCATGTTTAACTGGGCTGCCAAATTCCTTTTAGATGCACTTTCATTTGCCATGACAATCTGCATATTGATAGAAATGTATGCCAGGATGCATTAAATAGCACTTTGGTCTTTGATAATCATCTGCTTACTTTAGATATCTACGGAAGTAATAACACAAAACAAAGCTGCAAAAACTCAATACACAGAAAAACCAGAAACCGCTAAGCATTTCTCAATTTCCCAATCACTGTTTACACACCAAAAGATGTTTGCTATCCGTTGGTGGCTCTTTATGCAATACATGTGTGGTTGGTTCCAATGGTCAGATCATCTTCATCATCCACTTGTATGGTCGAGTGTCTTCAGTCTCTTGAGTTCATGCACAGCGCGTCTGCACGGTCCCTGCACATTGGAGCCTCGACACCCCCATTGTACCCTTGAGTCCTAGGCTTGGAGCTCAGTGTGCTCCCAGCCAGAGTCTGTATGGTTCTATGAGTTTGTCGAGTTCCACTGAGTTCTGAGTCGGTTGTACTTTGAGTTGTTGTTCCATTTCAATGTGATTTTCTCTTTCTATTGGAGTGAGGTTTCCTGCATACTTCACTAAGGAGCACCCACTGTAGAGAGCACGCCACACTTTCCCTGCTATAGGTGCTCTCATTTTGGCATGCCCGCTGGGACGTCAAATGAAGTCTCACTCCACTGTACTCAGTGCATACTTGGTTCGGGAGCTAGTTGCTGCAGCCCTCGCATGGTCTGGTCTAGTCTGCTTGTGTGGTCCAGTTTGCTCTAGTCTAGCTTCGCCTTGTCCTGGTCTAGTCTCCCTCGTCCCCATCTAGCAGGAGTGGTCTAGCCGAGTCTACCTGGTCCAGTTGGTCTAGACGAGGTCTAGACCATCCAGCCAGTTCAAGGTCTTCGTACCCAGAGCTTGGGTGGGGGGTTGTTACTGCATGACACATACAAGGCAGTGTAAGGATAGGCAAAGTCCTTTACTAAGCCCTTTGAAGTA
Organism: Adiantum capillus-veneris; assembly: GCF_014529385.1. NCBI lineage: Eukaryota > Viridiplantae > Streptophyta > Polypodiopsida > Polypodiales > Pteridaceae > Adiantum > Adiantum capillus-veneris. Next base: position 124,480,780 of record NC_140940.1, read on the forward strand.
CTACCACAAAAAGCGCCAACCTTTTGTGCCGAGTATAAGTCCTCCACCCACGTAACCTCTTCCCTCCCACGCATCTACCTCCACTCCCTTCAACCAGTTCTTCACCTCTTCGGTTCACCTTCCCTAGTACAGTTCTCACCCACTGTGTTACAGCAACCTCTTGAGCAACACGGCGACACGCTTAGGAGCAGACAGCCATGGGGGAGATGACAAGAGCGTTCTGGTTAACATGAACATAAAGTTCCCGACTTTCAAAGGTCTCTCCACCCACGATGCAGACGACCATGCTAGGAGATTTGTATCCCTCTGCAAGGGTCATGGCCTCAACAAAGAAGACACCTACCTAGTGCTCTTCCCGTCAACCGTGGATGGCTTAGCAGATAAATTATAGAGTTAGGTTGCAGAGAACCACTTCACTACTTGGGCAACACTAAGGCAGCAATGATGTGAAGCTTTTAGACCAGGTGACTTCCAAGAAAAAGCTTTAGATGAGTTGGCTAACCTGATGCTCCAGCCAAATGAGACTTTTGCAGAACTCATGACCAGAACAAAGTCTTTGGTCGCCAAGCTTCCCCAACAACCAGGCGAATTTATGGTCACAAGAAGTTGGTAGAGAAGGCTCTTCCTAAGAATTCTCAACAAAAGCTCTGAGAGAGTCTCTGACCTACAACCACTCTGGAGGACTTTGTCGCTGATGCTACTAGGTTAGAGGAGGCAAGGAAGCTGTTCAACGACTCTCCTCATGTAGAGGCTGCCTATGTACCCTGGGAACGTCCATCTGACCCCTTGACTTCTCTACGCAGGGAAATTGAAGCATTGAAGTTACAGCGTGCTCTTCAAGAGGAGAGATCTTTCTTTGACAAGAGAAGCCTCCACATCAAGAGGCTTTGGACTAAATCAAGCGGGAGCTCGAAGCTCAGGGCTTAGCAGGAGCCTAAGCACTGCATGATTGGGGAAATGATGCAATGTGGATATATATTCCTGGCTCCCCAATGAAACCCATTCAACTTGAAGGAGGGATGGATCTAGTAGTGCAGCATAGTTCTTCGTCAATGGAATCCAACCCTGAACTAGAACTGCCTACTCCACCTGACGGGTCAGAAGAAGATCTATTGGAGTGGTTGAAAGCTACCAAGTCTATGCCTTGATATGGGGTCTTCAATCTTTGCCTAAGGATACACCCTCTTACAATGTTCTACAATAATTGAGCCTAGTGAGCAGAGCCAACAGTAAGTGTGGAGGTCACAGAGACTAATAACTATGCTCTCTTGATGGAAGCCGTTGGACCTGGTGAGCCTCTAGAGAATAATAGGGATGGCGGGTGGTTAGTTACAGTTGGTCTAGAGTTCACACTATGCGAACTCTCACTTGGCTCGCCTGGGCAGTGACACGTCGCAAGTGATACAGATGGTGGTTTAGTGGACACCATCACCAGATCACCACCACCTCAGATTGGAGATAGGCTTAGCTGGATTGGGCTATTTTGCTAGCCGTTGGTGGCTCTTTATGCAATACACATGTGTGGTTGGTTTCAGTGGTCGGATCATCTTCATCATCCACTTGTGTGGTAGAGCATCTTCAGTCTCTTGAGTTCATTCACCGTACGTCTACACCGTCCCTGCAATTGGAGCCTCGACACCCCCATTGTACCCTTGAGTCCTGGGCTTGGAGCTTGTAACAGGCTACAGTGTCACTTTCACTAGACACACAGTTAGTACAGTTGGTCTGGTTTGGTTCACACTGGACGGACTCCTGGGCTGGGAGTGACACGTGGCAAGATACGGACGGTGGTCTAGTGGACATCGTGGCCAGGTCACCACCACCACTCAGTTTGGAGATTGGCTTAGGTGGCTGACATTTCTGAGCCGTTGGTGTATTATCTTCTAGCTCTATGGTCCAACGTCGTCGTTAGGAGTAGAGAGTCTATACACACAGCACGTCTTCACCATCCCTGCACATTTGAGTCTCGACACCCCATTGTACCTATGTGTCCTAGGTTGGAGCTGAGTGTGCTGCCACGCCAGAGTCTGTATGAGTTCTTTGAGATAGTCGAGTCATATGTTGTGATTTGCTGTTGTTGTGTCTCTGTGAGCTCAGTTGTTTGTCTATTGTTCCTTGTTTTTTCAGTCTGTTTGAGTGAGATTGTCACGCAGATTTCACTGAGGACAACCCACTGTAGAGAGCACGACACACTATCTGCGCTACAGGTGCTCTCATCTTGGCGATCACGGTGGGACCTCAACTGAAGTCTCATTCTCTCTTGAGAATACAAACAGTGAAGCTACTGGCTTTTTACCTAGCTTCGCCTACCTTGCCTTGCACTGTGTGGTCTGCTGGTCTAGTCTCCTCTCGCCCTGGTCCAACTGGTCTAGTCCTCTCCCGCCCTGGTCCACCAGCCCTCTTCCCTGGACTAGTCCTTCCTCGACCGTCCTCCTCGTCCTTGGTCCAGCCTAGGTGACTACTTGCCTGGTCTAGTAGAGTCTAGACCTGTCTTCAGCCAGCTAGAGCAATTAAGGGTCTTCTAGCCCTAAGCTGTATTTGGTTGAGCTTTGGTTGGATTTGTGGTCGCTACATGACACATACAAGGTGGTCATTCGAGCGTCAAAGTGCACTACTAAGTCCTCTACAGTACTACACAAGAAGAAGACCCTTGGTACCTAGTAGAAGTCCATCAACCTCATGACCCATACCTCCACATACGACATCACCCATTCCCCCATCCGGTTCCACATCTTCCAGGTCACCTTCCCCAGTAAAGCTCTCTCCTATTTTGTTACACCAGGCTATTGAGCAACGGGCTCTTGAGCAAGAGACCATGGAGGCGTTGGCTAGTGTTTTGGCCAAGGTAAACATCAAGTTTCCTACCTTCAAGGGACTCTCTTCAGAAGATGCAGACAACCATGCAAGAAGGTTTGTATCTCTCTGTAGGGGTCGTGGTCTTAATAGAGAAGCCCCCCCCCCCCCCCCCCACCCCCCCCCCCCCCCCCCCCCCCCCCCCCCCCCCCCCCCCCCCCCCCCCCCCCCCCCCCCCCCCCCCCCCCCCCCCCCCCCCCCCCCCCCCCCCCCCCCCCCCCCCCCCCCCCCCCCCCCCCCCCCCCCCCCCCACCCCCCCCCCCCCCCCCCCCCCCCCCCCCCCCCCCCCCCCCCCCCCCCCCCCCCCACCCCCCCCCCCCCCCCCCCCCCCCCCCCCCCCCCCCCCCCCCCCCCCCCCCCCCCCCCCCCCCCCCCCCCCCCCCCCCCCCCCCCCCCCCCCCCCCCCCCCCCCCCCCCCCCCCCCCCCCCCCCCCCCCCCCCCCCCCCCCCCCCCCCCCCCCCCCCCCCCCCCCCCCCCCCCCCCCCCCCCCCCCCCCCCCCCCCCCCCCCCCCCCTCCCCCCCCCCCCCCTCCCCCCCCCCCCCCCCCCCCCCCCCCCCCCCCTCCCCCCCCCCCCCCCCCCCCCCCCCCCCCCCCCCCCCCCCCCCCCCCCCCCCCCCCCCCCCCCCCCCCCCCCCCCCCCCCCCCCCCCCCCCCCCCCCCCCCCCCCCCCCCCCCCCCCCCCCCCCCCCCCCCCCCCCCCCCCCCCCCCCCCCCCCCCCCCCCCCCCTCCCTCTCCGAAGGACTCCCTTGAATTGTCTGGAAGTGGATTCTCAATTGGATTCTTCTTGCCGAGCTCTCAAGCGTTAGCCTTCTCGTCCGCCCTTCTCCTTCAGAAAGCCGACACTAATGGAGGCTCATGCTCCACCCCAGAGGGACTCCTCCGAAGCCCCCTCGCCCGACTCTGCTGAGCCCACCATTTGACTTGCTCTGACAGAGCAAGCGAGCCTTGCCGCAGAGGTAGAACGCTTGCAGGCGACTTCTGTCATTTGCAAGGTTCTCCGCACTCGTCCCAGCAGAGGAGAGCTGCGAGATCTTCTCCAGGCCCGCCTCCTCGCAGAGGTGGGCAAGATCTTGGATATCCAAATTCTCGGACGGGGGTACTACCAGATCGAGTTCGAGACCTCCGAGATGGCTTCCAAGGTCATAGCTATGAGTCCACTGGCCATCCGAGCAGCACGCGCCCACTTTCGACAGTGGCGACATGGTTTTGACTCGACTTCGGATGTGCTAGTAGAGCAGGCAGACATCCCCATCTCACTCTGCTTTTCGGGTTTACGGAGTGAGTACCTACCACTTCTCTCCAGGATTGGATCCGCCATCGGGACTGTCCTAGAGACACCTCGTACGGCAGCATCAGTAGTTGCCAAGGCGGCTGGCATCCCCTCAGTTCGAGTTTTGGTCAGACATACCCACACGCTCCCGAAGGTCATCCTTCTGCCTCGGGTGAGTCGGGGTTGGTTTAGACAGAGTGTGGAGTACTCGGGTCTCCCGAACCAGTGCTTCATTTGCAGAAAGATGGGCCACCTAGCGAAGGCCTGTCCACGGAGGAGGCCACGACCTGCACCTCAGCCTCCTTGCCAAGGCTGGTGGGCCGTAGCCACAGCCAGCAGCACAACACACAAATTCAGAGTCACCCTCCAAGCCTGGGACTTCAACGGAGGAGGGGTGGCAGCAGGCCCGTGGCCGTTGACGCTAGGGGCCACAACGACAACCTGGCACTCAAAGTGGCCCTCAGGTGCCTACTCAACAACAGTGGGTTCCCATGGGGAACCACTTTGGTCCTCTTGAGCAGGAGGAGCCCCCTACGCCAGCCTCCACCTCCGCTTCACCCTCGCCAACCGCCCCCCCTTCAGAGTTCCCCTCCTCCTCCTCATCCCCCCCCCCCGCTCCCATCCACTCCCCACCTCGCCCCTATACCTCTTTCGCCCCACCCCGCTTTTCCTCCCCCCCCCCCCCCCACCCAGCTCCTTCTCCCCCCTCTCCTGCTCCAATTCTACTGTCGACTCAAGAGACTGGTCCCTCACCGGCGGCTAGGAGATCTCTTGGCAGCGCCTTTGCCATGAGTCGCCTACCGAGAGAGGGTCAGCCCTTCTTACGGCCCCCTCTGCAGATTCAGACATCTTCCCTTGCAGCTATCCCTCGTGGTCTGACGAACATTAACCTCCGACGCCGCTGGGATTTCTTCGACTACGGGTTCACTCGCTTTCTCGGCGATTCCGCAGCAGACCACGAGGCAGCCTGCTTAAGGGACCATGCTTTGTACCTCGTTGCTAGGAAGACAGAGGCCTTGGACTCAGCAGTTGGTTTCTCCTTCTCCCTCTGTGGTAGGACCGAGACAGAGTGGCCCCTCGACTCAGTGGTGGGATGGTTGCATACACAGGTTCTCGAGTTCTCTAACCACATGGGAGAACTTCGAGTTACAGATTTGCTGCAGACTTTGTGGCCATTGGCAAAGTTTGCGGTGACAACCCCAGACTCAGCAGGATGTAGACACATTCTAGTGTCCTTTTTTGCTGATACACTGTCTTTGCCTTGCTATCTATACATTCATGAGGACTCCTGGACAGAGGAGGTTGCTTTACGCACGGCTCGCTCTGGTTGGGCTGGGGCTAAGCACTCACTACAGTCTCGCCTATCTAGAGGACGCTCGGATGCGGATTACTCCACATCCAAGCCAGCCTCGAAAGATAGCCCGTTTTGTTGCTGCGGCAGCATCTGTTCTCTCTCGCTCCCCATGAGGATCGTCTCGTGGAACGTGTAGGGACTAGGTGGGCCCCAGTTTCAGCGACAGCGGGGCCGATTGCGTCAGGACCTTCGGCGTTTCCTTGTCAGAGGAGAGATTGATCTCCTTATGCTACAGGAGCACCATCTGTCTGAGAGCCGCATTCGGCGATGTGGTCAGATTTTGCGTGGACGATATGATACCTTTTGGTTAGCTGCTTTTGGACCTAGAGGCATCCAGGGTGGGGTATGTATGACTATTGCGGACTCATTGTAGCAAGCCATTGTGGGCAGAGGGATTATTGTGCCATGCAGGGCTCAGTGGAGTACTATGCAGGTTCAGGGTGGCCTTGTCGGCCTCCTGAACATCTATGCGCCCAATGTGGCAAGTGCTCGTGCAGAGTTTTGGTTACAGATTGTTAAGTCTTTGCCACAGGTTGACCAGTGGTGTGTAGGAGGGGACTTCAACATATTGGAGGACCCTTCTCACAGGATTGGAGGCAGCCATGCTACTGTGCATGGAGTCGAGTTAGCAGCTTGGGAGAGGTTGTGTATTACTTTGAGGGTCTCGGATACATGGCAACGCTCTGGCTTTGTGAGGCCTCCAGAGAGTCTTGATTTCTCTAGGTCAGACCGCAGAGTGGGAGGAGTGAATCTATCGCGGATAGATCGCTTCTACACTAGTGACCACTTCAGTGACTTGGGGGATCAGTGGACATCCTGGCACGGACATCCTTATCGGACCATGCACCAGTGATCCTCACGAAGGCAGACAGGCAGAGGAGTGGGAGCACGAGGCTTCGTATCCCAGAGCGGGTGTTCTTGGACTCAGCACTCAGAGAGAGGGCTGAGGCTCTCTGGACAGAGGGCATGGACAGCCAGGCTCCACCTGCAGACAGAGTGGCCTCAGGCCTAGCTTAGCTTAGCCACTTTTTTCTCCAGGAGTCTCTGGCTCGACGGGCTGCACCGAGAGAGCAGGATGCAGGAGCAGCATCCAGATAGTCCATGGTTGGAGGAGCAATTACAGCAGGCTTGACAGGAGCTTGCTTGCACAGAGGAGAGGCGTCATGAGTTTGCCTTTCACCGACAAGCATCTCAGTGCACTTGGGTGGGAGACAGAGTGACGGGTGCTTTTTTTGAGACAGTGGGACCTCGGCACTCGCATGCCAAGGTCAATCAGTTGTGGAGACCCGATGGGTCAGTTGTTTGTGAGCCGGAGGATAAGTGTGCAATTGCTACTGACTTTTACAGTGAGTTACTGTCGGCTGAGCCCCAGTCTGAGCCTCAGTCAGAGTGGCAGGATGCATGCAGGGAGCAGCTTTGGGCACAGATGCCTTGTCTTGTGACTGACGAGATGCGCCAGAGGCTAGAGATGTCTCTTCAGCTTGAGGAGCTACACACGGCTCTTAGGGCCCTCCCTCATGGTAGCTGTCCAGGTGAGGATGGGCTCGCTCCCAGCTTCTTCTTGGAGTACTGGGACCTGCTTGGCCCAGATCTTTGTAGTGCCTTTCAGTACATTCTACACACAGGAGTGATGCCGGATAGCATGAGTGAGGGCCTGATTTACCTCATTCCAAAGGAGGATGGCTCCTTGGATGAGATTCGACAGTGGCGCCCCATCACCATCCTCAACTCAGTCTACAAAATTCTTGCCAAGGCTCTGAGTTTGAGGATTCAGCCACATTTGGAGAGCCTTATAAATGGGACTCAGACAGGTTTTGTCAAGCAACGCAGTATCCTTGACAACATCGTCACTTTCTGGGAGGCTTATGCCGTTGCACGGCTCCGTGGGGACGAGCTTGTGATTCTTCTTCTCGATTATGAGAAGGCATGCGACAGAGTTGACTGGGACTTTCTAGAGGGCACTCTACGTAGGATGGGCTTCTCAGATGCTTGGATCACAGGGGTGTCATCTTTGTACAGACACACTCACATTCAGGTGCTTTTCGCAGGAGGTAGAGATGAGCGCTTCATGCTCACACGATCGGTCAGGCAAGGTTGTCCTCTTGCCCCCTTTCTCTTTCTCTTCTATGCGGAGGTAATGAGCAAATTTTTCGTGTCACAGCAGGTTGGTCTGAGGGGCTTAGCACTCCCTATACGGGGAGATGAGCTTTTGGACGCTGAGTTTGCCGACGACTCAGCCTTGTACTTAGAGGGCCAGGAGGCCAATTTACACAGATGTGAGCAGGCTTTGGAGACCTTCTGCTGTGCATCGGACGCACTGATAAACAGGAGAAAGACAGTGGCTTTCTCAGTTTTGGTAGTGCTCCTGTGCCAGATTGGATGCCAGGAGAGGGTTTCAGGTGGATTCCTCCAGGGACTGCAGTTCGGTACCTGGGTTGTCAGGTTGGTTTGGATTTGTCCCCTGAGCAGCAGATTGCTCCTCTTCTCCTGTCGATCAGGAGAAAGCTGTTACATTGGAGCTCAGCACGACTTTCGCTGTCTGGTAGAGTAGTAGTTGCCAACCAGGTGTTGTTGGCGACTATGTGATACATCACTTCTTACTGGATCTTCTCGAGTTCTTGTATCAGCCAGGTAGAGAGGCTGATCAGGAACTTCCTTTGGTCTGGTCGCGACAGTCAGATTGCCCGAGCCAAGGTGGCTTGGTCGGTCATCACACTTCCTTGTTCTCAGGGAGGGCTTGGAATCATTGATCCAGCACAGCAGAGCAGAGCCCTTCTTGGGAAGTTCGTCGTCAGAGGACTTCTTCCAGGCGAGGACCCCTCGAAGGAGTTCTTGCTGCAGAGGCTTCGTGCTAGGGTGCCTCAGTCAGGAGGCCCTTGGCAACCTTCGACCAGATGGATCTTTACAGAGTTGCGCTGAGTTGGTTTGAGCAGGAAACTGGAGGACCGATTCGCTGTGAGTTTACTTCGATCTTCGGAGCTCTTACGGTGTGGCCTAGAGCAGAGACAGCCGACGTGCACGGAGGAGCGCCTACGGCAGCCCCTCGTCTGGAACCTCATGGTTAGCACTCAAAGAAGCCACTTGGTTGGGAGTCGGCCTCATGTTTCTTGGGGTCCCATGGCAGCAGGTCCAACGCGCTCTCTAGGTGACTGGTTAGAGTTTGCAGGTTTGTCAGAGGAGGTGCAGGGTGCCCAGCTAGAGGGCATGAGAGGGGTGCAGAGCATGTGTCAGGACATCTCAGAGTCAGTTCCAGCTGAGTGGCTCACGCCTCTCGAGCCAGTAGCACCCCAGTGGATGGGAGCCTTCACACGACTGGAGGTTCTCATTTCAGTCAAGGCCTGCTCAGAGACTATCCCAACCCTGTTCTTCGAGCTTCAAGGTGGGGGACGATTACAACGAGTTGTAGTAGAGGCCCCGCAGGTAGCAAAGTGCTGTTTCCAGAGGATCCGAGTTGTGGGCATCTGTGGGAGGACTTGCGTCATAGACCCTGACCCAGCAGCTCTTGAGACTAGACACTGGAGGCTATGGGCTTGGGAGTGTTGTCCACTGGCACGACTACAATGGGATCCTGGTGAGTGGCTATGGAGGGACCCCTTCTCTTCTGCAGACCGCCCAGGAGTCCCCTTCTTTCAGTACATTGTTCGGCTTGGACGTCATATACTTGCAGCAAAGAGAGAGGCCCGCCCCGCTGCAACACGTCATTGGCAGGAGGAGGGCCTCACAGTCGAGTTCTTGGCAGCCTTTTGGCAGAGGCTGTGGGACTCCAGACAGCCGAGGCGCGTCGCTTTGTTCCAGTGGCTGGTTGCAAACAGAGCCAAAGCAGTAGGGAGCTGGCTTGTACATAGTGGTCTCTCGGCCGCATGTGCAGCCTGTGACCAGTTGGTGGAGAGTGAGCTTCACTGTCTTTGGGACTGTCCCTGGACCCAGCAGGTGTGGCTACGAGTTCTTCGGCTGATGCTTGCCCTCTCCACGGATCGACAGTACACTTGGGGGGCAGCGGCTTGGTTCACCCTCACGGGCCAGACACTTCAGTTTGAGCTATCTTCCACCAGCAGGATGATAGTGATGCAGGGGGGTGCAGTGAGAGAGAGGAGTGTTGGGAGCTCATCAGTGGCTTAGCTCTCTAGTTCATCTGGCAGGCCCGCTATTTCCGCATCTTTGAGGCTCGCCCTGTGCCACCAGCAGAGACTGTTTGTGACTTTTGGCTAGAGCTGATCCATACTCTCACAGGACAGCTTGAGGGACTACAGGGCAGCTGCGACCGCATGCGGGAGTGCCGCGAGGCTTTCCTTCGACTCTGGCGCCCTAGGCCTTTCTACACCATAGTCCAGGGGGTGCTCAGATGGCACTACTGTCCACCTGTGTGGCTCTTCCCTCCTTCCATCTCTTGATTTAGCCTCATTGTATATATGCTGCTTTTTCATTGGGAGAGTCTCCCCATCATGCTTGTTGTAGCCCTCTCTTGCAGAGGTGGATGTAGCCCTATGGGCAGTTTTCATTAACTAATAGAAGGATCTTTTTCTCGGAAAAAAAAAAGACAACATTTAGGTGCAGCATTCAGGCCAGGTGACTACCAAGAGAAGGTTTTCGATGAGTTGGCCAACATGGTGCTCCAGCCAAAGGAGACTTTTGCAAAACTTATGATTAAAACCATGTCTCTGGTTGCCAAGCTTCCCTAGCAACCCGGTGAATTTATGGTTAAGAAGTGGGTGGAGAAGGCGCTTCACAAAACTACTCAGCAAAAACTACGAGAGAGTCTCCACTCGGACGCCACTCTGGAGGAGTTCATTGCAACTGCTACTAGGATAGAGGGGGCTAGGAAGCTGTTCAACAACTCCCCTCACATAGAGACCCCCTCTGTGTTTTCGAAAAGTCCTGCTGATCCATTGAATTCTTTACGTAGAGAACTTGAAGCCCTAAAACTACAACGCGCTCTTCGACAGGAGAAACCACCACATCTTGAGGCTTTGGATGAACTCACGAGAGAGCTAGAAGAGCTTCGGTCGCAACAGGAGACTAAGGCTATGGTATGGTGCAACTCGTGTCGCTCTCCAGGACATCCTCCCCAGGAATGTCCCCTTCGGGCTTATTGCCACTTCTGCGAAAAGTCGGGGCATGAAGACAAGGATTGCTACTATATCAAGGGATTGCGGCAAATACAATAAAGTCTAGGTCTTTCTCTCCAACACGGGATAGCACCTGCATCCAGCATGCTTTCACGCTATGGCCATCAAAACTCAATGCCACCTCTGCTGACAACACCTCCTATGCAAGCTCTGCACAATAACTTTGCATCCCCCAGCTTTTATCATGCTAGTACTCCTTCAGTTCCCCAAAGCTTCTACACTTCAGCATCCGGCCCCATGCAACAAGGGCCGAGACCACCTCACCCCTCCAATAGGCCAATTTTGTGCTACAGGTGCGGGGATTATGGACATTATCAGAGGAAATGTCCGTTGCCAGAAGGGTCCCCTCCTTGCCGACACTGCCCTGAAGCTAAGGATAACGATAGTAATGACTACCCAAAACAACGTGCATCCACATCTGCAAGCACAAGCCAAAACCAAGAGGAGTTTACATTTCCAAAGGTTAACCTACAATAAGCACCATTCCACAGGCCCCGCCTTCCACTATTGTAGTTGCCTATCGCGATGGGCTGAAGCAGATGGAAGAGCCCGCTGGTGTGCTCACACGGGCACAGAGAGCTTCTCTTGGCCTCAGCCTCCTTGGCGGTCCAAATTTTTCATCTCCAGTCACACAAATGAGTCAAACTCCCTTAGTCAAAGTTCCCACTGGTCTTCTGACCATCTATCCTCATTGGAGCCGCATCCAAACGTGCAATGTGGCCCAACTGTCGGATACTTTTTGTTGGTAGTCCCACCTTGACTTTACGCCTTAATCGAGTTCACTTCCTAGTATCCACCAACTTGCTAAGTGCGACGGGGGGAACTATATGATCTTGCTCTGAGCCTAGACATCCTCTTACCATACGAATTCCAGTGCCGACCACTTCCCGTCTGCGAGTGAATCTACCGTTCGCATTGGCCATACAATGTCCGACCGTTTGCTACTTCAAAAAGAGGGTCTCAAAACAAATAAAATAAACCCCATTGGAAAGAAACCAACAACCAAAGTTAGCAGTTGCCACATCTCTGTGACATGGTTAATAACTGCCACGTCCTCGTGACATACCCCCCTCTTGAAATCGCAAATGTCCTTGATTGCATACCATAAATACACGCCATTGATGATCTTGTGCTATCAACACTCTTTTATCATCGCATGTATCCGCAAGAAAGGTCGTAACATACATAGATACAAATGACTTAATGAGGCCTTCATACTTTTGCCATTTCCATCTATGGCACTGAACTCATATGTACATTTGATGTACTAGCTCTATCATTACCCCTCCTTTGCACACGTTGGGTTGGGGCATAAGTAGGCTGTAACCCAAAGGCTTCGAGGTAAAGCTGCAATACATTTGGTGACTCTGACAGTTCATGCTCTTCCATCCACTTTGCATCCATTGGCGGATAGTTCTTGAACTTCACCAAATAGCGTCTTGCAACTTGTCCTTTAACATTTCTGTCCTTATGTGCCAAAACTTCCTCAGGTACCAGGATCTCATCAAGTTCCTCAACTTCTGGCTGATCCTCAACTGGCATATCTTCTGGCACATCACCCACGAAGGGTCTTAGAAGACTCACGTGAAACGCATTATGAATCTTCCACGCATCAGGCAGTTTCAGCCTGTAAGCCACATCGCTGATCTTGTCAAGCACTTGAAAAGGCCCATAGTAACGCATGCTCAGCTTAGGAAACAGCCGTTCCTTGCCCTTCATCTTCTTTAACCTTGCCTTTTCGAACCTTAGCAGAACCCAATCACCAGGTGATAACAACAATTCACGACGGTGACGATCAGCAACCTTTTTCTGCTTTGCCTGAGTCTTCTCCAAGGCAACTTTAATTTTCTTATACATCTCATCCATGTTCTCAACATATCGATCTGCCTCAAAGATCTTGTCCTTTGTATGCAAAATGGAAGGAACCATGAAACCGGCCCGTAGGGCGGTAGGCGTTGGCTTTCACCCGAAATTCTTTGTACAGTAATCGCGAAGCCCTTTAGGCAACCCACAACAGTACTTCTCTATATGCTCTGTCAATGGCACAAAACCTCCTATTGTACTCCAACAAGCTCTTGCACGAAGCTACCGTAAGCTGGTGCCAATCTGTCAGGACATCGGCTTCAAATTAATTTGATAGCCAAGCAGATGCAAACATTTTCTTGAAGTAAACCCAAGTGGCGGGTGCCTGTCCTTGCATTAACAATGTCGTCCACCATGTAAGCGCATTGTACTTTAACAAAGTGGCAGCTTTCCTGACCTTCGAGGCCTCTGTAAAATTCCCTCCCGCATAAGCTGTATCAAACTGCTGGAGGAAAGTGAGTGCCTTTGTCTTATCCTCGAAACCATTGAAGGTACTGAACTTTATCGTTGCACCACCTTCTTTGTAAGCCTTCGGCTTCTCTAGTGCCCCCAAGTTGTCATACGGGATGGTCTGCAACATGGGCACTGTACTAGGCATGATCGGCACGTGTTGGCCATTCACATTTTGCGTCAGAGGTGCGATATCTGGCTGCTGTCCAGAAAAACCAGCCATGCCAAAATGACCCTGTGGCACCCCAAACTGACCCTGGTTGCAATGGAAACCTTGCTGCATGCCGATACTACCATACATGGGGTTTGGCATGATGCCTTGCATACCCCCGAACACTGTTCCTGGCATGTACGGTTGACTTCCAGACGCATAACCAGCCATACTTTGGAACACTAATCCACCCCCGAAATACCCAGGATGTACCGTGGATGGTGGAAAAACTGAGTGCATAGCCTGGTATCCAGCTCCCTGCCCATTCAAGACAGCATGCTGGCTCTGAAAGGTGGCGGGCTGAACTGGCATAACCTGTGGAATAAGCGTTCTAGCCACCTGTTCAAGCACGGGAGGAACCTGCTTTGGAGCCCCCGACTCCGCAACATGCGAGTGTTCCCTTTCCTCCTGCGTCACATGAAGTACCTGGGCTTGAGCATCAACAAGCTCCGTATGCGACATAGGTTGCCTATTTTGCTGTTGCACTGGTGGCGCTTGCAAGAATTCCATAAACCTCGGATTCTGCACCATTTGCGAAAAGACATTCACCGCGGCAACTAACTGAGTCTTGAACGCATCATCCTCAAGTTGCCCTGTCATAAAGCCCTGTACCACTGGACGGACATTCATGTTGACAGGAGGTACAGACTGACGTGGCCGTGAGCTCTTGCCAATCTCAAAAACTATAGGAATCTCCTGTCTATCCTTCGAAGAGGAAACCTCTTCCATAATTCCCTTCCCCTTGTCGGCCATAATGTAATCCCCGTGTTCCTGCACTGTGTGTCTTTATCCTGAACAATCCAGGCTCACTCTTTGAGGAAAAAGTGATTCATGTCCCGGCAACGGAACCATGAAGCCGGCCCGTAGGGCGGTAGGCGTTGGCTTTCACCCGAAATTCTTTACTTTAGACACACACACAGAGCACTTTGCAAAGAGAACCTGCAACGAGAATTAACACTTAATCACACACGCGGCTCGGAAGCTAGAATGCTCCGAGCAGACGCCGACAACCTGTAGGCCCCAAAATTGGCGCCCCTTTCGGTATTTCTTTATTCTTTAGGAGGGTAAAGTACAAAGAAGAGTCCTGGGAATCCTTTGACTGTATCCCACTAGATACCGCCTGTTTTGGCCAAATTTCGGCAACATAACAGCCCCAAAACTTGCGCGAAACCAATTCCCCTGCTGGAACTCGCTTCTACTGGCGTATACCCTCTGATTCCTGTCAAAAAACAGTAAATTCAGCACGCTGTATTTACTGGTTTTTGCCCTGTTTTCAGCCCCAAACAGTCCCCTAACTGTCCTCTGCCAGTGGGGCACGATTCCCAATGGTCCTGGCGTCCGTATGGCTAAAAAACAGTGAATTTACAGCGCATACACAGCGCTGATTTTGCACCTGTATGGTGAGGTTATGACCCTCACCAGTGCCTGCTTTGGAGCAGCAGTTAGCTCCCCTGTTCCTGCTCAAGGAGGCTCTTGCCTCAGCACAAAAGCATGAACCCACACAACTGTACATCAGTCAAATGAGTAGCCCTCTTGTGGGGCATCACATAACTGCACGTAGGGGATAGAGAGAGCAGTGTGTAGTGTGCAGGGCATCACTCCTAGCACCACACTGTACATGAGAGGGAAAGGAAGCACTCCATAGCTCTTAACTTGTGACAAATGCTGAAATGAGGCCTCTCCCAGCTTAAAAATCAGCGCCCATTTTTCTGCAAGAGGAAAGTTCACGAAAATGTGACACTTGGCGCATTTTCAAGCATTTTCCCGTTTCGGGTTTGCCGCTTAAAAATATCCTGACCGGTTGCCCAATTGACTTCGCGGCAGAGTTATAAAATGTTCCCCTAGTCATACCGGAGGTAATGACGCGAACACATTTCACGGCCCAAAATACCAGTTCCCTAAATTTTAGGAAATGCTTCCGTTGGGTTCCCACTGGTCTTCTGACCATCTATCCTCATTGGAGCCGCATCCAAAAGTGCAATGTGGCCCAACTGTCGGATACTTTTTGTTGGTAGTCCCACCTTGACTTTACGCCTTAATTGAGTTCACTTCCTAGTATCCACCAACTTGCTAAGTGCGACGGGGGGAACTATATGATCTTGCTCTGAGCCTAGACATCCTCTTACCATACAAATTCCAGTGCCGACCACTTCCCGTCTGCGAGTGAATCTACCGTTCACATTGGCCATACAATGTCCGACCATTTGCTACTTCAAAAAGAGGGTCTCAAAACAAATAAAATAAACCCCATTGGAAAGAAACCAACAACCAAAGTTAGCAGTTGCCACATCTCTGTGACATGGTTAATAAATGCCACGTCCCCGTGACATAGTGCCAAGAGCCAACCTACCTCTCTTCTATCAGATATTGATGGTGCTTTCATGGAAGCAGTAGAGGACTTGCAGAAGCTTAAGATACCAAAGAAAGATATAATCAAAAGAGAGAAGTCTACAGCAGAGTCTATCTTGAAAAACACCTTTCAGCAAGTGACACTGTACGACATGCTTCGACTTGATGCAAATTTTAGAAGTGACACCCTTTCCATCATCCAGTCTCTGTATCCTGGTGCAGGGCCTAGCGGCAGGCACCTACCTGTGCAGCCCTTGGAGTCCTACATGATTCCTTATCCAACTGCGCCCCTCACCGACTACAAAAGTCCTTGTCTCACTGTGTCTATTCTTGGGCATCAATTCACATGCGTCATAGTGGATGGTGGATCTGGGATCAATTTGATGCCAGAATTTACTATGTTGGCCTTAGGTCTGCAACCTACCCGCCCTGCTTCATTCAGTGTTACATTGGCGGACCAGAGGACAATCTACCCTGTGGGCATAGTAGAGAAGGTGCCTCTGATGGTACAAGACTTCACATTTAGCTTGGATTTTGTGGTGGTCAGTCTTCCTCAGGTGGAGGGAGGATTTTCTTTGCTTATTGGTAGACCATGGTTGCGGCATACTAAGGCACTCAACGATTGGGGAAACGATGCAATGTGGATACAGACTTCTGGCTCCCCGATGCAACCCATTCTCTTAGAAGGAGGTATGGATCCCGTGGTGTAGCAAGTTTCTTTGTCAATGGAAACGAACCCTGAACAAGAACAACCTACTACACCTGAAGGGTCGGGCGAAGATCTGCTGGAGTGGTTGGAAGCTACCAAATCTATGCCCTGTTATGGAGTCTCTATTCACTCCTTGCCTAGAGGTACACTCTCTTCCAATGTTTCCACAGTAACTAATCCTAATGAGCCACCTGAGACAGCTCAAAGATTGAAGGTCATAGAAGCTACTCCTGATACGCCCTTGGTGAAAGTCTTTGAATTTGATGAGCCTATGAAGAATCATAGAAACGGGAAGGAATCTCCTCTACAGGAGTTCACCCCCCCTTAAACATTAGCCCCATTGGTGTCTGCTTCTCCAACCAGAACAAAGCTATCATCTGTGTCTGGCGAACGCCCTTCATAGAGCCTGTCTTGCATGATAATTTCCCTACTCATTATAGTTGTCTGCTCCCTCCTTGCCCCTATCTATCCCTATCCCCTCAACCCTACCCTACCCTTCCCCTCCCCAAGTCGCCCAACCCTCCCAAACTCGCCCCTTCCCCTCTCAAATTCATCCCCCTTCCCCTCCCCAACTCGCCCCTTCCCCTCTCAAATTCGTTCCCTTCCCCTCCCAAACGAGTCCCTCCCCCTCCCCCTCCCAAATTCGTTCCCCCCCCCCCCCAACTCGTCCCCCCTCTACCCAATTCGTCCTTCCCCTCCCAAATTCGTCCCCCTAACCCTCCCAAACTAGTCCAAATCCCCTCCCCAATTCGTCCCCCTAACCCCTCCCTAACTCGCCACTTCCCCTCTTCCAAATCGGTCCTCCGAACTCGCCCCAACCCCCTCCTCAACTCGTTCCCTTACCCCCTCCAACTCGTCCCCCGCCCCCTCCCCAACTCGTCACCCCCTCTCGCCCCACCCCTCCCAACTCGTCGCCCCTCTCTCCCAACTCGCCCCTCCCCCACCCCCAACTCGTCCCTACATCCCTCTCTCCCAACTCGCCCCTACGCACCCCCTCACACCCTCTCGGCCCACCTCTCCCAACTCGCCCCTCCCCCACCCCCAACTCGTCCCTACCCCCTCTCTCCCAACTCGCCCCTACCCACCCCCTCCCTTTGCTCTCGCCCCTACCCAACCAATGTCCCCCTCTCACCCCTATCTAGCCTCCTCGCCCCTATCTAATCCCGACTCGCCCCTACCCACCCAATCTCCCCATCTCGCCCCTATCCAGCCCAACCCCCCGCCCTACCCAAACCGAGCATATCTCTTTGCTGTGGAGCTTTATTCTGTTTTGCAAATTGGGATTCTTGGACTATGCAATCATACTGAGTTCCCGCCTATTCAAAGGCTTAAGGCGTTTGTAAGCAGTGCAGTGTTTTTAACTCCACTTTTGGGCCTAGAACCTGCTTCAAGAAAGATGTACAGATGCAGTACTTAGTGGTTTTCTGTCACAGTTTTTTCAATATTTCCTCTCACCGAGACGGTGAGCGGTCTTGTGGCGGGCAACCTGTAGCAGGCTACAGTGTCACTTTCACAAAACACACAGTTAGTACAGTTGGTTTGGTCTGGTTCACATTGGACGGACTCTCTGGGCTGGGCAGTGACACGTGGCAGGATACAGACAGTGGTCTAGTGGACATCGTGGCTAGGTCACCACCACCACTCGGTTTGGAGATTGGCTTAGGTGGCTGACATTTATGAGCCGTTGGTGTATTATCTTCTAGCTCTATGGTCCAGCGTCGTCGTTAGGAGTAGAGAGTCTATACACAGCACGTCTTCACCATCCCTGCACATCTGAGCCTCGACAACCCATTGTACCTGTGAGTCCTGGGTTGGAGTTGAGTGTGCCGCCATGCCAGAGTCTATATCAGTTCTTTGAGATAGTCGCTACAGAGTTGAGTGCGTTGTCAGCTAAAGTCTGTATGGTTCTATGAGTTTGTCGAGTTCCATTGAGTTCTGAGTCTTTTGTGCTTTGAGTTGTTGTTCCTATTCAGTGTGATGTTTTCTTTCTGTTGGAGTGAGGTTTCCTGTATACTGCACTAAGGAGCACCCACTATAGAGAGCACGTGACACTTTCCCTGCTACAGATTTGAATGACCACACGATTTGGCGGTACAATCACAGCTCTGAAGAGACTGATTTGGCCTATGAAAAACATTCTTGGTTGAGTTGAGGAGACATAGAGAGTGCTTGTTGAGGCGACCAGAGAGATAGACTCAACGACAGGTTACACACTATTTCAAGGCAAATAGGTTCTGCAGCAGAGTTCGGATCCCACCTCCAGTAGAGGCACACCGATTGACCGTGCAATGGACCTAGGGAGATCCACGCGTCCACGATTACAGAGGAGCGCATCCCAGCATAGACGGAGATTACAAAAGAGAATTCAGATTATTTTGGCGTGCCACACACTATGCCCAGTCAGGTTTTTGACCATGAAGGAAATCGAGGAGATCCGACACCGACCGATGCTGGATTTACTCTGAGCTGGAGGATTATCCCCTTCTTAGTAGGTTAAATTCTTGCAACCCTCATTATTTTGTACCCTGTATTGACTAGAGAGTCTCTAGTCTTTCCCCCACTTTCATTTTCACTACAATATTTTGTTTAGGATGTTAGTCTTTCTTTCAACACACAGACTTTGTATTAGATTCACCAATTTGTAAATTGTTGGTCTCATAAATCATTTTGGCCTTTTGTAGACGTTAAGAAACCATTTCATTTCATTTTCATTTCTCCCTTTTGAGAGCGTCTAAAAGGCAAAGAATTCATTGAAGCTTTTGTAAACATAGAATCCTAGCCTTGTATAGGAAATTGGCATTTGGAAATGCTTTTCTTCCTCCGATACGTTTTGACATCTCATCTATTTAGCACTAATTTTTTGGGACAGCATTCTTGGAATGTTTCTTAATTGAAAGATTTTCTTTGTGTTTAGAAGTTGTTTGAGAGGTCATGTACTCCGAAGAAGTTATAATAAGCAATTTTGACATTGCCATAAAGAGGTCGCATGAGACCACAAGGTTAACAAAACAATCGATCAAGTGTGATTTGTGCTTGTGTATTGAAGATGCTGCAGCTACCACATAAATAGATGACTTGGAGAATTGATTGCTTTAGCTGGCAAGACACTCACAAGGAGTGAAACTATACTTTTTAGGAGAGTAGATAGGAGACTGAGTATTCTTTCTAAGAAAAAGGATCTATCAAGATTATTCCACTAAAACAAGCTAAAATAGAACCCAAAAGTTTCATATGGACACATACACAAGCAAATCCTTTCAAAGCAAGAGCATGCGTGTTCACAATCATGCGTTGCTGCCAGTATTTCAAAGCGGCTTGGAAGATTCTTTGTGCGGATGCCTCAGCATGGCTAATCTGGAGTTGCATACCAATATCTCAGCTCCCTGAGTATAAATACAAAAACGGACGATGTTCACAGTGTTGGAGCAGATTGTCAGAGCTCTTAACAACAACAAGGGTGTCACGATAGGCATCAGGTTTTTGTTTGACACCTATGCTACCGCTAATTTCCCTTAGTCTTGTTCCTTAGTTTGAACACTCAGGTAACAGACGCTTTAGCAAATGATTGCAAAAGAGGATGCAATCAAGATTCTTCCTGGTGGATGGGTCTTTAGAATAACGCTCAAAACTCTAGAACAGACTACTAAGTCATCGCACATAGCCCCTTCGACTTCCTCTCTCCAATGGGTTATGCTATTGTTAGATGGACACAGAATGTGTATAACAAAGCTCGATCACAAGCTCACAATTATGTATCGTTTCTAGGTCCTTTTCAAGATATTCCTTTACAACTACGAGAATGGAAGGGGTTAAGAAAGAAAGAAAGAAAGATTTTTCGCATCTATGAGAGGCCAAAATCGGCCTATGAGACAAATCAAAAGTAGGGTGTATGTCCTCCATCTATCGATAAAGGACAAAAGACACAAAATAACCACAGGATAGTGGAAGACAATCTCTACCTGGACTCGTAGAAGGGTAAGGAAGGGGTTGGTGGAAGGGGGATCCATGGGGGCTATGATTCATGGGGGGATGGAGCTCTATCACTATGGGCATAGATGTATGACTATATGCACAGGGTAGTACAATCATGAGAGAACGTAACAATCTATTTAGCTAGCTCCATCCTGTAGTGATCTGGGGGTGTCAAATATGGTACATGGGTGGATCCGGGGCAAGGGTGGCTTGTATGAGTGCCGTTGGAGCTGCCATCATCTGGGATCGTCTCTCCTGAATGGCCTCGCGATGCCAAGTATGTACCTCCTGGATCTGTCTCTAGTGGAGTCTCCGAGCCGGCAATGTGTTTGGTGTCAATGTCATCCCTAATGATGCCAATCAAACAGGAGCCAGCAATGTGCTTGGTGTCAATCTCATCCCTAATGATGCCAATCAAACAGTAGCCTTATATACGTTTGAATTTTCATCTTTGCAGTTTATTTCTCTTCCTTCCATCCAGTAGAAAAAATATCAGGTCTCTTTATAGCTATCCAGTACCACTGAGTGAGAGTAAAGATAATGTGACACAAAATGAACCAAAATCAGTACAACTGGCAGTTAAGCCTATGACTGACAATGAGATTTTGACATTAATAGGCCAACAGAATAAGAAACATAAACTTTGTATGATTGGAAAGGACCACACACAAACAAAAGTACTTACATGTTACTGCACTCACAGGCAGTAAAGACAGGATTGGTGCGATTAGAAAGAGTCCTTACTTGTTCACCAAGGTCGAACAAAAAGAGCCGCCTTGTTTTATCACAAAACAGAAGATGAGTAGCACGAGGGTTGAGCTGCAGCCAGACAATATCACAGGTATGATTGACTGTGTCCACAATGTCACCACTGCCATGGGCATGACTCGATTTCAGTTTTGGATTGACTAATTCAGAAGATCATAGCAGGGACAGCATGAAAATTGCCTTGATGCATGTAAATAGACATTTGCAAAGGTACTCATATGCATAATATGCATTCATTGGTGGCTACAGGTGGTTCGTCTTGCCCGTAATATGCATTTATTGTTCTGCATTCCTATTTGTTGCCTACTCCTCCTTATTATCATTATCTCTAAAGTGCTTAAGTGTATACACTTTGATTCATTCAGGCCTTGATAATCTAAATGCCTACATGCGCAATACTGGGCATGCCATGTATGTGTTTCTGCCTGTAAGAGTCAGACTTTTTGCACATGGTGGTCCTGTTCTGTCTCTACATGTCTTTGCTCTAACATATATGCATATAGGTTTAAGCATTCTTTTAAGAAAGTGATTAATTCTTGTAAAATATGTTTTGATTGTAAAACAAACTTTTGGAACTTGCCTTAAAATATCTTTGACCTGGACGGTTTGCATACCGAGCAAATAAGCAAGTCTGTTGCTTCCATGTTTTGTCGGCTGTATTGACGAGAATTTGTGGTCAAGTCTGATGCTTATCAGAGCTTCTTGAGCATGATCTGTCTGAACAGTGGTAATAATCTCATTGCATCCATACTCAACAAGAAAAAGTTCTCCACTGTCATGAACAAGGCATACTTTTGGATCGTCTAGTAAGAACTTTTCATGGCCACTCCCATGCCAAACAATCTGGAAGCACCATACAATATGAACAAATTATAATGTTATCAAGCACTCCTTTAAGACCACCATACCAGAAAAGAATCACAAAATACAAAGCATATTTGAAGGGACACATTCCTCGACTTCTTGGTGCAGGGTTTTGAACAGTAAGTCCAAGAAGATTTATTGACATATAAAGTGGATAGCTTGCCCACGGTAGAATTATCTTGAATAAATTCAGACTTAGCCCACTTTAAGAACATAATACCCTTAAACAAAATAGCCATACATCCAGTCAATTTTCCAAACGCAAAATTTTCCCCAGCATGGCTCTTAAGGATGCAACAACAAATAAAGTAAATCTCAGTTTATAATAGGATTGCTAGGAATTCTTATCTTTTGTGTATCCTCTAATCACATCCAATTATAAAGATTCCCAACTCATCAAAACTCCTAACGAAAAGCTAAATTTGCAAATGCCCACCTATAGCTTCATGAAAAAAAAAACCTAATAAAAATTGATAAGCTTTCTTAGCCATATGGAGCGCATCTGTTCTAAAAGGCTCACTATATGTGAGGATTCTTAGGAGTAATTGCAGTTTTTTTTTGGTTCTGTTTGGTTTCTTTTGTTGCCTTTAGAACACCTTGGCATTATAAATGGTTGTTGTGAGGAACCTATTGGTGTTTCTTGTGTGTATACAAACTAAATCATAACAAGCTCGATTGAGGTTAATTGAATCAATTGATGTGTAACTTTTTTGAGCCGTCTTTGGGACGTACGAGTTCATCCTCATAAAGTGAAAGCTTTGGATGCCCTTTCCATTGACAAAAGACATGAATCAATTGGCTCAATCTTTTGTATTGCATATAGCAAGCAATATAGTGGACCGATTTATGGGAACTAGTAGAGTAAAAGTGGTTTTCAAACATGTCAAGGAGATTCGGGATATAACAACTTTGGACTAGTGATCAGATAAGTCAACACTATATGCTCCTACAATTTACAACACTTGAATAATCAGTACAGCACAATTGTATAATTTGCAACAAGAGTTTGAAGGGGAGAGACAATTAGCATTTGCAACAAGAGCTTTGAAGGGGAGAGACAATTAACATTTCCAAAGGCCTAGAAGGCCTATAAGACCAGAATTACATCATCGTCATTTGATCCTATACAAAAAATACGAACAAATAAGGTACCAAATACTCCAAACTGTAAACAAATTAGTGAATTGGTAGAGTCACATGGTAGCACATCTCTCAAAACTTGATCTCCTAAGTCGGCTTCCACTATAAGTATATTCACATAAACTTTCCTGTGAGCCACTACATGGCATCAATCTCTTGCTCTGTAAAGAAGCTTGTTGGAGCTGCTCTATGCAGTTCAATAATGGCCTAGATGCAGCGATGATAAATATATTGGTCACGTGGTGAGGGACGAGGACCCCAAAATCTACTTACCTTTGTAACTCTATCCAGGACAGCCCCATGAACCAAAAACTGAGTATCCTCAAGTTTTGTTTAGAAGAAATCTGTCATCTGCTATGAATGGGTCCTCTGGTGGAATGTGTCGAACTCCATAATAAAGCATGTTTGTAGAGAATGATTAAAATTTGGAAAACCGGGATCTAGTATGGGTGACTTAAAATGTTGCATACATTGGTGATTCCCATAATGAAATGGCCAATAGTCTTGAATAGAATTTGTTTGCTCAGGGTCCTCTTGAGAACACACTTGTGCGAGATGGGATTTGTGAAACCAAGCCTGAGTGCCCTGGGTTACACACTACAGTACTTCATCATCACATGCTTGTAAGAGGTCTAACCGTGTTAGCATTGGGTAAAACGGCTTAGATAGCTAAGCATTGCTGAGGACCATAATCCTTTAAATCACTCCCTTGAAGAGAGACATTTTCCAAGTTCGGATTTCAGACCTTTCATCCAGATCAGATAACACAATGAAAACTGAGAAGACTAAAACTGCCATGCATTATAAGAATGCATACCTCTGATAGTTTGCAGTTTTCCAGATTACCAAGCAGCAATGTCTCTTCAGTGTAAGCAATTAGAAACTGGGATGGCAACAAGTTGTTTGTCATTCTGGGCATATTTGCAGGAGAATCTAAATGGAAAACTCCATTCAAAACAACAAACTTCAAATTATGAAACTGAATGAAGAGATCTAAAATACCTGTTCCATATAGATATTGATTCTTAATATATGCCATCCATACTGAGACTGTAGCAACATCCTTGTGTAGGGTGACAGTTGGGTCAAAATTACCTGTTCCATAAATGTCAAATTCAAAATGTTGAAATCTCATTATGTTGAAAGGTATTACTTTTCAAGAAAGAGTCTAATAGGGACTTGGCCTGTCTATCCAGAAGTTAAATAAATATGACGTATGTATAGCAGCATGAACTATCACCTTCACTGTCTAGCATTGAGGGGAATCAGGAGCCAGCCAAGCGTACTGAGGTGACAAGGGCGCTCCATAAAATTTGTATGAAGGCCATTGATCCCATGAGTACCCTACTACCATCAAGGTAGCTCTGAGATCAGCCGTAGTGATCGCATGTGGAGAAATATAGAGCGAGATAACAGAAAGATCAGTCTAGCGTCAACTAGAAGCTCAAACTGCCTAAGATTAAAGTTGGCAAAAGGTTCGAATGACCTACAAGACCAAACCAACGGATGGGAAAATTGTAGTGACATGTAATGTAGGGGCTGACTATACAGTTCTTTTCTCTCTGTTTTTGTTTTGGAGGGGGTGGGCAGTGGGATGGTGAAAACAGACCATGGCTTTTATACAGCAAGCATACGACAAATGCATAAAGGTATGGAAGTATGGTTCAGATCCCCAAAAAAATCCATATGTTGGATACCATACCGAACCAAAAAAAAAAAAAAGCTACTTGTGACAAATCAACTTTTGTTTGCATTTAAAAAACTTGACAGCCACTACTTTGAGAAACTTGCTCAGACCCTTGGCTATATTTGAGGTTGAAAATGGATGACTTTTCAATTCACCACAGAAATAAAGCATGGTCAATACATTTGATCATATCATATGCCAAATAACATGCAAGTATCGAGAAAAGGAGTTAGGTTGTGCCCTTTTTTTAGAACCATGATTATCGAAAAGGGTTTTCGTGGGCTCACTGCTGCTGCTCACGCGCACTCTTGCCATCGCCTTCAGCGCAAACCCCCCCCCCCCCCCCCCCCCCCCGCCTCAGCCCCGCGCTGCCAGCCCTGTCGCGCGTGCTGCCTGAGTTGCACGCCCGCTACTACCAGATAGAGTTTGAGACTCCCAAGATGGCGTCCAAGGTCATCGCGATGAGCCCCTGGCCATCTGAGCAGTTCGAGCACACTTTCGACGGTGGCACCACGGTTTCGACCCAGCTACTGACGTTCTTGTCGAGGAGGCCGACCTGCCCATCTTAGTCTGCTTCCCCAACCTGCGGAGGGAGTACCTTCTGCTCCTTTCCATGATAGGCTCAACGATTGGGACTTGCCTAGAGACACCTTGCAGGGCAGCCTCTGTAGCTGCCAAGGCGGCCGGCATCCCCACAGTACGTGTTCTGCTTCGGGACACCCACACTCTCCCAAAGGTCATCTTACTACCTCAGGTGAGTGGAGGTTGGTTCCGTCACAGCATGGAGTATTCGGGCCTCCCGAATCAGTGTTTTATTTGTCGTCAAATGGGCCATCTTGCGAAGGCCTGTCCACGGAGAAGACCCCGACTTACACCGCAGGCTCAACCCCAACCTTCAAGGGCTCGCCATAGCAGCAGCCAGAGTCACAGGGTACGCAGGTAGAGCCACCCTCCGAGCCTGGGGCTCAAGCGGAGGTGCGCTGGCAGTAGGTTCGTGGTTAACGTCGACACGGGCCACCACGCCAACCTGGCACTCAGAGTGGTTCCCAGTTCAGCAGTAGTGGGTTCCTACAAGGAACCGATTCGACCCTCTTCAGCAGGACAAGGTCCCTGCTCCACCCTCCACCTCAGCCTCATCTCTAACGGCCTCTCCTCCCACCAAGTTCCCCTCCGCCCCTCCCCCCCCTCCCCCCCCCCTCCCCGCCTCCTCCCTCCGCCTCTCCACCTCGCCCTCCTCCCACTGCCACTCCCCGCCCCCTCTCTCCTCTTTCTCCCACAAGCCCCCCTACTTCCACATCTCCTCCCGCTCCTTCCCCGCAACCATCCCAAGGGGCAAGACCATTCTCGATTGCTAGGAGATCTCTTGGCAGCATGCGAACCCCCCTTCTGGTGCAGACGTCCCCCTTTGCAGCAATTCCTCGTGGACTGACGAGCTTCGACATTCGTCGTCATTGGGATTTCTTTGCCTACGACTTTACACGGTTTCTCGGCGACCTCTCACCAGACTTTGAGGCAGCTTGCTTCAGAGTTCATGTATCGTTCCTTGCAACTAGAGTGATAGAGCAGCTTGAGAGAGGTTATGTATGACCGCGGGTTTCAGATGTGTGGCAGCATTCTAGCTTTGTCAGGCCCCCGGACAGCCTGGCCTCCTCTCGTTCGGATCGCAGAGTGGCAAGAGTGAATCTATCTTGGATAGATCGCTTCTACACTAGTGACGACCCCAGTGACTTGGGTGGGAGAGTTTGCATTCTGGCTAGGAGTTCTTTTTAGGACCATGCACCAGTGATCCTCACAGTGACAGATAGACAGAGGAGGGGGAGCACAATGCTACGCATCCCTGAGAGGGTCTTGCTGGACTCTACGCTCAAAGAGCGAGTGGTGGCTCTTTGGACAGAGGGCTTAGACATGCAGGACTCTCCTGCTACAATAGTGGCCTCTCGACTTGTTCAAGTTAGTAGGCTATTTCTTCAGGAGTCTACGGCCCGCCTGGCTGTAGTGAGAGAGGAGCAGCAACGTCTCCAACGGGGTGTTGCTTCCTTGCAGAGGATGCAGGAGTAGCATCCAGACAGTCCCTCGTTGGAGGAGCAGTTGCAGCATGCTCGCCAGCACCAAGGAGAGGCGCCATGAGTTTGCTTTCCATCGAGAGGCATCTTAGTGGACCCAAGTAGGTGACAAAGTAAGAGGGGCTTTCTTTGAGACAGTGGGACCCCGACATGCGCACGCTGGGGTCAGCCACTTGAGGAGGCTTGACGAGTCAGTTGCTTCAGAGCCAGAGGACATGCGTGCAGTTGCTATTGACTTTTACCGTGACATGTTGTCAACAGAGCCTCAGTCAGAGCGTCAAAATGCATGCAGAGAGCGAAGGTTTAGGCACAGATGCCTTGTCTTGTGACTAAGGAGATGCGCCAGAGGCTTGACCTGCCTCTTCAGCTAAAGAAGCTCCACGCGGCCCTCAGAGCACTTCCCCGTGGTAGCTATCCACATGAGGATGGTTTGACTCCCACCTTTTTCTTAGAGTACTGGGACTTGCTTGGCTCAGATCTTTGCAGCCCTTTTCAATACATCCTACACACAGGAGAGATGCCTGACAGCATGAGTGAGGGCCTGATTTACCTCATTCCCAAGGAGGGTGGCTCCTTGGATGAGATTCGAGAGTGGCGGCCCATCACCCATCACTATCCTCAACTCAACCTACAAAATTCTTGCCAAGGCTCTGAGTTTGAGGATTCAACCACTTCTAGAGAGCATTATACATGGGACACAGACAGGTTTTGTCAAGGAGGTAGTATCCTTGACAACATCTTTACTTTTTGGGAGGCATCTGCCCTCGCACGCCTCCGTGGTGAGGATCTGGTGATACTTCTTCTCGATTTTGAGAAGGCCTACGACAGAGTTGACTGGGACTTTTTGGAGGGCGCTCTACGCAGGATAGGCTTCTCAGATGCCTGATCAGAGGTGTGTCAGCTCTTTACAGACACGCACACAGTCGCGTACTTTTGGCAGGTGGTAGAGGTGATCGTTTCATGCTCACACGTTCAATCAGACAGGGCTGCCTTCTTGCCCCCTTCCTCTTTTTGTTCTATGCTCACGCGATGAGCAGATTTTTGGTCTCACAGCAGGTTGGTCTACGTGGCTTAGCGCTCCTTATTCGGGGCGACAACCTGCTGGATGTTGAGTTTGTAGAGGACTCAGCTTTGTACTTGGAGGGCCAGGAGACCAACCTTCACAGATGTGAGCACGCTCTTGAGAATTTTTGTTGTGCATTAGGCGCACTAATCAACTAGAGAAAGAGAGTGGCTTTCTCGGTTGGTAGTGCTCCTACGCCTGATTGGCTGCAAGGTGAGGGTTTCCGATGGATTCTCCCAAGGACTGCAGTTTGATACTTGGGCTATCAGGTTGGCTTGGACTTGTCTCCTAAGCAACAGATTGCTCCCCTCCTCCTGTCCATCAGGAGAAGGCTGTTACATTGAAGCTCCGCACGACTCTCTAGCAAGCAAAGTTATAGTGGCCAACCAGGTGTTGTTGGCTACTATGTAGTACATCACATCTTGTTGGATCTTTTCGAGTTCCTGGATCAACCAGGTAGAGAGGCTGATCAGGAATTTCCTTTCGTCAAGGCGCGACACTCGGATAGCCCGGGCCAAAGTGGCGTGGCAGGTCATCACTCTACCTTGTTCTCAAGGGGGGTTGGGGATCATAGACCCAGCACAACGGAGCAAAGCCCTTCTTGGGAAGTTTGTTGTCAGAGGATTGCTTCCAAGGGAGGAGCCCTGGAAGGAGTTTTTGCTTGAGTGGCTTAGTGCTAGAGTGCCTCAGGTTGGAGGCCCTTGGAGACCTTCGACCAAATGGATTTTCACAGAGATGCGTAGAGTTGGCCTGAGCAGGAGACTAGAGGACCGTTTTGTTATGAGTCTGTTCCGCTCTTGGGAGCAGCTGCAGAGACGCTTGGAGCAGCACCAGCCTACTTGCACTGAGGAGTGCCTGAGACAGCCCCTTGTTTGGCCAACCAGGTGTTGTTGGGTACTATGTGGTACATCACATCTTGTTGGATCTTTTCGAGTTCCTGGATCAACCAGGTAGAGAGGCTGATCAGGAATTTCCTTTCGTCAAGGCGCAACACTCGGATAGCCCGGGCCAAAGTGGCGTGGCAGGTCATCACTCTACCTTGTTCTCAAGGGGGGTTGGGGATCATAGACCCAGCATAGCAGAGCAGAGCCCTTCTTGGGAAGTTTGTTGTCAGAGGATTGCTTCCATGGGAGGAGCCCTGGAAGGAGTTTTTGCTTCAGTGGCTTAGTGCTAGAGTGCCTCAGGTTGGAGGCCCTTGGAGACCTTCGACCAAATGGATTTTCACAGAGATGCGTAGAGTTGGCTTGAGCAGGAGACTAGAGGACCGTTTTGTTGTGAGTCTCCTCCGCTCTTGGGAGCAGTTGCAGAGACGCTTGGAGCAGCGCAAGCCTACTTGCACTGAGGAGTGCCTAAGACAGCCCCTTGTTTGGAACCCCATGGTTAGCACTCAGAGAGGCCACTTGGTTGGTAGTAGGCCTCATGTTTCTTGGGGTCCCATGGCAGAGGGTCTAGCACGCACTTTAGGTGACTCGCTACAATTCTCAGGCTTGTCAGAGGAGCTTCATAGCATCCAGCTACAGGGCATGAGAGGGATACAGAGCATGTGTCAAGACATCACAGAGGCATACCAGCTGAGTGGCTCACACCTCTCGAGTCAATAGGACCCCGATGGATGGGGACCTTAACGCGACTGGAGGTCCTTATCGCAGTTCGGGTTTGCTCATAGACTGTACCCTTCGTGTTTTTCGAGCTGTTGGGTGAGGGTCGTTTACACCGAGTTTCGATACAGGCCCCACAAGTGGCAGAGTGTTGTTTTCAGAGGATACGAGTTGTGGGCATCTGTGGGAGGATATGTGTCATAGATCGTGACCGAGCAACTCTTGAGACTAGTCACTGGAAGCTGTGGGCTTGGGAGAGTTGTCCACTGGCACGAGTAGAGTGGGATCCTGGAGAGTGGTTTTGGAAGGACCCTTCCGCCTCAGTGTCCCTTTCTTTCAGTACATTGTTCGACTAGGACGTCACATACTCGCAGCACGAAAAGAGGCTCGTCTTGCTGCACCACCTCATTGGAAGGAGGAGGGTCCCACAGCTATGTTCTTGTCAGCTTTTTGGGCGAGGTTGTGGGACGCCAGACAGCCGCGGCGAGTCACTTTTTTCCAGTGGCTAGTTGAACATAGAGCTACAGAAGTGGGGAGCTGGCTTGTACATAGTGGTCTCTCGGTAGCATGCGCAGCTTGGGACCATCCTGTGAAGCGTCATCATCATTGTCTTTGGAACTGTCCTATGGCACAGCAGGTTTGGCTTCGTGTCCTTCGGCTGATGCCAGCTCTTTCCACAGCACGGCAGTACACTTGGAGGGCAGTTGCTTGGTCCACTCTCATAGGCCCGACACTACAGTTTGAGCTATACTCCACCAGCAGGATGATAGTGATGCAGGGGGTCGACCTACACTCCAGCCTGCTACAGAGCTTACTCCATAAGAGTGGTGCAATGAGAGAGAGGAGTGTTGGGAGCTCGTCTGCGGCCTGACACTCTGGTTCATCTGGTGGGCCCGCTGCTTCAGCATCTTTGAGGCTCGCCCAGTACTACCAGCAAAGAGAGTTCAAGATCTTTGGCTAGAGTTGATCCATACTCTCAGGGGACAGTTTGAGAGACTCCAAGGCAGCTCCGGCCGCATGCCGGAGCGTAGAAAGGCTTTCCTTCGACTCTGATGCCCTGGGCCTTTCTTCACCATGGTCCACCGTGTGCTCAGATGGCACTACCGTCCACCTGTGTGGCTTTTCCATCCTCCCATCTCTTGATTTACCCTCATTTCACATATGCTGTTTTTTCATTGGGAGAGTCTCCCCTTATGATTATTGTAGCCCTCTCTGATAGAGGTGGTTGTAGCCCTATGGGCAATTTCATCAACTAAAGGTGATCGTCATCCTCGCATGACAAGTTTGTTTTGGAGAGGATTATTTGAGAACATGGGCACAACGCTCAAATTCTCTTCTTCATTTCATCTACAAACTGATGGACAGTCAAAAGAGGCTAATTCTACTGTTTTGGATCTTCTAAAATACTATGTGTCAGATAATATGGACAAGTGGGAACAGTATTTGCCTATGCTTGAGTATACGTACAACAATACGGTGCATTCGTCGACTGGCAAGGCATCTTATGAGATTGTTGAAGGCGGAAAAAAAGTTCCTCCCATTTTGCATACAAAGGACAAGATCTTTGAGGCAGATCGATATGTTGAGAGCATGGATGAAATGTACAAGAAAATTAAAGTTGCCTTGGAGAAGACTCCAAGCAAAGCAGAAAAAGGCTGTTGATCGTCATCATCGTGAATTTTTGTTATCACTAGGTGATTGGGTTCTGTTAAGATTTGAGAAGGCAAGGTTAAAGAAGATGAAGGGCAAGAAACGGCTGTTTCCTAAGCTCAGCATGCGTTACTATGGACCTTTTCAAGTGCTTGATAAGATCAGCAATGTGGCTTATAGGCTGAAATTGCCTGATGCGTGGAAGATGCATAATGCGTTTCACGTGAGTCTTCTAAGACCCTTCATGGGTGATGTGCCAGAAGATATGCCAGATGAGGATCAGCCAGAAGTTGAGGAACTTTGATGAGATCTTGGTACCTGAGAAAGTTTTGGCACATAAGGACAGAAAAAAGGGACAAGTTGCAAGACACTATTTGGTGAAGTTCAAGAACTATCCACCTATGGATGCAAAGTGGATGGAAGAGTATTAACTGTCAAAGTCGCCAAATGTATTGCAGCTTTACCTCCAAGACTTTGGGTTACATCCTACTTATGCCCCAACCCAACGTGTGCAAGGGAGGGGTAATGATAGAGCTAGCACATCAAATGTACATATGAATTCAGTGTAATAGATGGAAATGACAAAAGTATGAAGGTCTCATTAAGTTATTTGTATCTATGTGTTACGACCTTTCTTGCAGATACATGCGATGATAAAAGAGCGCTAACAACATGAGATCATCAGTGGCATGTATTTATGGTATGCAGTTGAGGACATTTACGATTTCAAGAGGGGGGTATATCACGAGGATGTGGAAACTGTTAACCATGTCACGAGGACGTGGTAGCTCCTAACCTTAGTTGTTGGTTTCTTTCCAATGATTTTTGTTTAATTTTTGAGACCCTCTTTTTGAAGTTGCAAATGCTTCGACATTGTATGGCCAATGTGAACGGTAGTTTCACCCGCAGACGGGAAGTTGGTTGGCACTGAACTCGTAAAGTAAGAGAATGTCTAGGCTCAGTTCAAGATCATGTAGGTCCCCCCGTTGCACCTAGCAAGTTGGTGGATACTAGGAAGTGAACTGAATAAAGGCACAATGCCATGGTAGGGTTACCAAAGGAAAGTACCCGACAGCTGGGCTACATTGCATTTTTGGATGTGGTCCCAGGGGATAGATGGTCATTTGACAAGTAAGAGTCCAACGAAAGCATCCTCTAAAATATAGGGAACTGCTATTTTGGACCATAAAATCTGTTAGCGTCATTACCTCCGGAATGACAAGGGGAACATTTTAGAACGTTGCTGCAAAGTCAACTGGAGAACCAGTCGGGAGATTTTTGAGCCGCAAGCCCGAAGCGGAAAATTGTGTGTAAACGTGCCGAGTGGCACATTTTCGTGAACTTTCTTCATGCAGAAGAGGGGGCGCTCAATTTGTAGCTGGGGAAGCCTCATTTGCAAACCTGTCACGGGTTAGGAACTATTGACTGCAAGCTTTCCCTCTCATGTACAGTGTAGTCCAAAAAGTCATGTCCTACACACCTTACACTGCTCTCTCTCTCCCCTATGTGCAATAATGTGATGCTCCACAAGAGGGGTTTTCATTTGACCTATGTACAGTTGTGTGGTCTTATGCGTCTTTGCTAAGGCAAGAGCCTCTCTGAGCAGGAACAAGAGTAGCTAATTATGCGCTGAATTTGGACTGTTTCTCAGCCATACGGATGCCAGAACCATTGGAGCAGTGCCCCACTGTTAGAGGACAGTTCAAGGACTGTTTAATGCTGAAAACATGGCAAAAACCAGTAAATACAGCGTGCTGTATTTACTGTTTTTGGGCAGAAAACAGAGCGTTTATGTCAGTGAAAGTGAGTTCCAGTAGGGGAATTGGTTTTGGGTAAATTTTGGGGCTGTTATACTGCCGAAATTTTGCCAAAACAGGTGGTATCTAGCTGGCAAGGTTGTTCTCGTCCGAGGACAGAACGAGACATCCGGTGGCGGTCGATGGCGTCCCGTCCGGTCAAGGCGTCCGATCCGTTTGATGGATTTTTTAGTCCGTTTCACTAGTCAACGATCAGTTTGACAGTTTTGAGAACGTTTTGATTGTGCTTTTTTTTTTTGAGGTTTTTGGGTTGCCTTTATAGGATCCCTCTCACCTAGCCTAGGATCCCTCCCCCCCTCACCTCCCACATGCCTTGAGCCTCATCTCTCTCTCTCTCTCTCTCTCTCTCTCTCTCTCTCTCTCTCTCTCTCTCTCTCACATTGCCCACACTTCCATTTTTTGCACGATTGAGGCTTAAAAGGCCTACTTTTTTGTATCATCTCGATTATCAAACCTCAACTTAGCTTTCTGATGAATATATGTAATGCGAATTGCGGTTCATGCCATTGTGTCTCATTGTCTTGATTTTCGACTCTTGAGTGTCGGCACTTGGCACTTGCAAGTTGCCTTCTTGTCCAATGTGATAATCAATTGTCTAATTGTCTCAAGTGTAAAATCTAAGCTTAAGAATTGCGTGTTTTAATTTTGAACGTACGTAACCATGTCGTACGACATAAAATTTTCTAGTTCGATGAGTACCGGACATCTTCGTACGTGGACAAAACGTACGTGACCGTACGAGACCACCTTGCTAGCTGGATAGAGGTAAAGAATTCCCAAGACTCTTCTTTGTCATTTACCCTCTTAAAGAATAAAGAAATACCGAAAGGGGCACCAGTTTTGGGGCCAATAGGTTATTGACGTCTACTCGGAGCATTCTAGCTTCCGAGTCGTGTGTGTGCTTTAAGTGATAATTCCCGTTACAGGTTCCTTCTGCAAAGGTTTCGCTGTGTGTGAAAGTTTAAAGTAAAGTAAAGAATTTGGGTGAAAGCCTAGGGCCAGTTTCAGTCTAGAAACGCAGGATGCCCCTACTGAAGAGTGGCCTATGGACTAGAAAAGATTAGTCGCTTCTTCCTTCAGGAGTCTGCAGCACGTTTGGCTGCGGCCAAGAAGGATGAGAAACGTCTTCGACACAGAATTGGTTTCTTACAGAGGATGCAGGAGCAGCATCTAGACAACCCACAGTTGGAGGAGCAAATGCAGCAAGCTAGGCAGGAGTTTACTAGCATTGAGGAGCGGCACCATGAGTTTGCCTTCCATCAATAGGCATCTCAGTGGACCAAGGTGGGTGAACGAGTTACTCGGGAGTATTTTGAGACAATGGGGCCACATCATGCGCACACCAGTGTTAGTCAGTTGAGGAGACATGACGGATCAGTTGCTTCAGAGCCTGAGGATATGCGTGCAGTTGCTATTGACTTCTACCGCAATCTGTTGTTAGTTGAGCCTCAATCAAAGCACCAAGATGCATACAGGGAGCAGGTTTAGGCACACATGCCAGGATTGGCTCCGCCATCGGAACTGTCCTGGAGACACCTCGTACGGCAGCATCAGTAGCTGCCAAGGCGGCTGGCATCCCTTCAGTTCGAGTTTTGGTCAGAGATACCCACACGCTCCCGAAGGTCATCCTTCTGCCTCGGGTGAGTGGGGGTTGGTTTAGACAGAGTGTGGAGTACTCAGGTCTCCCGAACCAGTGTTTCATTTGCAGACAGATGGGCCACCTAGCGAAGGCCTGTCCACGGAGGAGACCACGACCCGCACCGCAGCCTCAGCCCCAGCCTGCCAAGGCTGGGCCGCAGCCACAGCAAGCGACGCAGAGCACAGATCCAGCGCCACCCTCCGAGCCTGGGGCTCCAGCGGAGGAGGGGTGGCAACAGGCCCGTGGCCGTCAACGCCAGGGGCCACAGCGAAAGCCTGGCACTCAGAGTGGCCCCCAAGTGCCTACTCAGCAACAGTGGATTCCCACGGGGAACCGCTTTGGTCCTCTTGAGCAGGAGGAGCCCCCTACGCCAGCCTCCACCTCCGCTTCACCCTCACCAGCCGCTCCGCCTTCCGATCTCCCCTCCTCCTCCTCATGCCCTCCCCCGCCCTCTGCTACCGCTCTCTCCCCACCTCGCCCCCCCCCATGTCTCTGCCGCCCCACCCCGCTTCTCCTCGCCCCCGTCCCCCCCAGCCCCTTCTCCCCCTCCTCCTGCTTCAGTACCACAGTCGGCTCTAGAAACTGGACCCTTGCCGGCGGCCAGGAGATCTCTTGGCAATGCCTTCGCCACGAGTCGCCTAGCGAAAGAGGGTCAGCCCTTCTTGCGGCCCCCTTTGCAGATTCAGACATCTCCTCTTGCAGCTATCCCTCGTGGTTTGACGAGCTTTGACCTCCGACGCCGCTGGGATTTCTTCGATTACGGGTTTACTCGTTTTCTTGGCGATTCCGCAGCAGACCACGAGGCAGCCTGCTTCAGAGTCCACGCTCTGTTCCTCGCCGCTAGGGGGACAGAGGCCTTGGACTCAGCAGTTGGTTTCTCCTTCCCCCTCTGTGGCAGGACTGAGACAGAGTGGTCCCTCGACTCAGTGGTGGGATGGTTGCATACACAGGTTCTCGAGTTCTCTCACCACATGGGAGAACTTGGCGTTACAGATCTGCTGCAGACTATGTGGCCACTGGCCAAGTTTGCGGTGACACCCCCAGATTCAGCAGGATGTAGACACATTGTGGTATACTTTTTTGCTGATACGCAGTGTTTGCCTTGCTAGGTATTCATTCATGAGGACTCCTGGACAGAGGAGGTTGCTTTACGCACGGCTCGCTCTGCTTGGGCTTGGACCAGGCACTCACTGCAGTCTCGCCTATCTAGAGGACGCTCGGATGCGGATTACTCCCCATCCAAGCCTGCTTCGAAGATAGCTCGTCTTGCTGCTGCGGCAGCATCTGTTCTCTCTCGCTCCCCATGAGGACCGTCTCGTGGAACGTGCAGGGACTCGGTGGGCCCCAGTTTCAGCGGCAGCGGGGCCGATTGCGTCAAGAGCTTCAGCGATGCCTTGTGGGAGGAGAGATTGATCTCCTTATGCTTCAGGAGCACCATTTGTCTGAGAGCCGCATTCGGCAATGTGGTCAGATTTTGCGTGGA
Organism: Adiantum capillus-veneris; assembly: GCF_014529385.1. NCBI lineage: Eukaryota > Viridiplantae > Streptophyta > Polypodiopsida > Polypodiales > Pteridaceae > Adiantum > Adiantum capillus-veneris. The sequence goes on from NC_140940.1 coordinate 124,516,712, forward strand.
CGCTATGATACCTTTTGGTCAGCTGCTTTTGGAGCTGGAGGCATCCAGGGTGGGGTATGTATGACTATTGCGGACTCATTACAGCAGGCCATTGTGGGCAGAGGGATTATTGTACCAGGCAGGGCTCAGTGGATTACTATGCAGGTTCAGGGTAGCCTTGTGGGTTTCCTGAACATCTATGCGCTCAATGTGGCGAGTGCTCGTGCAGAGTTTTGGTCACAGATGGTTGAGTCTTTGCCACAGGTTGACCAGTGGTGTATAGGAGGGGACTTCAACATGTTGGAGGACCCTTCTGACAGCATCGGAGGCAGCCATGCTACTGTGCATGGAGTCGAGTTAGCAGCTTGGGAGAGGTTTTGTATGACGTTGAGGGTCTCGGATACATGGCAGCATTCTGGCTTTGTGAGGCCTCCAGAGAGTCTTGCCTTCTCTAGATCGGACCGCCGAGTGGGAGGAGTGAATCTATCGCGCATAGATCGCTTCTACACTAGTGACCACTTCAGTGACTTGGGCGGATCAGTGGGCATCCTGGCAGGGACATCCTTCTCGGACCATGCACCAGTGATCCTCACAGTGGCAGACAGGCAGAGGAGTGGGAGCACGATGCTTCGCATCCCAGAGCAGGTCTTGTTGGACTCAGCACTCAGAGAGAGGGTCGAGGCTCTATGGACAGAGGGCATGGACAGCCAGGCTCCACCTACAGACAGAGTGGCCTAAGGCCTAGCTCAGCTCAGCCACTTCTTTCTCCAGGAGTCTTTGGCTCGACGGGCTGCAGCGAGAGAGGAGCAGCGTCTCAGACGAGGCATTGCTTCACTACAGAGGATGCAGGAGCAGCATCCAAACAGTCCATGGTTGGAGGAGCAGCTTCAACAGGCTCGACAGGAGCTTGCTTGCACAGAGGAGAGGCGCCATGAGTTTGCCTTCCACCGGCATGCATCTCAGTGGACTCAGGTGGGTGACAGAGTGACAGGTGTTTTTTTTGAGACAGTGGGACCTCGGCACTCGCATGCCAAGGTCAATCAGTTGAGGAGACCCGATGGGTCAGTTGTTTGCGAGACAGAGGATATGCGTGCAGTTGCTACTGACTTTTACCGTGAGCTTCTGTCGGCTGAGCCTGAGTCAGAGAGGCAGGATGCATGCAGGGAGCAGGTTTGGGCACAGATGCCTTGTCTTGTGACTGAGGAGATGCGGCAAAGGCTTGAGTTACCTCTTCAGCTTGAGGAGCTGCACACGGCTCTTAGGGCCCTCCCTCGTGGTAGCTGTCCAGGTGAGGATGGGCTGACTCCCAGCTTCTTCTTGGAGTACTGGGACCTGCTTGGCCCAGATCTTTGTAGTGCCTTTCAGTACATTCTGCACACAGGAGTGATGCCGGATAGCATGAGTGAGGGCCTGATTTACCTCATTCCTAAGGAGGGCGGCTCCTTGGATGAGATTCGACAGTGGCGTCCCATCACCATTCTCAACTCAGCCTACAAAATTCTTGCCAAGGCTCTGAGTTTGAGGATTCAACCACTTTTGGAGAGCCTTATACATGGGACTCAGACAGGTTTTGTCAAGGAACGCAGTATCCTTGACAACATCTTCACTTTTTGGGAGGCTTCTGCCCTTGCACGGCTCCGTGGGGAGGACCTTGTGATTCTTCTTCTCGATTTTGAGAAGGCATACGACAGAGTTGACTGGGACTTTCTAGAGGGCACGCTACGTAGGATGGGCTTCTCAGAGGCTTGGATCAGAGGGTTGTCAGCTTTGTACAGACACGCCCACAGTCAGGTGCTTTTGGCAGGAGGTAGAGGTGAGCGCTTCATGCTCACACGATCGGTCAGACAGGGTTGTCCTCTTGCCCCCTTTCTCTTTCTGTTCTATGCGGAGGCGATGAGCAGATTTTTGGTGTCACAGCAGGTTGGTTTGAGGGGCTTAGCACTCCCTATACGGGGAGATGAGCTTCTGGACGCTGAGTTTGCCGACGACTCAGCCTTGTACTTAGAGGGCCAGGAGGCCAATTTACACAGATGTGGGCAGGCTTTGGAGACCTTCTGCTGTGCATCGGGCGCACTGATCAACTGCAGAAAGACAGTGGGTTTCTCAGTTTTGGTAGTGCTCCTGTGCCAGATTGGATGCCAGGAGAGGGTTTCAGGTGGATTCCTCCAGGGACTGCAGTTCGGTACCTGAGTTGTGAGGTTGGTTTGGATTTGTCCCCTGAGCAGCAGATTGCTCCTCTTCTCCTGTCCATCAGGAGAAAGCTGTTACATTGGAGCTCAGCACGACTTTCGCTGTCTGGTAGAGTAGTAGTTGCCAACCAGGTGTTGTTGGCGACTATGTGGTACATCACTTCTTGCTGGATCTTCTCGAGTTCTTGTATCAGCCAGGTAGAGAGGCTGATCAGGAACTTCCTTTGGTCTGGTCGCGACAGTCAGATTGCCCGAGCCAAGGTGGCTTGGTCGGTCATCACACTTCCTTGTTCTCAGGGAGGGCTTGGGATCATTGATCCAGCACAGCAGAGCAGAGCCCTTCTTGGGAAGTTCGTCGTCAGAGGACTTCTTCCAGGCGAGGAGCCGTGGAAGGAGTTCTTGTTGCAGAGCCTTCGTGCCAGGGTGCCTCAGGCAGGAGGCCCTTGGCAATCTTCGACCAGATGGATCTTTACAGAGTTGCGCCGAGTTGGTTTGAGCAGGAGACTGGAGGACCGATTCGCTGTGAGTTTGCTTCGGTCTTGGGAGCTATTGCGGCGTGGCCTAGAGCAGCGACAGCCGACGTGCACGGAGGAGCGCCTACGACAGCCCCTCGTCTGGAACCCCATGGTTAGCACTCAGAGAGGCCACTTGGTTGGGAGTAGGCCTCATGTTTCTTGGGGTCCCATGGCAGCAGGTCGAGCGCGCTCTCTAGGTGACTGGCTAGAGTTCACAGGTCTATCAGAGGAGGTGCAGGTTGTCCAGCTACAGGGCATGAGAGGGGTTCAGAGCATGTGTCAGGACATCTCAGAGTCAGTTCCAGCTGATTGGCTCACGCCTCTCGAGCCAGTAGCACCCCAGTGGATGGGAGCCTTCACACGACTGGAGGTTCTCATTTCAATCAGGGCTTGCTCAGAGACTGTCCCAGCCCTGTTCTTCGAGCTTCAGGGTGGGGGACGATTACAGAGAGTTGCAGTAGAGGCCCCGCAGGTAGCAGAGTGTTGTTTCCAGAGGATCCGAGTTGTGGGCATCTGTGGGAGGACTTGCGTCATAGACCCTGACCCAGCAGCTCTTGAGACAAGACACTGGAGGCTATGGGCTTGGGAGTGCTGTCCACTGGCACGAGTACAGTGGGATCCTGGTGAGTGGCTATGGAGGGACCCATTCTCTTCTGCAGACCGCCCAGGAGTCCCTTTCTTTCAATACACTGTTCGGCTTGGACGTCATATACTTGCAGCACAGAGAGAGGCCCGCCCCGCTGCAGCACGTCATTGGCAGGAGGAGGGTCTCACAGTTGAGTTCTTGGCAGCTTTTTGGCAGAGGATGTGGGACTCCAGACAGCCGAGGCGCGTCACCTTGTTCCAGTGGTTGGTTGCACACAGAGCCACAGCAGTAGGAAGCTGGCTTGTACATTGTGGTCTCTCGGCCGCATGTACAGCCTATGACCAGTTGGTGGAGAGTCAGCGACACTGTCTTTGGGACTGTCCCTCGGCCCAGCAGGTGTGGCTACGAGTTCTTCGGCTGATGCCTGCCCTCTCCACGGCTCGACAGTTCACTTGGGGGGCAGCGGCTTGGTCCACCCTCACGGGCGCGGCACTTCAGTTTGAGCTATCTTCCACCAACAGGATGATAGTGATACAGGGGGGTCGACCTACACTCCAGCCTGCTACAGACCTTACTCCACAGGAGGGGAGCAGTGAGAGAGCGGAGTGTTGGGAGCTCATCAGCGGCCTAGCTCTCTGGTTCATTTGGCGGGCCCGTTGTTTCCGCATCTTTGAGGCTCGCCTTGTACCACCAGCAGAGACTGTTCGTGACTTTTGGCTAGAGCTGATCCATACTCTCAGAGGACAGCTTGAGGGACTACAGGGCTGCTCCGACCGCATGCGGGAGCGCCGCGAGGCTTTCCTTCGTCTCTGGCGCCCTGGGCCGTTTTACTCCATGGTCCAGGGGGTGCTCAGATGGCACTACTGTCCACCTGTGTGGCTTTTCCCTCCTCCCATCTCTTGATTTAGCCCTATTGTATATATGCTGTTTTTTCATTGGGAGAGTCTCCCCATCATGTTTGTTGCAGCCCTCTCCTGCAGAGGTGGATGTAGCCCTATGGGCAGCTTTCATTAACTAATAGAAGGATCTTTTTCTCGGAAAAAAAAAAAAAAGGGGGACAAGGGAAAAGAGGTGTTTGACCGGGGGCATTTAAAAGGACCACATTGGTCCTCATCCTCAAGAATAAGACTCAAGTTCATGCCACCCTCTTTATTGTAGAGGACTTATGGATGATGCTCCACCTTCTACTCAAACTCCCTCTCTCTAAAATTCCACGGTATACTGTTTTCTGGGAAACCAAAGAAAAATTGAGCTATATCCATTAGTACAAATTGTCTCTAGTGCTATTGAAAACTTGGCTCAAGCTACCCCATAAACCAAGCATATCCTCAGAAGATTATGGAGTCTCTATCCAGCATAGTGGTGTAAATGCTTGGAGTTGAGAGCTGACAGAAAGGGTGAAAAAGCAGGAAGCCTGGCCCAAAAGAGAGAAAATGCAAACCATCACTTCTGCATTACTTGAGAAGCTAGATGAGGAGTCCCATAATGGGCTCAAGCTAGATCAACTGTAAGAGCGTCTGAGTACTAAGTAGGAGGAAGGCTCTGCAAGAAAACATGAGTATAGCAAGTCTTCTAGATACATCAGGCGGTAGTGCTTGCAATCAATAAGAGACAAGGGATAAGTAAGGAGCCAAGGGAAAAACCCTGATGCATTGATTCAGTTAACGGGGAAAACCTCTAATACAATCTTGACAATAGTGATCGTATTGTCACATGCACATGCTTAATAAAAGATATGATTGATCAACAACTCCAATCGGTCTAGATGATATGTCGAAGTCACCAACACTAATCAACTCTAGCCGGGCCAAAATATAATCCAATGTGCTGCCCCCATCCTCACGTTGCAATGGATGGTAAACTTAGACCCCATACCCAAGCAATTGTCTAGGCCATCAAGAAAGTCCCAAAAAAGTGTTGCTCCCATCGCTAACAGATATCTACCATAGTATGTGACCTCTACTACATCCTATGAAGCTCTTACAATCCCCAAATCATGTGGTTCTATCTCTTGCATTAGCTCCTCCTACAGCTTACAGAAAGACACTATGATAATGGCTAGAAGCCACCTAAGACTGTCCTTGTTTTGGAGGATCACTTTGAAGGACCAGAATGAGCAGTTTTGTTGCAGGTGGCCAAAAGAGATTCGACGGTATTGTCTGCAATAGAAGGTGACTCCATTCAGAGACTTATGGGAAATGCCAAGCAAGGTTTTGGTATGCATGCCGGCTCATTGACCTATCCTACGAAAAAGCAGTGTCCACCTCAACGGGGCAAGAGTCTTCCAAGGAACCGGATGAAAGTTCATCGAAGAATTTTGAAGAAGCAACGGAATCAATTGATATTGCATCCGAGGGTTCTGATGAAGTAAAGGAATCTATTGATAATTCATCAAAGAATTCTAAAGATCCAAATTGAGGTGCCATTCGACAGGGAGGCAGGGCTACCAACAGGTCTAAGAGCACAAGAGAAGACCAGACGGTGAGCTAGGTCCACTGGAATATTTGGTCACGATGCAAAGTGGATGGAGGAGAAGAACATCGCAAATTCTCTTCAGTTTTGAGTTGTACCTTGAAGCTTTTGGATTATTAGCAGTGTCTATGCCAAAAGTTACCGATGAATCAGCAGGTTGAATCTGGTGCGATGCGGACTGCGCAAAAGGGGAGCCACTCCACTCCTTGGTCATAGATTGCCAAGATTGAATAAAGTCACTAATTTCTCCTTGAGATTTAAGGGATACTCATGGTCTCACAGTATTTTGCGAAATGACTTTATGAAAATATATACATTGAACTGGAAATTTCCTTGATTGAATTGATGACATGTATTCTTTCATGTGTGTATTGTTAGAGACATGTAGATAAAGACGAAATGTCTACAGCATTTGGTTTGATAGATGATTTGAACTTAGTGCATCTAGACATCCGTTAGAGGTGAGCAACATCTAGATGTGATGGTTGAGTGAACGAGAACTGAATGAGATGCTAATGCATCAAGAATTCTATTTTAGTAAGATGATTGAATATTGTTGTGCATCAAGAGTTTCGGAAGGATGGGATGGTTGCACAATGATCTAGGTGCATAAAGATGTCTGGACAGGATGAGATGGCTAGATTGAATGATTGAAACACGGTGTTCACTGTGAACTAGGTGTGTGATTTTGTGAATTGCATGCTATATGGAGGTACAGTCTTGTGGGGATTGTCATGGGCATGGTTTTCTTGATTGAAATGTGGAAATTTAGGATATGAATCTTATAGTAATAAGATTTAGTAGATCACGACATCCATGAAAAGATCAACGCCATCTGGATGTGATTGCTAAATAGGTTACAATGATCATGATTCCTATCCAAGATCCTCCATAGAAATGTGATTGATCAATGACTCGTTTCTTTCTGAAAGTGCTGGATTTGTGGAGTCCGGTGCCTGAGTACATAGACTAAGTGTCTACTAAAGAAAATTTTTGTCCTTTGGCTGTTTGCAGGCATAATCAAGGGCGACTACAATTCTTTCAAAAGAGAGAAATGTCACAAAGTGATGATGTGGCGTGCCCTACTGGAAAGAACTGACCAAGAGGACAAGAAGAAACCGAAACCAAGAGAATTGAAGAAGTTGTGGCCAAGAGGCCTAAAAAGGGGATTAGGATTTTAAAATCCTAACCCACCATCTTGAAGGAACTCATGGAGCATCAGCCGAGGGAAATTCTGCATTTTGCACTGGCTGTTTTCAGCACATTGGGCGTGAGTTTTTGGAGAGCAGATGCTTCTGGGAGTTTCTGCTTTTAGAACTCATGCCTTTGGGCTCTGCTTTTGGGCATCCCTTGTGAGTTTATAAGGACCCTTGGGGCCACTCTTCTGGAGAGCATCTGGACACAAAGTCTAAGAGAGGCTACCCTTGGGAAATGTACCTTTGCGAAGCAATAATAAAGAAATACCAAAAGGGGCGCCAGTCTTTGGGGCCACTGCATCTTGGCTCGGAACTCCGCCGTGCCATGTCGACTTCCTTGAATGTTTTCAACTTTTTTTGTATTCTGTGTAGTTTCCTTGTTCCGTTGTCAACTCTGTCTTGTACCTCCTTGGCTGCAAGAGTACCTTGGAGCTCTTCATTGGCTTCATCCTTCTTCTCACTACCCTCTACATCCTTATCTCTTACAAGCATGTTAGTGTCTTTAATCGCGTCATTTAAAGGTTTTGGAGAATTTGCACAAGATCAATTTGATGCTCTACTGGCACCATCTTTAGTTCACTATTCCTAGTGTTGCTTTTTTGAATCTCGATCTCTCTAGTGGTGGGTAGCATGTTCTCACTCTCTTTGGTCATGTCATGAATGGGAATGGGGTTATGACGGAAAAATGAGAGAGTCGTTCATGGCATGATTAGTGTGGCATGATTAGTGTGTTAATTAAAGGAGATTGGAGAGAGATTGAAACTAATGAAAGTAGAAAATCATAAGTAGATTAAACGAGAAACTAATATGCAAATAATGAGTTCAAATTTTCTCTCTCTATTCAAGTTCAGTTCAATCGTGTCGAGTCGTGTCATGTCCACTCTCCTTTTCTTTCTACTCAGGTTCAATTCACTTATTTGCAGCTTTTGTTCGTGTGTTGCTATTGATTTCTCGCTTGGAGTGTCCAAGCCTTTAGCAATTGCCTCTGCTTTAAAAAAATTTATTTTGACATGGTCTTATGTCCCGGTAAGCATCATCTAATGGCTGACCATCTGTCTAGAATAGATTCTAATGAGCCAGATACAAGTATAGGGGATGAGATTCCTCTTCAAAGCAAATGTTGCACCTACTTATATGTTGCAACTAATGTCCACCACAAGAGCCTATTAACCAAACTACTACAATCTAGAGAAGTGGAGGCTTCTGCTCAAAAGTGGGTATTATATGGTCCTCCAATGCCTTAGGGAGGGAAAGCACTCACACAAAGACAAGCATAGAGCGCAGACATCAGACTCATCTCCCAGCCATAGAGCCCATAGGGGCTCACCCCCGAGCCTGGGAGCCTTCAACTAACGGGCTACTCTCTACTGCAAGGGCTGGTGTCCCATACCACCAAGCCCACACCAAGTGGGTGTGTGGGTAGAGTTGTCAAGGGCCTAGAGTTCAACTGTGGTGATCACACAAGATGGCCACACATAGCATAGGCAGCAATCTTGATGTTTTGGGACATAACACTTCCCTCCTTATTTTTAAATGTTGTCCTTAGCAACGTCCTGAGTTATGAAACTAGGGACACGACTCTTCAACGAGCATATTGGTTCCCAAGTAGCGCTTGACTCTGGGCGATTCTTCCACTTGATCAAATACTCGGGGTAAGAAACCTTTTGAGACCACTTGACCCTTTGATCAAGAACCAATTCGGGTTCAAGTGGAATGTAACGAGTGGTATCCTCCAAACTCGGAACTTCCTCTAGAGGAACTCCTATCCCAACCGCTTTGTCAAGCGGCTAACATGGAACACGGGATGGACAGTAATGTCAGAGGGTATAGGCCGAAGAGAAGTTTAGCCTTGTTCCCAAATTCTCAAACAGACCCTTCCAGAAATTATTGGTCATTCTAGGATCTCTATCCAACACTAAGGACATTGGCAAGCCATGGTACTTGAAGATTTGTGAAATGAAGAGGATTGCCATTTGATGGGCTTTGATAGTCTTTTTGACAGGTTTAAAATGAGCTTGTTTACTGAACCTGTCTACTATGAGACATCACGCGAGAGTATCCATATCTGATGGTAACAGGAACAAAATTGAACCTTGATGAGATATCTCGCACTCCAGAGTCGATCCATGGGGTCACCCATCCAAGGTAACGAATAACCGCTTGGAAGATAAGCTAAAAGATGCCTAGCCAGCGTCTCGTCCTCTATCGATACGTGCACATCTAAACCTACGTGCATGTGGACAAGCTGTAACTCCTACTTCTACGGTTTAGGACAGCCTAGGAAGCATTAGTATTCTATTGCAATGACCATTCGGCGGTACAACTCTTGCTTTTACAAATGTATGATGGTCCTGATTTGGTTTGGTGCCCACATGGAAATGATGATCTGTGGTTATAGTAGGTTTAATGTAAGGCATGTAATAAAAACTGGCGAGTACTAACAGATTCAGTTCTTTCTAGCAAACACAAAAGAACGATTAAACAACTGACCCTGAACAAGAATATATAATAGAGGCATTGATAGTTCAGTCATTGGCCCAAAAAGGAGTTTTGGCCATCAAATGAAGGTCAATAACTGGGCTAGAAGATCTTCATGGCAATGCTAATATGCCAATTGATTGCAATCATGCTTTCAATGTGAATGAATAAGGTTTTGAAGAACAGAGCTTAACTTGTATAATTAAATGTTCTTCGTCCTTGTAAAGAATTCATCCTGATCGATGTTAGAAATTTCCCTAGGGCATTGTACATTAGATAATACTATGATCCTCAAGGTAACTGAGAAAATATAACGTTTTTATATAGAGAAATAATTGGGTGTTAAATGAAGTAGATTAAGCTTAGCCTTTTGACAAAACCTCAATTGCACCTTTGTATTATGGTCTAGTTTTCCATCAGAAAAAGAATGATAGTGTTGATCAAGGAGTGCACTCTCATGGTGGTCTTTACGTAGCACGGAATCACTTCCTAGATGTACACTGGCGCCTTGCCCATGTGTGTACCTTCTTAAAGATTTCAAACATGTTCCTCCTAAAGTGAAAACTGAATCACACAAATTACCAGAAAAATTTCCTGACAAAAAATCAATCTACACAATAATTTTCCTACCTGACCTTTTGATATGTAGATAAACTCAAATTTGTCACTGTATCTTTGTCTCTTCATGAATGCATCATAGAGATCCACATTGCCACAGAAGCCACCAATTGCTACCTGGCTGCCATTGATAGAAGTACATTAAGATATAAATTGTCTCATTCCTAGCTTGTCATGGTTTTTGTTTAAACATCCCCCTACACAATGATAGAATCTCTCGGAATCTTAGCTCATGTCATAGGTGTAGAAGGTGCTAGAATACACTACTCATCCAATTATGATGTAACTGGTTAACATCATAAAACAACTGGTTAACATCATAAAACAAAGTCAATTACCTTCCAATCAGCAGCCATTTCTGCCCAAATGTGGCACCTTTTTTCAACCATGTACCTCTAGAGGTAGATGCTATCAATTCATCATGCAAACCAGGTTCCTTCTAGTTTCAATGGTGACCGTAAGGATGTACATACAAGTGTGCATGCATTGTGCATGCATTAACTTAATTAAACTATATTTTGAAGAGAGAAATCATTTTCAAGCTATCATGCCCTAGAATTCAGAAAATTTGAGCTTGCTCTAGCATTTTCTCTAGCAATTATCTTCCCATACCTCCACCTTCTATCACCCTAATTATACCACTTTCCTAAACTGTTGAATGACTATTGACATTGATTAGCCCCCGTTGAAATCATTATTGTACTCTATCAACACCTCCAAAGAGGTTCCAGTTAAGAGCCAAAATCTGTTTGAAATGAGATCGCTTTAAGATTACCTTCCATCAGGCTTCCATGCAACCAAAGAAATTGTGTACGAATTTTCAACCTCCTGCCGGCCACAATCCTCCCAAATATCATCAGAACCAGTTTTTCTGTTGTGGTGAAAAAATAAGGATTAGTGTTCCTATTGATTAAAAATGACATGTGCATATCTGCAATACATGTTTTTTCCTCTTCCTATTTCAACAATATTTGAAATATTTGGAAGAATTAGGGTCTAAATGTTTCAGGATTTATAGATTTTTGTTTCAAAATATATGATGTTTTGGTTGATATTTCTGCTCTTGAAAGTAGATGCATATACCACCCATTAAAGATTGAAAGATGTAAGCTACGGAGAGGAACGAGAGCTCTGTAGCGCGATTTCCTGCCCCAGCCCTGACGCGCGAATCTCCTACCCAAACAAGATGGTTCTAGATAGAGATGGGCGACAAGGACAGTTGAGACAGTACAGAAAGATGGCAGTCCAAATGCTCAAATTGATTGCAAGAAGATAGGTTCAGTGCTACACCTTCAGCCACATTGCTTCCAACAAGAGGAATCGGCTTGCAGTAGAGAAGGCAAATGATCTTGTCTTTGTTAGCGTAAATGTGAAAATGCTTTGCAAGAGTACAACTAACAAACAGATCCTTTTACACAGTGGGAGATGGAGCAAGAGGCTCCGCAGTTCTTCGCGCGAAGTCCTGCTCTATCTCAGTCGCGTGAATCACCTGGGCCTACTGTAGTCCTTGCACAGCAGTTAGCAGCAGTTTTGTGCACCCTCGTGTGTGTGCGCGTGCAGGTGGGAGTAGCAATGGTGAGTTGTCATCTTTCAAAGCAGTTAGCCCTAAGCGTGATCTGCTCAGCTCTTATCCACGTCCCGGGCGCATGGTCATCATTGACATCGCCTCAGAATCAATGTACGAAATGTGGTCTAATGAAATACAGTGTAGACTTGTGAAAGGGGCAGTGTTAGTTAGATTCATGTACATACTTTTCTGATCTCTGTACAAAGCTATAGGTTGCTAAAATCCACATTTCTTCGCATTGTTTATTTCTCTAGGCGTTTGCTCTTTGGGTAGGGTTTTGTTGATATATGTCCAAATCTTTGTCTGTGCTTAAGCGTCGGAAATTCATGGGAAGTTTCTCGGAGACCGCTTCTAAGATCAAAACTTGTTTATATGAGGGCTTTGAGGAGGCTCGGAAAGCTTGGAGTGGTCTAGCACCTGTTCTTGAAGTGTGTATCATATTTTTGTGCAAGAACTCATGGACACGATTGCGCAGTATGCTATGAATGTAGTCGTCTTGTTTGAGGACACCGTGGCCAGTTCGCCGTCACCACAATTCGAAGATAGGCATAGCTCAACTATCAGCAGAGATATTTGAGATAGCCGCTGGATGCCCTTATGTTTGTATATATGCTCAGTTGGTTTGAGGATATCTATGCGTCGTATAAGTCATTGAGTCTAGGGTCTTGTGTTACAGTCTAGCACTTGAACTTGCATACTTGCACTCTCCTTGCACAATTGGAGCCTCGACACCCCCATTGTACCCGTGAATCTTGGGCTTGGAGCTGAGTGTGCTGTCAGCCAGAGTCTGAATAGGTTCTATGAGTTTAGTCGAGCTTCCCTTGGGCTTGGACTCTCCTATTGTGCATTTGAGTTGCTTTGTTCCATATTACTATACAATCTCTATCTCTATGTTTGGATTGAGATTTCTTGCATAATGCACTGAGGAGCACCACAGTAGAGAGCACGACATAGATTTCTTCCTACCTGTCTCTAATCTCATAGTAGGTCGGTTTTCTAATAAAATATTGCTCCTCAATCTCCTTCTTTGGATAACAATTCATAGATCGGGCTATCAATGCTTGCGATATGCACAGATCGCAATGTTGAGCTTATGGGGCAGAGGTACAAAAATGGTCAATGGTGAAACATTTGCCAATGTACCTTGAGCTAATAGTGAATTCCAGCTCGCATAGTGTGAAGACCATAGTACTAGTACAAGGCCATCCTTGTGCCATGAAACCAAGGAGAGCAGCACAAGGTCTAAAAACTAGCCAACCTAACTATGTTCTACATGATAATCTTGTTCAGCTTGGAACAACTTCCATAAAATAAAAATAAAAAAAAATCTCAGCACTTCAATGAAAATGTGGTAGCATAACTGCCTGTAGTGAGTCCATAGAGCTTCTTTTGTGTTCTGCTGTAGAGGCAAGGCCTAGTCAGTATTGCGATTTAACCACATAAGAACTTCCTAAGGTATCGATATTTTACTGCAGAGATCATGCACAATATCAACAACACTAAAGGCTTGTCAGTGCATGCAGCTAAGGTGGTGCAAAGGGATTGGTGCAAGAAAAACCAAGAGGCTTCCGGGCGCACGACTTCATGGGTCACACCCTTCCAATCAAGGGTGACATGCCATGTTAGGCGCATTCATGGTCTATTCGTTTGGTTAGTCTATTTGCTAATCGATGCTCAAATCAATTGTGACGAACAGGCTTAATTGCACGCTATCAATTTTGTAAATATGTTTTAAGTCAGTCAACAGCAGATGAGACTTTGTAGGTGTCTTATGTACAGGCCAGGACACCTACATCATTTTTTTTATAAAAGTCAATTGTGAAAAAAAAAAAAACATAAGAACAACAAAACCAGGGCTCATTAACATCCAATCAAGGCCACAATATCCTATTAGAAACAAACTAGAACAAAATGGATTACAAACTAAAACAAAATGGATTAACAGACGTGTAATCTGAAAATAAGTCCAGTGTCATCGATTGGCATTTTGCCATACAGGAGAGACGGGACCGAAAAGAACCCAAAGCTACTATGCCTGAATTTTCTAGCAATAAATGTATCCCTAACCTATCAAAGACTTAGATCGACAAAAAGATGAGAGAAGAAGAAAAGGCATGCAAACATATATTGAGAGGATTGGAGCCTTACTGAAAAATGTGAAACCCGTTGTACGAACCGAGGACCAATATCTCCCCAGTAGAATTGAAGGTTGCTGAAGTGAAACCCTGAAACATTTTCATTGAACTTTTTGCAATCATTATTTTGCATTGAGTCATCTAGAAAAGAAATTTTATCTTTACTGAAAGACAAGTAACACCACCCTTGGGCTTCTCATCTTAGATACATAAACAAAACAAAATGGTTCCGAATAATTATTGCCACGCATAATAGCTTAATCTGTTGTAAGATGTCTTTGAAACTCCTTGCCACCCCCTTTCCTCACTGATTTATCTTGTACCTCATTTTTTTGGCAGTCTCACCTTTGCTACCCTTTTTCTTGTGGGATCGCCAAGGGTCTATGCTAGCACTACTCGTGCCCTGCTAGCCCCATGCATGTAACCCATCCCTGTTTGTGAGGAAGGATGGCAAGAAATGCAAATATGTAGCCCAGTAATTTATCTTACCACTTGTATGGATCGTTCTCTTAAGCCCAAAAATCCTGCTCACTCATCTCTTCACTCACATTAAGGCTTCAGGTACTCAATAGCCCCTCTGTTCACTCTCTTAAGCCCCAAATATCCTGCTTACTCCTCTTTTCACTCACATTAAGGCTTCATGCACTCAATATCCCCTCCCATACACTCAAAGTACAAGCTTCTTGCATGTAACGTTAAAGATTGGCATGCTCTCTTGTGGCCTGATTAAGAAATGCAGGCTACCAACATAGTTACGCATTTGAGGTATCTGCTGGCTTGGACAATCACCTCTCCTAAGCAAGTCAAATGCAACTTTTATTATGTGTTAACTACATTGGCTGGTCAGTCATTCTGGTGGCTATATGTTATGCATCCTGAAAACCTTTTGGAAGACTAAGCATCATAAGAAGCCTTTGTGTCTATTAGCTAAGGAAAAGCGATGTGCTCCGAGGTGTCACAAAGGCTTGCTCTCGCCATCCCCTCCCCTGCCTTGCGCGCTGCTTTCAGCCCTCCCCTTGCGCGGCCGCCCCCTGCGCGCTGCTCCTGCCCGCAGCTCCGCCCGCTGCCCCTGCGGCTCCCTACCCCCGTCTAACGCCGCCCGCTGCCCTCCCCCTCCCCCGGCCGCTGCCCCACCCCTGCCCGCCCCTAGCTGCGTACTCCCCGGCCACTCGCCCCTTATTCTCCCGTTTGCATTGCCTCCCTCCCCGCCCCCCCTTTTTTCTGCTCGCAGGAGTTTGTCCCCACGGCCTGCTGGGAGCTTCGCGTCCTTCCCGCCTTCTTCGACTCAGCAGCAAACGCAGATGGAGGCTCCAGCTCCGCCACATAGGGACTCTACCGAAGCCCCCTCGCCCCACCCCGCTGAGCCCACCATTCGACTTGCTCTTTCACCGACAGAGCAAGCGAGCCTAGCTAAATAGGTAGAGCGCTTGAAGGCAACTTCTATCATCTGCAAGATTCTCGGTACCCGACCCAACAGAGGAGAGCTGCGTGACCTTCTCCAGGCCCACCTACTTGCATAGGTGGGCAAGATCTTGGACATACAAATACTCGGACGAGGCTACTATCAGATCGAGTTTGAGACCTCTGAGATGGCGTCAAAGGTCATCGCCATGAGTCCATTGACCATCCGAGCAGCTCGAGCCCACTTTCGACAGTGGAGACATGGCTTTGACCCTGCTTCGGATGTTTTGGTAGAGGAGGCAGACATCCCCATCTCCGTATGCTTTCCTGGTTTGCGGAGGGAGTACTTACCACTTTTGTCTAGGATAGGCTCAGCGATTGGGACTGTCCTGGAGACACCTCGCACGGCAGCCTCAATAGCTGCCAAGGCGGCCGGCATTCCCTCAGTTCGCTTTCTGGTTAGGGACACTCATACGCTCCCAAAGGTCTTTCTTCTGCCTCGAGTGAGTGGGGGTTGGTGTAGACAGAGCGTGGAGTATTCGGGCCTCCCGAACCAGTGCTTCATTTGTCAAGAGATGGGCCATCTTGCGAACGCCTGTCCACGGAGGAGGCCTCGACCTACACCACAGACTCAGCCCCAGCCTGCAAGGGCTAGCCAACAGCCACAGGCAGAGACAGCGCGCGCACTTGCAGAGCCTCCCTCCGAGGCTGGGGCTCCAGCGGAGGAGGGATGGCAGTAGGTCCGTGGTCGACGATGGCAGGGGCCACAGGCAGAGACAACCTAGCACTCAGAGTGGTCCTCAGGCGCCTGCCCAACAGGAGTCGGTTCCCACGGGGAATCGTTTCGGTCCTCTTGAGCAGGATGAGGTCTCTGCTCTAACCCCCACCTCAGCTTCACCCTCAACAACCCCACCCCCCCCCCCCCCCCCCCCCCCCACCCCCAGAGTTCCCCCCCCTCCTCATCATCCTCCCCCCGCCGCCTCCTCCACTCGCCCCTCTACCTCTGCCGCTCCCCCCGCCCCTCTTCTCCACCACTTCCCCCTGCTCCTACTCCCCCCCCCCTCCCGCTCCAATTCCACAGCCGACCCAGGGGGCAGGGCCATCTCCGGCTGCTAGGAGATCTCTTAGCAGCGCCTTTGCCGCGAGTCGCTTGGCGAGAGAGGGACAGCCTTTCTTGCAACCCCCTCTACAGGTACAGACGTCTCCTTTTGCAGCTATCCCTCGTGGTCTCACGAGCATCGACATGCAGAGCCGATGGGACTTCTTCAACTACGACTTCACTCGTTTTCTCGACGACCCCTCAGCAGACCATGAGGCAACCTGCTTCAGGGTCCATGTTCTGTTCCTTGCAGCTAGGGGGATAGAGGCCTTCGACTAAGCAGTTGGCTTCTCTTTTCCCCTTTGCGGCTTCACTCGTTTTCTCGACGACCCCTCAGCAGACCATAAGGCAACCTGCTTCAGGGTCCATGTTCTGTTCCTTGCAGCTAGGGGGATAGAGGCCTTCGACTAAGCAGTTGGCTTCTCTTTTCCCCTTTGCGGCAGGGACCAGACTGACTGGACTCTTGACTCAGTGTTGGGGTGGTTACACACACAAGCCCTAGAATTCTCTCACCACATGGGAGAACTAGGAGTTACAGACATGCTTCAGACTTTGTGGCCATTGGCCAAGTTTGCGGTGACCCCTCCAGATACAGCAGGATCTAGACACATTGTGGTCTACTTCTTTGCCGATACGCAATGCTTGCCATGCTATGTACACATTCATGAGGACTCCTCGACAGAGGAGGTTGCTTTACGGATGGCTCGCTCTACTTGGGCTTGGGCTAGGCACTTGTTGCAGTCACGCCTATCTAGAGGACGCTCGGATGCGGCTTATTCCCCATCCAAGCCAGCCTCGAAGATAGCACGTTTAGCTACTGCAACAACATCTGTTGTCTCTCGCTCCCCATGAGGATCGTCTCATGGAACGTGCAGGGACTTGGTGGGCCTCAATTTCAACGTCAACAGGGCCAACTGCGTTAGGAGCTTCAGTGCTGCCTTGTGGAAGGAGAGATTGATCTCCTTATGCTACAGGAGCACCATCTGTGTGAGAGCCGCATTAGACGTTGTGGTCAGCTCTTGCGTGGACGGTATGATACTTTTTCGTCAGCTGCTTTTGGACCTAGAGGCATCCAAGGTGGGGTATGTATGACTATTGCGGATTCTTTGCAGCAGGCCATTGTGGGCAGAGGGATTATTATGCCAGGCAGGGCTCAGTGGATTACTATGAAGGTTCACGGTTGCCTTGTGGCCTTCGTGAACATCTATGCGCCCAATGTAGTGAGTGTACAAGCAGAGTTTTGGTCACAGATAGCTGAGTCTCTGCCGCACGCAGAACACTGGTGCATAGGGAGGGACTTCAACATGTTGGAGGACCCTTCTGAGAGGATTCGTGGTAGCCATGCTACTATGCATGGAGTTGAGCTCGCAGCTTGGGAGAGGTTGTGTATGACTCTGAGGGTCTCGGATGTGTGGTAGCACTCTAGTTTTGTGAGGCCCCCAACCAACCTAGCCTTCTCTCGTGACCGCAGAGTGGGAGGAGTGAATCTATCGCGGATAGATCGCTTCTACACTAGTGACCATTTCAGTGACTTGGGAGGGACAGTTGGCATTCTCGCAGGGACTTCCTTCTCGGACCATGCACCAGTGATCCTCACAATGGCAGACAAGTAGAGGAGGGGGAGCACGATGCTTCGCATCCCAGAGAGGGTCTTGCTGGACTCTGCACTCAGAGAGCGAGTAGAGACTCTTTGGACAGAGCATAGTTACCCGGAACGCGGAACGGGAACGGCGACGAGATCCCCGCGGAACGGGGGAACGGCTAGGGGTCCGGAATGGGAACGGCGCGGAACGGGAGGTATAAAAAACACCCAAATAGTGCATTTTTTAGCTCCTTGTGTTCAAATACAAGGAGTATTAGAGTGCTTTGACTCTAATACTCACAAAAAACTCGTTTTGAAGACCATTCAACCTTGCTATGACTAGATGATGAGAGAGAGAGAGAGAGAGAGAGAGAGAGAGAGAGAGAGAGAGAGAGAGAGAGAGAGAGAGAGAGAGAGGGAGAGGTAGAGATTTGAGAGAGTGGGAGGGAGAGGAAGAGAGCTTGAAGGCTTGAAGCCTTGAGCCTTGAGAGAGTGAGTCTTGAGAGGAAGAGATCTTGAGAGTGTGAGAGGGAGAGAGCTTGAGCCTTGAGGATTAGCTTGTGGAGAGAAACGGGGAGGGGGGTGCATTTTATGAGTCCTTGAGGCCTTGCACACTTCAAAAAGAAGCCCAAACATTTACTTCAATTTTTTTAATTTTTGCCAAATTTGTTTGTAGCCGTTGGCCGTTCCAGGGGCATTCCGGAACGTTTCTGGGGCGTTCCGGAACGGCCGTTCCGGTTTGCACTGGCCACTCGGAACGTCAGACATTCCGGGACGTTTCGGAACGTTCGGGAAGGAAACTGCCCCCCGAAACGCCGGAACGAGGGCTAGGGGGCGTTCCCCGGTAACTCTGGGACAGAGAGTTTGGACATGCAAGATTCTCCTGCTGACAGAGTGGCCTCAGGACTAGCTCAGATTAGTCGTTTCTTTCTCCAGGAGTCTTTGGCTTGCCGGGCTGTAGCGAGAGAGGAGCAACAGCGTCTCAGACGAGGCATTGCTTCGTTGCAGAGGATGCTAGAGCAACATCCAGACGGTCCTTGGTTGGAGAAGAAGCTACAGCAAGCTCGCCCCCCAGGAGCTTGTTAGCACAGAGGAGCGGCGACATGAGTTTGCTTTCGATCGACAGGCATCTCAGTGGACACAGGTGGGCGTCAGAGTGATTGGTGCTTTCTTCGAGGCAGTGGGACCTCGGCATTCGCATGCCAAGGTCAGTCAATTGAGGAGGCCCGACGAGTCAATTGCTTTTGAGCTCGAGGATATGCGTGCAGTTGCTACTGACTTTTACTGTGAGTTACTGTCTGCAGAGCCTCAGTCAGAGCGTCAGGATGCATGCAGGGAGCAAGTGTGGACACAGATGCCTTGCCTTGTGACTAAGGAGATGCGTTAGAGACTTGAGCTGCCACTTCAGCTTGCGGAGTTGCACACGGCTCTTAGTACCCTCCCCCGTGGTAGCTATCCAGGTGAGGATGGGTTGACTCCCAGTTTTTTCTTGGAGTACTGGGACTTGCTTGGCCCAGATCTCTGTAGTGCTTTTCAATACATCTTGCACACAGGAGTGATGCCTGACAGCATGAGTGAGGGTCTGATTTACCTCATTCCCAAGGAGGGTGGCTCCTTGGATGAGATTCGACAATGGTGCCCCATCACCATCCTCAACTCAGCCTACAAAATTCTTGCCAAGGCTCTGAGTTTGAGGATCCACACACTTCTAGAGAGCCTTATACATGGGACTCAGATAGGTTTTGTCAAGGAGCACAGTATCCTTGACAACATCTTTACTTTTTGGGAGGCTTTTGCCCTAGCGCGGCTCCGTGGTGAGGACCTGGTGATTCTTCTTCTCGATTTTGAGAAGGCATACAACAGAGTTGACTGGGACTTTCTAGAGGGCACTCTACGCAGGATGGGTTTCTCAGATGCTTGGATCAGAGGGGTGTCAGCTTTGTACAGACATGCACACAGTCAGGTACTTTTGGCAGGAGGTAGAGGTGATCGTTTCATGCTCATACAATCGGTCAGACAGGGCTGTCCTCTTGCCCCCTTCCTCTTTCTGTTCTATGATGAGGCGATGAGCAGGTTTTTGGTGTCACAGCAGGTTGGTCTACGAGGCTTAGCACTCCGTATTCGGGGAGATGAGCTACTGGACGCTGAGTTTGCTGACGACTCAGCCTTGTATTTAGATGGCCAGGAGTCCGACGTGCACAGGTGTGCGCAAGCTCTGGAGACCTTTTGTTGTGCATCTGGCGCACGGATCAACGGGAGATAGACAGTGGCTTTCTTGGTTGGTAGTGCTCATGTGCCCGATTGGATGCCAGGAGAGGGTTTTCGGTGGAATCCCTCATGGACTGCAGTTCGGTACTTGGGCTGTCACGTTGGTTTGGACTTGTCTCCCGAGCAGCAGATTGCTCCCCTCCTCCTGTCTATCAGGAGGAAGTTGTTACACTGGTGCTCAGCACAACTTTCTTTGGCTGGCAAAGTAGTAGTGGCCAACCAGGGAGCAGACTCCTTCTTGGGAAGTTTTCATAAGTCAAAGGACCTTCTTCAGGTGAGGAGCCCTGGAAGGAGTTCTTGTACAGCGGCTTCATGTAGGGTGCCTCAGGCTGGAGGCCCCTGGCGACCTTCGACCAGATGGATCTTCACAGAGATGCGCAAAGTTGGTTTGAGTAGGAGACTGGAGGACCGCTTCGCTGTGAGTTTGCTTTGATCTTGGGAGCACTTGGGGCGAGGCCTGGAGCAATGATAGCCTACTTGCACGGAGGAGCGCCTATGACAGCCCCTTGCCTGGAACCCCATGGTTAGCACTCAAAGAGGCCACTTGGTTGGTAGTCAGCCTCATGTTTCTTGGGGTCTCATGGCAGCAGGTCCAGCACGCTCTTTAGGTGACTGGTTAGAGTTTTCAGGCTTGTCAAAGGAGTTGCAGGGTTTCCAGCTACAGGGCATGAGAGGGGTGCAGAGCATGTGCCAAGACATCTCAGAGGCAGTTCCAGCTGAGTGGCTCACACCTCTGGAGCAAGTAGCACCCAGGTGGATGGGAGCCTTCACACGATTGGAGGTTCTCATCTCAGTCCGGGCCTGCTCAGAGATTGTTCCATCCCTGTTTTTCGAGTTACAGGGTGAGGGACACTTACAGCGAGTTGCAGTAAAGGCCCCGCAGGTTGCAGAGTACTGTTTTCAGAGGATCCGAGTGGTGGGCATCTGTGGGAGGACTTGTGTCATCGATCCTGACCCAATAGCTCTTGAGACTGGACACTGGAGACTCTGGGCTTGGGAGTGTTGTCCACTGGCACGAGTACAGTGGGATCCTGAAGAGTGGCTTTGGAGGGACCCTTTCACTTTTGCAGACCACCCAAGTGTCCCGTTCTTTCAGTACACTGTTCGACTGGGACATCGCATACTAGCAGCACAGAGAGAGGCCCACCCAGGTGCAGCACCTCATTGGCAGGAGGAGGGTCTCACAGTTGAGTTCTTGGCTGCTTTTTGGGAGACGTTGTGGGATTCCAGACAGCCGAGGCGAGTCACCTTGTTTCAGTGGCTAGTCGCACACAGAGCTACAACAATTGGGAGTTGGCTAGTGCATAATGGTCTCTCGGCCGCATGTGCAGCTTGTGACCATCTTGTGGAGAGTCAGCGTCACTGTCTTTGGGACTGTCCTTTGGCACAGTAGGTGTGGCTTCGTGTCCTTCGGCTGATGTCTGCTCTCTCCACGGCTCGACAGTACACTTGGGGAGCAGCGGCTTGGTCCACCCTCACGGGCCCGGCACTTCAATTTGAGCTATCTTCCACCAGCAGGATGATAGTGATGCAGGGGGGGCCACCTACACTCCAGCCTGCCACATAGCTTACTCCACAGGAGTGGTGCAGTGATAGAGAGGAGTGTTGAGAGCTCATCAATGGCCTGACACTCTGGTTCATCTGGCGGGCAAGTTGTTTCCGCATCTTTGAGGCTCGCCTGGTGCCACCAGCAGAGATTGTTCGTGATCTTTGGCTAGAGCTCATCCACACTCTCAGAGGACATGAGAGACTACAGGGCAGCTCCGACCACATGCGGGAGCGCAGAGAGGCTTTCCTTCGACTCTGGCGTCCTCCGCCTCGGCCTTTCTACACCATGGTCCAGAGTGTACTCCGATGGCACTACCGACCACCTGTGTGGCTTTTCCCTCCTCCCATCTCTTGATTTAGACTCATTGTACATATGCTGTTTTTTCATTGGGAGAGTTAACCCATCATGGTTGTTGTAGCCCTCTCTTGAAGAGGTGGCTGTAGCCCTATGGGCAATTTCATTAACTAATAGAAGGATCTTTTTCTCGGAAAAAAAAAAAAAGACAGATCGGTTGATTGGCATATATGCAGGTCTCACGTGCGCAATGCACTTGAGCCACGTGAACAACCTACTACTACATGTTAGCGCTAGACTGACTTAGGAATCTAGCATGCCATTTTGTGACCCTCTAGGACATGCATGTTCAGGAAAATCATTATAGTTGCATACCAACACTTGCACAGTACAATCACATAAGCATATAGGCATATGAACAGTCTCTTGGCCATTTATTAATAAGCAAACCTTCTTTAAGTGAGGTCGTGCAATAAATCCTATTGCTCAATTTCTACTTCAAAGCCTATTTGCGTGAGCACCTTGCATCATCCAAAGGGCAGATCAATACCCTCATCACCAGCACTTCAAGTCCCTCACCATCAACCTTTCCATCCTACAGCCATCAGCGTTTTTAGATGAAACATCAGCATTTTCAGCCGGCATCCATCAGCCTTTTCAATATCAGCATTCATCCTTGCAAATGAACGCTTTTAGTATTCAGCCAGTATCCTTGTAGCAGGCTACAATGTCACTTTCACATGACACACAATTAGTACAGTTGGTTTGGGCTTATTCACACTGGACGGACTCTCTGGGCTGGACTTTTACACGAGGATACGGACGGTGGTCTAGTGGACATCGTGGCCAGGTCACCACCACTCAGTTTAGGGATAGACATTTATGAGCCCTAGGTGGCTCTTTATGGTTGTACATATGAGGAGTAGTTGTTGGATCATGATTATCATCTTCTTCATTATATGGTCCAGTGTCTTCGTTTAGAGTAGCGAGTCTATACACACAGCACGTCTACACCATCCCTGCACATCGGAGCCTCGACACCCCATTGTACCTATGAGTCTTGGGCTGGTGTAACAAACTGCTGACGTGTCGACCTACTGAAGAACGGAGCTACCGGCCGAGGGGCCTAAATCCTAAGAAGAACAAGTAACAGAAGACGTGTCACAAAGTGATGACGTGGTTGCCCGAGAGCAGAAAACCCTAACCCTAATTTCTGCCAAAAACCCTAACTGCTTAAACCCTAATTTTGGAAACCTAACCCTAAAACTGCAAAAACCCTAACCCTAACCCTAAGGGCAGCGTGCCAGATTTCTGAAAAATTGCGTTGGCATGATGACGTGGCAAGCTGTACGGATTTCCATGATTTACGTTGGCAGCTTTCTGGCTTTGCTTTTGGACCAGATGCTTTTAACTTTGAAGGCTTTTCACTGTAATTGCTTTTTAGGCCAAGGGGCTTTAAATTAGAGGTTAGGGCTCATTCTCTGGCATGCTTCCTGGAGAAGGTGCAGAGTCTGGAGTACCGGCTTGCCATTTTGCAAACTGGGGAGCTTTACGACAACAGTTCTGTGCGGCATTCAGGCTAGGTGACTACCAAGAAAAGGTTTTGGATGAGTTGGCCAACATGGTGCTCCAACCTGAGAAGACTTTTGCCGAACTCATGACTAAAACCAAGTGTCTGGTTGCCAAGCTTCCTCAACAGCTAGGGGAATTTATGGTTAAGAAGTGGGTGGAAAAGGAGCTTCCCAAAACTTTCCAGCAAAAACTCAGAGATAGTCTCCAACCTGACGCCACTCTAGAGGAGTTTGTCGCAGCTCCTACCAGGATAGAGGGAGCCAGGAAGCTGTTCACCAACTCCCGTCAGGTAGAGACCCCCTCAGTGTTTTCGGAAAGTCCTTCTGATCCGTTAACTTCTTTACATAGGGAACTTGAAGCCTACAATGCGCTCTTCAAGAGGAGAAATCAATCTCTCTTAGACAGGAGAAACCCCCACATCTAGAGGCGTTGGATCAAATCAAGAGAGAGCTAGAAGAGCTTCGGTCTCAGCAGGAGACTAAGGCTATGGTATGGTGCAGCTCGTGTCGCTCTCCAAGACAATCTCCACAGGACTGTCCCCTTCGGGCTTATTGCCACTTCTGCGAAAAGTCTAGGCATGAAGACAAGGATTGCTACTATATCAAGCGATTGCGACAAATACAACAAAGTCTAGGTCCTTCTCTCCAACAAGGGCTAGCACCTGCATCCAACATGGTTTCACCCTATGGCCATCAAAACCCGATGCCACCTCTGTTGACAAGACCTCCTATGCCAGGTATGCACAACAATTTTGCATCCCCCAGCTTTTATCATGCTAATGCTCCTTCAGTTCCCCAAAGCTTCTACACGTTAGCATCCGTCCCCATGCAGCAAGGGCCGAGACCACCTCGCCCCTCCAATAGGCCAATTTTGTGCTATAGGTGTGGGGAGTATGGACATTATCAGAGCAAATGTCCGTTGCCAGAAGGGTCCCCCCTTGCCAACACTACCTTGAAGCTAAGGATCACTATAGTAAGGACTTCCCAAAACTACGTGCATCAACATCTGCAAGCACAAGCTAGAACCAGCAAGAGTTTACATTCCCAAAGGTTAACCTCATCACAGTAAGAACCGTTCCACAGGCCCCGCCTTTTACTCTTGTAGTTGCCTCTCGAGATGGGTTGAAGCAGGTGGAACAACCGGCTGGTGTGCTCACACAGGCACAAAGAGCTGCTCTTGGTCTCAACCTCCCTGGCGGTCCAACTTTTTCGTCTCCAGTCACACAAATGAGTCAAACTCCCCTAGTAGCTGACAAACCAGCAGGTAGTGCCAAGAGCTAGCCTACCTCTCTTCTGTCAGATATTGATGGTGCTTTCATGGAAGCGGTAGAAGACTTGCACAAGCTTAAGATACCAGAGCAAGCATTGATCGAAAGAGAGAAGCCTACAACAAAGACTATCTTGAAAAACAGCTTTCAGCAAGTGTCACTGTACGACATGCTTCGACTTGATGCAAATTTCGAAGTGACACCCTTTCCATCATCAAGTCTTTGTATCCTGGTGCAGGGCCTAGTGGCGGGCACCTACCTGTGCAGCCCTTGGAGTCCTGCATGATTTCTTATCCAGCTGCTCCGCTCACCAACTACAAAAGTCCTCGTCTCACCTTGTCTATTCTTGGGCATCAATTCTCACGCGTCATAGTGGATGGTGGATTTGGGATCAATCTGATGCCAGAGTTCACTATGTTGGCTTTAGGTTTGCATCCTACCCACCCTGCTCCATTCACTATTACATTGGCGGACCAAAGCACAATCTATCCAGTGGGCATAGTAGAGAAGGTGCCTCTGAAGGTACAAGACTTCACATTTAGCTTGGATTTTGTGGTAGTCAATCTTTTCTAGATGGAGGGAGGATTTCCTTTGCTTATTGGTAGACCATGGTTGCGGCATACTAAGGCACTTCATGATTTGCTCTCTGTAGAAAGCCATCTTCGTGCCCAGCTCATGTGCTGGCTGTATCCATGTCCTCCTGGTGTCTAGCTAAGTCAAGTCCTGGCGGATGAGCCCGGTGAACTCGGACTGTGTAAGAGTGAGAGATAGTGTGTCCAGTGTGTATTGGAAGGGTGGCAATCTGTCTATGTTGAGCCCATGCGCCTGAAACCATGATGCCATCTCCCCATACCAGCATGTTGTATCTCCCTGTATGGCTAACTGTCGAGAGGACTCGAGTGCAAAGCGGGTATATCTGTCTCTAGGAAGTTCCCATATGCGGTGTATGAAGAGACGGATCTGGTGAGCGCCTCAACTACTAGTGAGAAATGAAATGTAATATTAACTTCTTCAAAAGGCCAAAATGACCTATCATACCAAAAGGTTACATGTGGTGAATCTAATACAAGGTCTGGGTACAAAAAGTACAAAGAAATGAAAAAAAAAAAAGTGGGTAGGGGTGGGGTGAAAGCTGATACAAAGGGAATACAAAGGGTGAGCTGATACAATGGAGCTCTCTGACAATCGAGGCATCACATAAATATACATCAATATCCAAAAGGCTATAGAGATTCAATGTCCTCCAAGGTAGGCACTCTGTTGGGACGGCTCCTTTGTCGCACCATATGGTATGGATCCTCTATTGCAATATGCGTCAATGTCGAGAGGGCCCCCTCATCCGTGGGCGACGGGACCGCCCCAACTCTATCGCTCGATCCAGCAGTATGCCTCTGGTGCCTCTAGTGTTGTTATGTTGTGGGGGCTACTCGAACTCCTCTGTCTGTGACTGAAAGAAATCTGTAATCTTCCATTGTCGTTGGATCTCTCTCATTGTGCCCCTCTTCAAGAGGTCCTCTCTGTGTTTGCTAATCTCCAGTAAGTATAATCCGAGGCATCTCTGATCCTGGTATCTCATGACTCTAGAAAGTTGCCCAAAATCCTCTCTGAATAGACAGTGAAAGCGACCTCGTATCTCATAGTATATTGGGCAATGACATATGTAATGTAGCTCTGTCTCGGGCTCTATCTAGCACACCTGACAAAATCCTGGACTCAACGGGTACTCCTCTAAATCTGCTTGTCTCGATCTCTAGCTGATGTGAGGATGTGCGTATCTGACCAATAGAACATCGTATCCCGTGGGATAGATGAGTATCCATGTATCCTGGTCTGATAACAAAACCATCCTCCGTGAGCTGGAGAAGATGCTCTCTGTAGAAAGTCATCTTCGTACCTAGCTCATGTGTAGGTTGTATCCATGTCCTCTTCGTATCCAACTGAATCAAATTCTGTCTGATGACCCTGTAATCTCTGCCCTAGTGACAGAGATGGAGGGTGCATCCAGAGAGTACTGAAATGGCGGTAGCCGATCCATATTAAAGCCATGTAACTGAAACCAAGATGGCATCTCTGCATACCAACATGATCTATCTCCCTGTGTAGCGTGGATAGTGTGTCATGCTCTCTACAGTGGGTGCTCCTCAGTGCAATGTGCGTGACATCTCACTCAAACAGCATGAAAACGCAGGAAACAATAAATAACAGCAAATCAACACAAAGACATAGCAGCAGACCAGAACATATGGACTCGACTATCTCAAAGCAACCAGTGCAGACTCTCGCGTGGCAGCACACAGCTCCAACCAAGAACTCACGGGTACAATGGGGGATGTCTACTAGACCACCATCTGTATCCCTACCACGTGTCACTGCCCAGCCCAGAGAGTCCGTCCAGTGTAAACCAGACCAACTGTACTAATTGTGTATCTTGTGAAAGTGACATTGTAGCCCTGCTACACCCTGCAATGCCAGTTGTCGCGAAGACTCTAGTGCTCATCGAGCATATCTCCCACGTGCTATGAATGAAATTGATCGTGTGAGTGCCTCCACTACCAATGGAGGAGCCGCGAGCTTCGCCCTAACAATGTCATGTGGTACTGAGGCCTTGGCCCTAATCATCCGAGAAATCATAGACACCAAGGGCTTCTCCATACATCTCCATCCATCAGTACTGCCAGCTCTGCTATGATGATCAACTGAGAGCCCCATATCTCCACTCCGTTCAGCATGGCCGAAGTGACCAAGGTGTCAAAGAGCCAAAGCTTTGTCTGAGGTTCCTCGAACTGAACCTACAAACATATCCTCTCAAGTCTCCCCAATGCTGCATGAGAGAGAGAGAGAGAGAGAGAGAGAGAGAGAGAGAGAGAGAGAGAGCAATGAAATGTTATATTAACGTCTTCAAAAGGCCAAAATGACCTATGAGACCAAACATGTTATATTAAACGTCTGCAAAAGGCCAAAATGACCTATGACACCAAACTGATGCAATCCTTGTGGATCTAGTCCAATGTCTCGATACAAACATAAAATGAGGTAAAGTGAAAGACCAAAGTAGAAAAACTAAAAGACTAAAATCGTCGGACTCAAATCATCATCAATGCCCAAAGATGCCCGGCATTGGGCGTTGTCCAAGAAAGTATTGCATCGGTCACTGAAAAGCTTGATCAATGTCCGCCTCTGTAGATAGTCGTACTAGGCGTCTCCCATATCGTGCTAGAATAGTCATGATCCTTTGATGGAGCCTCCATCGCTGTCGTGGTCGCCCTCGTAGACGTGGGCATCTGGCTCTCCCGAGCTCAGTGGCCCTGTCCTAATATACCTCCGGTATAGATGGGCTTTGAAGTCTCCTGCGAAGCATGCTCATATGGCTGCTGAGTCCCTGTTCTAAAGAAGTCAGTGATCTCCCTCAGTAAACGTCTCCCGGAGAGAGAGAGAGAGAGAGAGAGAGAGAGAGAGAGAGAGAGAGAGAGAGAGAGAGAGAGAGAGAGAGAAATGAAATGAAATGTTATATTAACGTCTTCAAAAGGCCATAATGACCTATGAGACCCGAAAGTTACAAAGTGGTGGATCTGATAAAAAGTCAGAGTAACAAAATAACCTAACAACAGTACAAAACAAAGATATATACTATGGGGTCCTAAGTTGATCGATGTCAACCAAGCAAAAGACCAAGCCAAAAATGGGCGGCTTGTTGGGATAGTTGAATCACAAGAGATCTAGCATCAGACGTTGGCGAATCTCATCAATTTCCTCCATGGTTAGTAGTCTGACCAGGCGTCGTGCATGCCTAGCCAACGTGCTCCGAATTTTCTGTCGTAGCCTCCGTCGATGCTGTGTAGTTCTTCGCAGTCGCGGGCGCCTGGATTTCCCCAGTTCAATCGCTCGGTCAATCAGTGTGCCTCTGGTATGAGACGATGGGGAGCTCTGCTGTGGGAGTGGCTCTTGCGGCTGTCCGGTGTCTGCTCTGAAGAAGTCTGTGATCCGTCTTTGAGACTGGCTAGCCTCGCCATTCATCAGGCTATCTCTGTGTCTATGCAGCTCGAGCAAGAACAAACCCAGACATCTCTGATCTTCGTATCCCATGACTCTTGAGAGTGGTCCAAAACCTTCTCTGAACAAGCAATGGAAGCGGCCTCGTATCTCGTAGTTGACGAGGCAGCGACATGTATAGTGTAGCTATGTCTCAGGTTCCATGTTACACAACGGGCATGTCCTGTCCTCTGCTGGTACTCCGCTGTATCTCCCCGTCTCAATCCGCAACTGGTGAGAAGATGTGCGTAACTGGCCAATAGCACATCGTATCCCATGAGACAAGTGGGTATCCATGTATCTAGGTCTCGCCACAAAACCATCTTCCGTAAGCTGGAGAAGGTGGTCTTTGTAAAAAGCCATCTTCGTGCCCAATTCCTGTGCTGGTTGTATCCATGTCCTTCTGGTGTCTAGCTGGGTTAGGTCTTGGCGTATAAGCTTGGTGATCTCTGACTGTGTAAGGGTGAGAGATGGTGCATCCAACGAGTAATGGAATGGTGGCAGCCGGTCTATGCTGAACCCATGTGCCTGAAACCATGATGTCATTTCCCCATACCAGCATGTTGTATCTCCTTGTCTGGCTAACTGTCGAGAGGCTTCAAGTGCAATGCGAGCATATCTGTCTCTAGGAAGTGCCCATGTGCGGTTTATGAAGGAGACTGATCTGGTGAGCGCCTCCACCACAAGTGGGGGGGCCGCTAGCTCTGCTCAGATAATGGCCCGTGGTACTGATGCCTTGGCTCTAATGAGCCGCGAGATCATAGAGGAGAGGTTTCTCCATGTTCCCCCATCCGTCTGAGCGACCCGTCCTCCCGTGGTGATCTAGTGAAGGTCCCCATATCTCGGTTCCATAGAGCAATGCTGAAGCCACCAAGGTGTCAGAGAGCCACAGCTTCGTCCGGGGCTCCTGAAACTGAACCTGCGAACACATCCTCTCCAATCTACCCAATGCTGCGTGGGCTCTAGTAAGTCTGGTTTCTGCTGCTCTTCTGAGTGAGAATGTAGGTCCACTAAAAACCACTCCAAGGTAGGTGTAAGCGTTTGTGTACTCCACAGTCTCCTGGCCGTATGTGAGTGTAGGTGCTGACCTCCTGATCCACTGTGGGGTGGTACTAAACACCATAACCTTGGTTTTACCCAGGTTGACAGACAAACCACTTTCGTGGGCAAATGTATGCAGAGCATCCAATTGACGTTGCATTCCCTCTGGGGATTCGGAGATCAACACTATGTCATCAGCATATAACAAAAGTGGAATCCATGTCCCTGCCAACTCAGCACCTTTATCCCCATCGTTGTCAATGTAGTCAGAAATCTCATCCACATACATACCGAAAAGAGTGGGAGAGAGCGGGCAGCCCTGCTTCACCCCAATAGTGGAGTGAACCGATGTAGAAAGTCCCTCCGGGGTGCGTACATGCCCTACTACTGATCTGTACAATGCCATGATCCCCCAAATGAGTTTTGTGGGTACTCCCATTTCCTGTAATCTGCGCATCAGTCTAGCTCTGGGTGCCGTGTCGAAAGCTTTGCGGAAGTCCACAAAGCTACAATAGATCCGTCTCCCATGAGATCTACCTTCCTCGATGATGGCCCTGAGTGTTAGGATATGGTCAAGAGTAGAGAAGCCTCTCTTGAATCCTGCCTGCCCAGTTGCACGCATTCCTTCCCTCTCTGCCCATCTACTCAGCTGTTGCTCAAGAATGGATGCATACAACCGTGCCAATGTGTGCCCAATCATAATAGTGCAATAATTCCCAGGCTCCATGGGGTCTCCTGATTTGAAGATAGGTACGATTGTAGATATTCTCCAAGTGTCCGCAAGGCCCTCACACACGACACGGTTAAACATAACCGCTAGAAGCTCTGCTAGTAGGTCTTTGGCATGCATGAAATGCTCAGCTACTAGACCCTCATGATCATATGCTCTCCCAGTCTTCATCTTGTCAATGGCTTTCTTCACCATCTCAGCAGTGAAAAAGACTCATGCATGTGGGCATGGGTCGGGGGGGTTGGGGAGGGGAGGCCGTCAAGGTACTGTGTACAAAGATGATCCGTATTGACCCCAGGTCTCTGTGGAGGAATTAGCGGGGGGGGGGGGGGGGGGGGGGGGACTGCTCATGAAAGAGCCGCCACGCCTCACGCGAGTCCTGACTCAAGAATAGCTGATATAGATCCTGCTCGAGTCTAGCCAAAAAAGCCCTCTTCTTCCGCCGCACCAGGCGTCGGAAGTCCATCTATGATTGTCTGTGAGTGACGTCCCCCAACAGCACCTCCCTCTGAAGTCTGGCTCTAGTCTGGCGGCACTCCTCATCGTACCAGCTGTTTTGAGGCATGCTCCCTGATCGGCGTCTCTACTTAGGCTGGGTGTGTGGGTATGCCTCTGCTGCTGCATCATGTAATGTCTGTGTCAGTATAGTAGTTAGCTCCTCCAGAGGTCGCCCCAGGTCCTCAATGCATAGGCGTCTGTAGATTCTGTCCATGTATACAGAGTCCGTCTCCCTTGTGAATGTGTAGCGAGTAGGGATTGCTACTCGTGGCCTGTGTGCTGCACTGAAATGGAAGGAGATGGTCATTGACACCAGAGCATGATCCACCGCCACCCCGATCGGTATGGGCCCAACTGTGAGATCCTTGATACTAGAGATGAGATTCGGTTGTGCCATGACATAGTCCACCGTGCTGGCTCCATGTCTGTGTGGGAAGCATGTAAAGCCTCTCGCAGCAGCAAATCTTTGTAGGCCGTTCAAGATGGCCAATCTATGTGCAGTGCCCATGTCTATCAGGTGTCGCCCATACTTAGTATATTCTATATCGTGTGATAGTCTGGAAAGGCCCGTCTCTGCCACATCTATCTCTCTTAGCATCTCCTCTGAAGTATCATAAAACACTGCCTGGTGATGGGCAGTCCTAGCATTGAAGTCCCCGAAGATGATAATGTCACCGTCCCTAGAGAACTCCCATATGTCATCATCCAAAATAGAGAAAGGGGACTGTCCTTTGGGTGGTGCATACACTGATGTACTCGGGGGAAAGTAACAAATAGCTAGATAGAGGTATCTGCCTGTCTCTGCTTTCAGTCTCACCCACATGTACCTAGCCTGCTCCTCCTTACGGGCTATATGTATCAGTGGCTGCACATCCTCTCTAAATAACACTGCCACTCCTCCCGAGCCCCGCCCTCTGTGCTCTGAGCGTGTCTCCTGTCTGTAGGCTGTCTCCCACCTATATCCACTGATGTGAGGCATGGATTGCCCAGGGGCCTGGTGTGTCTCAGAGTAGAAGATGATGTCTCTTCCAGTAAAGCTATCCTCAAAAGCACCCACATCAAGACGCATAGATCCATTGCAGTTCCAGGCAGCTACTTTGAGTGTGGTCCCATAAGTCTCGCACCGACATGTGGAGCGTCACTCAAGTATTACCACTTTTCCGTCTCGGTAAAAAGCAATCTTGTCTTTTCCCCTTGCCGCTCTAATCTCCAGCATTACTTCCTGCATATGAGCGATCTGCGAGAGGGTGAGATCGTCCCCAAGAAAGATGCCAGTCTCTTTAAGAGTTGGTCTTTTCTTCAAGAATGACTTCTTTGCTTCCATGGAGGGAAAACGGAGAATGAGTGCTCTTTCTTTTGAGGTTTCTCCACTGCCTCCATTTTTCTTTATGTTGCCCACTCTCCATGCCCTTGTGTGTGTTGGCTCATGAATCCCCATCAAGGCTGTGAGTTCTTTTACTTCTTCGTCCACATTGCCTTTGTCTTTAAGACCGAAAATTCTCACACGTAAAGCGCGCACCCTTCTCCTCTGCTCCTCCTCTAGTGTCTGGTTAATGATGTTGTTGGGTGTGGACGTGGGCGTTATCTCCTTGTCTTTTCCTTTATTGGCCACCTTGATCCATTTCTCGGCTTCGTCTGCCTTCTGTTGGGTTTTGGTAAGAACATCCACCCAAGAAGTCGTCATTACTTTGTGCTGTTCTTCTCCCTCTTTAATGGCCCGTACTTGTTCCTTGATTGTGTTGATTTCTTCAATTACTGAGGGTTGTAGTTCGCCCTCTTCCAGTGTGTTTCTTGATCGGGCTTCGGCGAGTTCTTTCTTGAGTGACGTGATCTCTTCCTCTTGGGTCGTCACTCGGTCTTCCAGTGTGCTTATCTTGCTCTCTTGGATCAGCACACGTCCTTCGAGAATGTTTATTGTGCCCCAGAGATTGCGGTTCATCTTGGTGATGGTCTCCGTCATTTCCTCTTTGCATTTTCGAATGGCATCCTCTAGGGGGTCGGCTTTTTCGTTCGTCTTCCTCATGTTTGATCGCCGTCCGCAAGGGGGTTAGATGCACGTGTGCGCCCACTCTAACAACGGGCGCGGCACTGGATGTACCTGTGCACCCACACTGGCGGCGATCGCGATGAGTAGCGGAGCGCGAGACGGTGTGGCCCGATGCCCTCAATATGTTCAGTGTGTGTGTGTGTGTGTGTGTGTGTGTGTGTGTGTGTGTGTGTGTGTGTGTGTGTGCGCGCGCGCCTCGAAAACAAAAGTGAAGGGGGGGGGGGAGAGGGGGAGCGGGATAGAAATGAAATGAAATGTTATACTAAAGTCCTCAAAAGGCCATAATGACCTATGGGGCCCGAAAGTTAAAAAGTGGTGAGGGCAGGGGGGGGGGGGGGGGGGGGGGGGGGGGGGGGGGGGAAACGACTTCCTACGCGTAGGAGAAGGGGGCGGACATGCTACGCTTAAAAAAAGAGAGGGGGGGGGGGGGGGGGAGGGCATCCTACGCGTAGAGGAAGGGGGGACATCCTACGCATAGAGGGTATAGAGAGAGGGGGGTACTTTACGCGGGCAGCGGGGGAGCAGCTAATGGCGGGGCTGTGCAGGCGGAGCGAGGGGGAGGGGGGCGGGGTTGCGAATGCAGCGCGAGGGGAGGCGCGGCAGAGGAGGGGGGAGCAGGGCGCAGCAGAGGACCAGCGTGGCAGAGGGGCAACCGGGAGGAGGCGCTCAGAGCGCGAGGGGCAAGGGAAGGGAGCGCGAGGGAGAGATGTGATGAAAGGGGCAGGGGAGGGGGAGAGAGAGAGAGAGAAATGAAATGAAATGTTATATTAACATCTTCAAAAGGCCAAAGTGACCTATGAGACCAGAAAGTTACAATGCGGTGTATCTGATACAAAGTCAGATTAACAAAATAAATTAAACTAGAATAACAAAATATAAATACTACGGGATCCTAAACTAAGCAGTACAATGTGAAGACAATATGGGAGGGGAGTATAGATCCATCTTCATCTGCACTCTCGACGACGAAAGAGTATGGCTTGAATCTTTTTCCATAGCCTCCTTCGAAATTGTGTAGCTCCTCTCCTCCCTCGGGGTCATCTAGATCTCCCTAGCTCCAATGCTCGGTCTATGAGAATGCCAGTAGTGCGGGTAGACCTCTCCACCGTCGCTGGTTGCTCCTCTCTCTGTTCTTCTGGGTGTACAGTATCTAGTGTAAAGAAATCTGTGATCTGTCTCTGGGGATGTCTCTCTTCACCTCTCCTCAGTAAGGTTTCTCTATGCTTGTGTAACTCAAGTAGATAAAGCCCAAGACATCTTTGATCATCATAACTCATGACCCTAGATAGAGGCCCAAAACCTTCTCTGAATAGACAGTGAAAACGGCCTCGTATATCATAGTACACTGTGCAATGACATATGTAATGTACTTCTGTCTCTGGCTCTAGATGGCATAAGCGGCATATTCTGTTATTTGCTGGTGTCCCTCTGAATCTGCCTGTCTCAATCTCGAGCTGATGTGAGGACGTGCGTATCTGGCCAATGGCACAACGCAAACCATGCGAAAGATGCGTGTCCATATAGCTAGGTCGAATTACAAACCCATCCCCCGTGAGGTGGAGAAGATGCTCTCTATAGAAAGCCATCTTTGTGCCCAACTCTTGTAACGGCTCTATCCATGTCCTCCTCGTGTCCAACTGGATCAAATCCTGACGGATGAGTCTATTAATCTCTACCCGTGTCAGAGACCTCAAGGGTGCCTAAAGAGAGTATTGAAAAGGAGGCAACCTGTCCATGGTGAAACCATGTGTCTGAAACCATGATGTCATCTGAGCATACCAGCATGATGTATCCCCGTTAAGAGCTAATTGTCTGGAGGACTCTAGAGCCACCCTGGCATATCTGTCTCTGGTAGTATCCCACAGACTGTGTACAAAGGAGACTGATCTTGTGAGCGCCTCAATCTCCATAGGGGGGGCAGCTAATTCCGCTCGAATGATATCATGCGGTACAGAAACCTTGGCTCTAATCAACCGAGAGATTAAACCTTGGCTCTAATCAACCGCGCCTCAATCTCCATAGGGGGGGCAGCTAATTCCGCTCGAATGATATCATGCGGTACAGAAACCTTGGCTCTAATCAACCGAGAGATCATAGATACTAGGGCTTCTCCATACGCCTCCACCTATCCTGGCCTATAGAAGGTCCCCAAACCTACACCCCATATAACATAGTAGAGGCAACCAAAGTATCAAAGAGCCATAACTTTGTTATAGGTTCCTGGAACTGAACCTGTGAACACATCCTCTCCATTCCTCCCAGAGCCGCACCAGCTCTAGTTAGTCTAGTCTCTGCTGCTCTTCTCAAGGAAAATCTCGGCCCAGTAAAGACTACCCCCAGGTAAGTGTATGCATCTGTATACTCCACAATCTCTTGACCATACTTGAAAGTGGGTATTGATCTCCTAACCCATTGCGGTGTGGTGTTAAACACCATAACCTTGGTTTTACCTAGGTTAACACACAATCCACTATTCTCTGCAAAATTGCATAGTGCATCCAATTGTCGTTGCATACCTTCTGGTGAGTCAGATATCAGCACAATATCATCAACATATAGCAACAATGGGATCCACGTCCCTGCCAACTGTGCACCTCTGTCACCCTCTCTATCGATGTAATCAGACACCTCATCAACATACATACCAAATAGAGTAGGAGACAGTGGGCAGCCGTGTTTCACTCCAATGGTAGAGTGAACTAAATCAAATACCCCTTCCGGAGTGCGTACCCGTCCCATCACTGATCTGTACAAAGCCATAATCCCCCAAATCACCTCTATGGGCACCCCCATCTCCTGTAGTCTGCGCATCAATCGAGCTCTTGGTACCATGTCAAATGCTTTACGAAAGTCCACAAAGCTACAATATATTCGTCTCCCATGTGCTCTGCCCTCTTCAATGATGGCCCTGAGTGTCAAAATATGATCAAGAGTGGAGAAACCCCTCCTGAAGCCGGTTTGACCCTTTGCTCGTACCCCCTCGTCCTCAGCCCAATTTCTCAAGTGTTGCTCCAGGATGGATGCATACAACCGCGCCAATGTGTGTCCAGCCATGATAGTGCGGTAGTTCCCAGGCTCTGTAGGGTCACGAGCCTTGAAGATGGGCACAATATTAGACAATCTCCAAGTCTCAGGTAATCCCTCA